>NC_084504.1:12775663-13105663 GCF_024500385.1 Phyllopteryx taeniolatus | reverse complement strand
AGGTATGAAGTATTTAAAAAATATATTCGTTTATGTGTGATCTTTAGCTGGTCTCAGATGGGGCCATTGGGAGTTCTGTGGTTCATAAAGTTGACTTTCATGCAGCATCATAGAAAATGGAGGGATGGTTTCAGTTGTTGTTGTTTTGTTTTTTTACAATATCCCAAATGGTCCTGGGCTCCAGTAATGTGGGAAGATTGGGTCACTCACAATTCCTGTACAGCCAGAACCAGGCAGCCATCTTTGGCCTCCCACCACATCTTAATTTGGTCTGGTTGTGTTATTTACCCCTTTTAGTCCTTAAGCTACACTCCCCTCCACCTCACTACCCCTCTCTGCCTTCTCCGTCTTCTCTTTGGGGGCCACAAAGCCATCATTGTGCCTCTGCATTGTGCTCATTCTCAGACTTCTCCAATTAAACATGGAGATGGGGCATGAGGCGCTCACTCCAAGCTCGCAGTTTCAAAAGTGGTTTTATCGGGCTCACAAAGATTAGTGCTGGTGTGTTTACTACAGTATGCCACCAGGTTTTCATATGGATTGATTTGACTTTTTCGGAATTATCAACCTGGAATTTAAAAAAAATATATATTTTTCCCACAAAATGGCATACTGTACATGAGGTTCTCAGTTTACAACGGAGTTCGTTCCCAATAATAATCTTTGCTAATGCACAATTTAAGTCATAATTACAGTAAATACTAATACTGTGAAAAACTGAGGCCCCTTAGTATTAATATTCTGTAACTAGGCGTGTAACGATACACTAAAAATCATAGTTCCTTATTTTCCTTGTTTTTTTTGTGTCACGCTTGGGGTCATTCAGAACAGATCTTTCTCTTAAGGAACATGCCACATAAATAGGTTTTCTTCTTTTTATGAAATGAAGGATGCAGACAAGTGCAAAAGTACAAATTTGAAGAGTGTGCAGTATTCTGCTATAAAAACGCTCCCAAACGCATATAACCAGCCATGACATCCACTTGCCTGATGCTGAGCTGCACTGTATTTGTTTACAGAATCGAGTGGCTACTGCTTTGGCTCCATCAGAAAAGCTCAGGAGTAACTGTGTAAATGTTAATTCGCAGCTCGTGGGCTAGCCAGAGACTGAGCTGTGCTGTATCTGTTTACAGAGTAGCCAAGTGGCAAGAGCGCAAGGCAGTTGCACTTCTTGTCCCTTATGTACTGTGTTCGAACTCTGTACACCTCTGTACCGTAAAAAGTCTGTATACGAATACATGTACCACTAATATTAAGGAAGTTTGTCTCTGAGTGTTTTTATCGTTTGCTATGAGATGCACTTAAGTTTAAAGTCTTTAGGACAGTGCTTCCCCTCCACTGTGCTGTGAGAGATCATGATGTGTGAAGTGACAATTTCATGCAATTGGTGCGAGAATGGCGGCACGGTGGGTGACTAGTTAGCACATCTGCCTCACAGTTCTGAGGACCTGGGTTCAAATCCGGCCTCGCCTATGTGGAGTTTGCATGTGCTCCCCGTGCCTGCGTGGTTTTCTCCAGTTACTCCGGTTTCTCCCCACATCCCAAAAACATGCATGGTAGGTTAATTGAAGACTCTAAATTGCACGTAGGTGTGAATGTGAGTGTGAATGGTTGTTTGTTAATATGTGCCCTGCGATTGGGTGGCGACCAGTTCAGGGTGTACCCCGCTTCTCGCCCGGAGATAGCTGGGATAGGCTCCAGCACACCCGTGACCCGAGTGAGGCTAAAGCGGTACAGAAAATGGATGGATGGATGGTGCGAGAATGATTATTTGACTGTAAGTTGACTTGTGTGCTTATTTTTATAATGATAGTCCACAGTAACCATTCAGTTTTGAAGTTGAGCATCCTAATGGGATTTTACATCGTATAAGCTATCACCCCCCCCAGTATGTTTGATTCCTTTTGGTGCATCCCACGGGAGCTGAGAGGTGGCCCTTCTTATTCAAGTTTTGAAACCTGATTTTATATACTTAGATTTAAAAAAATATATATTATTCATTCAAATTTGGTAGGCTTGTTAATGTTAGTAGCACATCTGCCTCACAGTTCTGAGAACCGGGGTTCAAATCCCGGCCCTGCAAGTGTGGAGTTTGCATGTTCTCCCTGTGCCTGCGTGGGTTTTCTCCGGGCACTCCGGTTTCCTCCCGCATCCCAAAAACATGCATGGTAGATTGATTGAAAACTCTAAATTGCCCTCAGGTGTTTGCGAATGGTTGTTTGATTATATGTGCCCTGCGATTGGCTGGCGACCAGTTCAGAGTGTACCCTGAACTGGTCGCCCGAAGTCAGCTAGGATAGGCTCCAGCATGCCCGCGACCCTAATGAGGATAAGCGGTACGGAAAGTGGATAGATGTTAATATTACTCTTCTCTGTGGTGTGTCAAATTTACATGCCATTTTTTGGCCCTGTTTGGTGCGTCTTTAGTAAAGGTTGGGAAGGAAACATAAAGTTAGGTAAAAAAATAAATAAATAAATACCATGGACAAAGTTGTAAGACACATTACGTAACTGTTTGCATGGTTACTGTGTTTGCATGGTTAGTGTTAGCCAACGGCTAGCTTCTCTCTTCCCCGCCTAACACCTGAGCTAGACCCGCTAGCAGCATGGCCTTTCACAACAGAACTTCCCCATTGAAACCCTCAGAACGTAGTTTGTCTATATACCGTTTGTGAAAGAATTCAAAGGTGCTTTTCCCCATAGTCCAAACTGAGACGATACACCGAAGTTAATAAGCAGCATTGGATGCTTCACTCAACAGCCATACCTACTTGACATTCAATACCATAAATAACATCTCCCCCTCATATCTGTGCTGGCATTGACTGAGGTTTATCTCTGACAGAAGTTATCTGAAGGCCTTCTGGTTTCCTGTTGAGTAGTTTCTGATTCCAAGAAGGCGTTTATTAGGAATTAGATCTGAGCTATGTGCTGTTTGTGTGAGGATACTGGACTCAGACCTCACAAATGATGATGGCAGATATTCATTTATCTGGTTCTAGTTGATGTGAGGGTGGTACTGTGGTTGACTGGTTAATAAATCCGCCTCACAGTTTTGAGGATCTGGGTTCAAATCCGGCCTTGCCTGTGTGGAGTTTGCATGTTCTCCCTGACCTGTGCAGGTTTTCTCTTGGTACTCCGGTTTCCTCCCACATCCCAAAAAAATCCATGGTAGCTTATTTGAAGACTCTAAATTGCCCGTAGGTATGAATGTGTGTGTGAATGGTTGGTTGTCTATATGTGCCCTGTGATTGGCTGGCAGGTCAGGGTGTACCCTGCCTCTTGCCCAGAATTAGCTGGGAAAGGCTCCAGCACTCCCACAAACCTCGTGGGGAGAAGCGGTACGGAAAATGGATGGCGGGATAGTTGATGTGAATAAATTTCCTTTAGTTACACGTATGCAAGAAAGTACGTCTGTGGGATAACCACCAGGAAAGCCACATATATAGAATTTTGGAGGTCAATCGTCAATCTTGAATCAAATATTTATTACATGACCACTTTCATTCTAAACCAAGATTACGATTAGACTCAATAAATACATCCAGTTAGATTCAATATAATGCCAATGATTGTTTTCAACAACAAACAGATCTTTTGTTGTCTACCCATCTGGAGGCTTGATGTGGCTCAACAGTGTTTCTTTTCATGTAACCAGATGTAATCATATGACTGCTGATCTTGACACCATTCGTTTCGAAGGTCAACAGATAGTTAAAGACTTTTTCTTTCTAACTACTATGGTACCTTGACTTACGAGTGCCTCAACTTACACATTTTTTGAGTTACAAGCCATCGCTTCATCAAATATTGCTTTTTTGCCAAAATTGGAGGTACGAGCCAGCTCCATATGCACTGCCGCTTAAGTGAAGTGAAAAAAAAAAATCAAACAACTCATTCACTGCCAGCCGTTTTCAAAGCAGAGTTCCCCATATTGGCAGCCGTTTAGAGCAGTCTGACTGATCTTTCAAGATCCACAGAATGTGTTCTGTGACAATATAAGAGTGCTTCCTTCTTTCACCAGAAAAAAAGTTTGTTTTGACCTAATTACGCTCTTTAGTAACAAGCAGTAGAATATGAGTGGTAAATACTGGTGTCAGACTAAAAAGCAGAAAAAATAGCTTTTTGTGGAAATAATATCTCAAGCGGAACAGTGACTTTGACGCCAATATGTTTTGTTTTTGTAACACCTCAAACTTTAAAACAACAAAGCAAAACTGATTTGTACCTATAAAGAAAGACGCTGTGAGCGACATTGACTCACCGCATGGCTGGATTTGAACGTCGGTGGCTTTTTAAAATGGCGTTCCACATTCACTCCATGAATGCAACGCACACTGTCTACGACCTACCACGATACATACTCCATTTATACCATACATATACAGAGTCTGTTCGAGTGTGAGGTGCCTAAAGTTGTCCGACTTCCAACGTGTTGGCATTTCTCTCCCTCATACTGGACATGACAAGCTGAGATCTTTATCTTCTACTCAAAAGCTGAGTTGATCTCAAATACAAAGTGAAGCAATGCTACCAACTACAGGGACCTGTTGGTCATTACAGTGGTTTACAAACCTGAATTCCACAGACAAACTGAGCAGAAGCTTCTTCCACGCCTACCTGTTGAAAAACATAATTGACAAATATATTAGTTGGTGGCAGTAAATGGTTGGATTCCAGTTGATGAATATAAACGTCCACTGCAGTGAATGGGTTAAAGTACTGTAATGCCCTCGCATGTGGGCAAGGAGAGTCACAGTCGCCATTGCACTTTTGTGTGTTAGACAAATGGTCCAAAATACAAAATGAGAGCATTTTTCATCTCGACAAAATACGTCTTTGTTGTTGTAAAGATAACCTTTGTCTCTAAAAAAATATATACATTTATCAAAACATTAGGACCTTTTTCTCAAAAATAGACTTTTTTAGCATTTAGAGGAACACAAGATAGTTATATTTAATTGGCATTAAAATTAGAAGGTGTCTTTGGAAAACTGTCTCCACTGTATGGGGTCCCTCGACCCAAAAAGTTTGAGAAGCCCTGTTGTAGAACATCAGGCTTAATCCCTCACCTGAGTGTATTTATTCTTTTGATATGTGATGCATGACGTCTTCTAAATCGGTGCATCTTTTATGGTACATTAAAACACCAAATAAACAAACAAGTTAAAAGGAGCTTTCCAGGTTTGCGTCCATGTGCGAGGGGGATGTTTTTCTCCGAAAACAACCGAAGGCATTAATTCCTCGCTGGTATGTGCAATGAATGCTACAATATACCACCACTTCAATGAAAGTGAGCCCTTGTCTTTCCAGTTCTGCCGACACTTCAATGGCACTTCTGTTTGCTGTGGTCAGATGAGTCTGTCTATACCCACCTTCCCCACCCCCCCCATGCCTGGCCCCCTGTATTGAGACACACACCTCCATTGAGAGTCAGGAAATGGCCACAGAGCGACTAGAGGGAAGAAAAGGTGTCGTATCTCATCATATGATCACACAATGGGGAAATACACACATGATTTTTTTACATGGCCGCCACTGTGTCACATTCCCTTCGGCGAGAGTTTTTATGAAGAGTGGGCTTATTGGGCCGACGGGAGCCTCAACCATGAGGATTTGCGATATTATAAGTTCCCTGGTTGCCAAGACAAATCTCCCCGATCCTCGATGGCCTCGTGGAAGGAGTGACAGTCGATGGTTTTTCCCCTCCTCGTCCGACCACCTGTCTGCGGGTTGGGGGAACGAAGGATGTAATGACGTGGTTTTGTGCATTCAGCTTCAAACACAAACTGGCCGACGTTGCCTGGAGTGCCTACACTGTTTTTCTGGGCGTGTAAGGCGAGCTCAACGCATATCAACAATCATGTCCTATTTTAATGTTTTCCTTCCTCGAAAAGGACCGATTTTTGGATGTCTCTAAAACTAGGGATCTCAAACTTTTTGGGTCCAGAGACTTGTTACTCTGCAATTTGTTTTTTTATCAAGGACTATAATGTGCACCCTTAGAATACCAAACACTACCCTTTTTACTGCATTGTTGTATTAAAAAAATACTCTGTTTTCAGCATTTGCATATATCTGTTAACACAATATTTCCTTTTACGCCAAATAATCAGAGCAGCTTGCGTTTTTGGGTGTACAGTTTTGTTATCTTTCGGGCTGCCAAGGTTTGCCAAAAATCACAGCACCGACACGTTATCTTGGTTTTCGCTAAGCAGAGGTAGAACTTCACTGTAATTGTTTAGAAAGTTGACTTTGGCTAGAGCGTGAGGTAGTTACACTTGTTCGACGTGGGATATATCCGGACATGACTTTCTTCTAGCTTCCTATTGGCTAAGATGGCCTCATAGTTAGAAGTCATAGCCTTACCTATTACTTTGGAATGCGTTCATTTAGCTACTTACAGAGCAGATCCAATTGATACCAATAAGCATGTTTGGGGATGAACAGCATGCATGTTCCAGAATGGTTCTAAGCTGGAAGCACCATTTACAGCACAGGTGTCAAATCCAAGGCCCGCCGGCCAGATGCAGAGTCGGATCCAGCTACATCATTTTATGTTGCACACGACAGCTTGCCAACTAATTAGGGTCACAAGGAAGTTGGAGCCTATCCTAGCTGTACACTTGAATTCCAAAATGACACTGCCGCCTAGTGGTTGTGAGAAAGGTGTTAACTTTCATTCTAATATGCCACCGCCACCTAGTGGTTATAAAAAAGGTGTAGCCTACACTTTCATTCCAATATGACAGGGGTACGTATGACTGCATATATGTACAGTTGTCCTCATAAGTTTACATACCCTGGCAGCATTTGTGAAATACATTTTTTTTTTTTTTTACATATGACTGATTTTAATGATAATGCTTTTCTGAAATGCTGACCGTTTAATTTGAATCCCATTAAAATAAAATTAAATGTGTTTCACCTGGTCCTTCATGTTTTCTTTAAAGAATTGTACCCATCTTACAAATTCTGCCTGGGTAATCAAATATATGAGCACAACTGTGTTTTTTTATTTACTAAATAAAAGTAGGGCTGGGAATTTCAAAATATGAGCAAGTAAATAAAAAAAAAAGTATTACGTGTTCAAATAAAGTGCTTCACTTCAGAATAATTATTTGAAAAAACTACCAAAATACAGATAATACTTCATGTTTTGATCATATGGGTAGAAGCAAAATCACCCATCCATCCATTTTCAACACCGCTTATCTTGGTTAGGGTCGCGGGGCTCTGGAGCCTATCCCAGCTGACTTCAGGCGAAAGGCGGACTACACTCTGAACTGGTCGCCAGTCAGTCGCAGGGCGCATATAGAGACAACCATTTGCACTCACATTTACACCATCACTGAGTGGGAACTGAACACACACTGCCCGCACCAAAGTCAGGTGAATGTACCACTACACCATCAGTGACCCAGAAGCAAAACCATGCATTGTAAAAATGCATTATACATAGGTAGAAGGGTTCCAGAATTTTGAAGTCAACTTTGGGTGTGCGTATTATACATGGGTGCACATTATACACGAGAAATCACGGTAATTTAGCTCCTGGCTAGAGGACGTCGTGGCTCGCAATATGTTCAAAACTAGTTAGCCATCATGAAACTATTTCGTTTGACACATGCAAGGGCAATTGTGTAATTAACCGGGATTTTGGCACGCCTTCACACCCGATTATTTGCGATTAAAGCCATTTGTGTGATTTTATCGTTATAACCTGCCCCCCGAGGGCAAACATAACTACAATGTGGCCTGTGATGAAAACCACTTGAACACTCCTGGTGTACAAGAACAATGTGATGTTCCTGGAGAGCTGACATTCCACCTCCAGACTTCCAGTAGTTTTGTGCTCCTGTTTTAGTCATTACTGCTGCTGTGACCTGTAAGATACGTTTCCCTGCATGCCTCCGTAAGGCTCCCAAATAAATAGGGTTTCTATGATGAAGACCTCCAGATGTGGGCCGGCCAGGGCAGCCTTCCTGTCCAATTAGAGAGGGCAGAAAAGAAGGATGGATGAAAGGTGAGGTGAAGAAGAAGAACCTTTTGAGCTTCCCTTGTCATTTGTTTTGCCAAAAGAGGGGGGCTGTGGTGTTTGGGTGTTCCAGCTCCACAACAAACAACTCCACTTATGGAGTGATTACAGCCTTTTCCCATGATGGGGAGTGTGAAGGAACAGCGAGAGTAGAGGTGACTCACCCTCGGGCGATGCTTTTAACAGATCATATAGGCGCAGGACCAAATAGCCAGGAAATGAGATTGGGTGGCGGAGACGGGAGCACAAACACCACTGACACGCTTTGACTACAGCGAGCAGCGCCAGAAAGACAGAAATAAATTCCAGCATCGTAATCCAGATTTCTGGAGTTGTGGGCAAGGCGGCTAATCCCTGAGCCAGAAGTTGAAGGAAACCTCTTAAGAAAGTCTTCTGCTATTATGTTATTGTGTTGCAAGTATTATATTGTGTGTCAGACAAGTTGACAAATGGTGTCACAAATGATGTACAGTGGTAGTATCTCAAATCATATTTCCCCATTGTAATCAACCAAAGTCCCATTAATCCATTCCAGCTCCCCTTAAAAAAAAATCAGGAAATCAAATCAGAAATTAAATCAGGAAAATAGCACTCTGTAATATTATACTTGATAAAAACATACAGTAATGACCTCGTTAAAGAGAATGTAATAGACTTAAACAGCCACATTTTTTGCTTCAATTCAATGGACATTGTTCCTTGGCTACCTGAGCCATACGGATATACATGGAGACGGTCACTCAGTAAACCTCTGTAATAGTCGTTCTAATATATGCCTGTGAGCATTGTTATATTAGCTGTCTACAAGTGTTACTTCACCATTTGTGTTCAAATATCCATTGTTAAATGGTTATAGCACCACAAAACCAATGCTATTCGTTTGGGCTGCACATTTATGGCCAAAATAATAATCACGACTATTTTCGTCAATATTGCAATCACGATTATTTATCATGTTAGGGAAAAATCTTTCTTTTTATTGCACTACTTTTTAACAAACAATATGTAACAGTTTTCAATACAAAATTATTATTTAGAGAATAAATGATAGATCATAATAAAAAATGTACTCCAAATAAAATCTACTTTATCAAGGCCTAACTGAATAAATATGTTGTTACAAAGCGCACTCACGAATGAGTGCACGGTGAGCGACTGGTTAGAGCGTCAGCCTCACAGTTCTGAGGACCCGGGTTCAATCCCCGTCCCCGCCTGTGTGGAGTTTGCATGTTCTCCCCGTGCCTGCGTGGGTTTTCTCCGGGCACTCCGGTTTCCTCCCACATCCCAAAAACATGCATTAATTGAAGACTCTAAATTGCCCGTAGGTGTGAACGTGAGTGCGAATGGTTGTTTGTTTCTATGTGCCCTGCAATTGGCTGGCAACCAGTTCAGGGTGTACCCCGCCTCCTGCCCGATGACAGCTGGGATAGGCTCCAGCACGCCCGCGACCCTAGTGAGGAGAAGCGGCTCAGAAAATGGAGGGATGGATGGATGGATGGCATAAAATGCAATAACATTAGGCTGCAAGTATCAGCTTTTCATTTGAAAATCCCCGTCATCAATATATACATTGTTGGTTTTCGGCCCTGCTGCTTACATGCAGTGATTTCTCCAGATTCTCTGAAGCTTTTGATGTTATAATGGACCGTAGATGATGAAATCCCTAAATTCCTTGCAATTGTACATCGAGGAACATTTTCCTTAAACTGTTTGACTATTTTCTCACGCACTTGTTCACAAAGATGTGAACCTCGTCCCATCTTTGCTTGTAAATGACTGAGCAATTCAGGGAAGCTCCTTTTATACCCAATCATGGCACACACCTGTTCCCAATTACCCCGTTCACCTGTGGGATGTTCCAAACAGGTGTTTGATGAGCATTCCTCAACTTTCTCAGTCTTTTTTGCCACCTGTCCCAGCTTTTTCCGAAAGTGTTGCAGCCATAAAATTCTAATTTAATGATTTGCTAAAAACAATAAAGTTTATCAGTTTGAACATTAAATATCTTGTCTTTGTAGTGTATTAAATTAAATCTAGGTTGTACATGATTTGCAGATCATTGCATTGTGTTCTTATTTATGTTTAACACAATGTCCCAACCTCATTGGAATGGGGGTTGTACAAGCTATTAAAAATCAGTTGATCAATTTACACAACACGTCCCCTTTAAATGCCATTTACAGAATATTAGATTTTTCTTCCATCCATTCATCCATTTTCTGAGCCGCTTATCCTCACAAGGGTCGCGGGAGTGCTGGAGCCTATCCCAGCTATCATCGGGCAGGAGGCGGGGTACACCCTGAACTGGTTGCCAGTCAAACGCAGAAACAACCATTCACACTCACACCTGCGGGCAATTTAGAGTCCTCAATTAACCTACCGGAGTGCCCGGAGAAAACCCACGCAAGCACGGGGAGAACATGCAAACTCCACACAGGCAGGGCTTGGGATTGAACCCCAGTCCTCAGAACTGTGAGGCAGACGCTCTAACCAGTTATGCACCGTGCTGCCAAAATTTTTCTTAGCAGCCTAAAATTATTATCCTTTAATGAAGTGTTCCAAAAGGGGATTAAATATATTCCAAATTATGTCAATCCAGAACCTGACACCAATAATATCTCTCACAGTGCTTCACATGGCTCAATAATCAAATCAATGCCATCCAGTTAAGCTCCTTAAAAAGGGGATGCCCACAGATGCCCTATATGAGCGTACAGTGCACGTGTAGCTAATGTTCTGTATATTCTGTGCCCGAGATGACAGGTGGCAGATTGGGCCAACACTGATGGGGGAAACCCCTTTTTGAGTGGGGTCAAATGTCAGCACAGCATCTGCTGCCTGGCTCGAGCCACTGCACGGGTCCCTGTAAATGCTGCCGACCTGTTGCCACGGACTACGGCGGCAACCATTGAAGAACAAGGAACAATGACCAGGGAAGATAACAGTATCGGCCTTACCGACGTGATAATCCCACCGCGGTTATACGATAGCGCACCCAACACCTGATATTTACTCAGCTTCTGATTTGTGCTCCTTCTTTTCGTCTTCATTATGTAGCTTTCCTGCGGTACAGTTTAACATGCTGCTGAGATTACTCTTGTTGAAGCAGCTGCCTCTCACTGTTTGTTTTGACTTCATAAAAGAGCCGTTGGCTGTCTTTTGTCTTGCCCCGCTCCATTTATTTTGTAAGTTTTTTTTTTTTTAACTTTGTATTTGTATTTGTACAAAACAAAAGAAACAATTCAAAATACAAATTTTCCTATTACAAGACAACGTCACGAGATATTTTCACTTTAATTCATTCCTTGACCAAGCTTGTAATTCAGTTTACTTGTACTGTAAATCAAATCAGTTTTGTTACATTTTAAATAAAACATGACCCTGCCGATGTTTTGCAATGTTGATAAAAATGCCAAGAGTGGGAAAGTTTCTCCAACAGAAGTCCAGGAATTGGTGGAAGATGATTTTGCTGGATTTTCAATGTTCAACTGTTTCTGCTAACATTGTTTCACAAAGTCTGTGGTGTTTGTATTCAGTGAAGTCATGCTCTTGTATAGCTTACTTATAAGAACTTTATATATATTTTTTTTTAAGTTTAAACTCTTAGCGACTTACTGCCTTTTAAAAGGTGACATTGTGCCGAGCGTGAATTTGACGGGCCCTTGCCAAGTTAAAGAGCAAACTGTTAGCATTCTTCACAGAGTGTGTGCTGCATTTGACTTACGACCAGACGGTGTGTTTGGATAGCGTGTCCACGTGCGGCGATACTTTCTTTCTGTGTTTGACGCCTTGGCGTGAGACGTAGGGTAGTTTGGCACTTTTTGTGTGTTTTTCAGGGGCAGGTTGGCAGCGTGCCTGTGTTGAGGTTTCATGTGTTCAGTGGATTACAGTAATCACCTGCATATTTGTGCCTCAGTATTCACAATTTCACCTATTTGCATATATGGCTCTAGCTGAAGGACCCTACACAAGATGCCACCAAAGGCCTGTCTAATCAAGAACTGGTGTCAAGGAAGTATGTGTAAATGATACATTTTTTACTGAAAACAAGCTTTGTATGTCAGCTATATTTAGTCTGGGTTGTTAGTGGATGTTAAAGAGTGTCCAGTTCCCCTATTTCACATTCCTTTTGTTTGTCCCATTCTGTGTGCAAGTCTTTTATACTGGGGGTCCTCGGTTAACAGCAGTTACGAACTGCGCAATGAACTCGCTTGCTAGGTGACATATGAGGTCACGTGGGACAAGAAGGCACGCTCATTTACAAAATAAGAACACTCGTAAGGACCTGCTGATAGCCGCCAGTCACGTTTGGACATTCACACTGGTGGCCAAACCTGACTGACGTCACTCACTAGGCAATGCCCCTTAAAGGCAACACACGAATACTACAGTATGTACAGTATTTACAATTTATTAACACAGTGTTTTTTTTACATTCTCTTTTATTATGTTTATTGTCTTCACACGTAACAAAACTTTTTGGGGGGGCTGGAACAGACTCATGGCACGTCATATAATTTCAATACGGAAAAATGTATTTGATGT
The DNA here is from genome assembly GCF_024500385.1 of Phyllopteryx taeniolatus. Lineage (NCBI taxonomy): Eukaryota > Metazoa > Chordata > Actinopteri > Syngnathiformes > Syngnathidae > Phyllopteryx > Phyllopteryx taeniolatus. The sequence continues at coordinate 13,093,080 of NC_084504.1, read as the reverse complement.
ACAGGTAAATTGAGTTACCAGCTTATCACCAGTCAAAGTACCACTGTTTAATAAAAGGAGTTTTGAAGAAAAGTTGAGCTGGACACACCCACCTTGTGGACAACTTTAGTTTGAATTGACTTCTGAACGTTTATTCACCTCCTTTTCAATTTAACCGTTGTATCCATTAGGACTGCAGCTATTATATTATTATAACAATTATTTTAAAAATCAATGAATCTGTTGATTATTTTTTTCATTTAATGGATGAATCGGATAAAAACATTTTTTTTACATTTTTTCCTTTCTTAAAAACAGGACATTATTTCCAATCCACAGTGTAGAAAATGCACAACCATAAATTTCATTCAGAAAATAGGCAAAGATTTTTTTGTTTTCCAAAGTAAAAGGAGATGTTTGCAAATGTCTTATTTTGATTCAACACAAAGATAATTAGTGTGCTTTCATGAAGGAGTAGAGAGATCTGAGAATATTTATTGTGTAGAAGCTGAAATTCAGAGGATTTGGACAAGTTTAAGATAAACAGGTATTTGAATTATTAATAGATGATGAAAATATTTGTCGATTAATTTCATAACCAATTAGTTGTCGATTACTCAATTAAATGTTACACCTCTAGTGTCCATACTTAGGGACAAGTGGCGGGATGTCACAGGCAGGAAGAGTGGTGAGAATATGGGAGGTGGTGGTGCTGCTGCTGAGGGGGCCTTTGAATGTGCCGGGGCAGCAGCTGCCGTCTTCCTCATTAACATGCGCACCTGCTCCTTGCTGCCTTTTTCCAGTGGGCTCATGTGGCGCCTCCCAACCACTGGGGCCTAAAGAGGAACCCCCCAGCACTCCTTTTCAACCCTGCTACACACACACACAAGCGTACAGACTTTCTCCTCTACTGGGACAAGATGGTGAAGTGCAAGAATTTGTGGCTCAACAGGTTTTAATGCATCTGCAGAACGCAATAACATACACATACAGTGAACCCCCGCTGCATTGTGTTTCTTCTTTCATAACACCCCACAATGTTGAAGATTTTTAAGCAATTGTTTTTAATGGCCCTGCGATTGGTTGGCGACCAGTTCAGGGTGTACCCCGCCTCTCGTCCAAAGATAGCTGGGTTAGGCTCCAGCACGCCCCCAGGCAGCCCTAGTGAGGAAAATGGTTGGATGTTTTTAATGGGTTTTTACAGTTTAAAAGCAAGTCTGAATTTAGAGTTGTATGCCTTCAGTGTAGTACCATGTTGTGGCACGAAATGCCGGGCAGCACTGAGGTCTCCTAGAAGAATTGGAGTGTCATTAGCATCAAGAAGAAGAGCCAGAGAAGGTCCCCTACTAAGCTGCAGTAATAGTCGTTCCCACAGAGCATAAACAATGTATGCCTGTGAGTCGTATGCGCTGTTTGTGTATGTTGCTGCTCCATGTGCATTTAAGTACCGGTTGTTTGAAGGTTTAGGATTACCGTAACATCTATGCTAATTTCAGTCAGCCTGTTTATGGCGTTTCATAATATTTTACCATTAAGCTAGCAAACTTTCATTAGATGAAATCAGATGGTTTGGTTCAACATTTTAGTGTTTAAATATACAATGCTTAATTCTCGCTTGTTTTATGTCAGTTTTACAGTAAACCTCAACTAGGCAAGTGACAAATAAACAACCCTAGCACACATTGGCTCTTTTTTGGAGAACTGTGCGAGCAGGTCTTCTTTTCCTTTCCTCAACGTGATGTTATATGATAGTCTCCCATTTCTTGACAGTAAGAGAGTGAGAACAAGTGCAAAACAAATACCGTACATTAAAAGTGTCTTTTAACAAGTTTAAGTGTGTTTAATTAATATGTGCAATAAAGGTAAAACTAGATGAAATAATTTTCACTTATAGCTGGTAGGTCTGCAACATTTCCCCAGTGATAAATGGGATTTCACTATAGTTCATCGGTCACTTGAAAATGGCGGCTCTTAGCCCAGCCTAGCTGTCAATTGATTTTGGGAGAAAATCAGTGTGAGGGCAGTACCATAAAAATGTGCCCAAATTGTGACATCACAGTCTGGAAAAAAATTCAGAAGGGCTTGCTCAAAGACACATTTTGGGAAATAAGCAGTTCACAAAAGATTTAGTTGTTTGTCCAGGAACTCCAGAAAACCAACGCTTCAAATACAAGCAACTAAAAAGTACATTTTCCAAAATATGTCCCCTTTAGAGTTTGGGGTAGAATTTGTTGTAACTGATTAAGTCATAAATTTCTCACCTTTTATTCAGGAATTCATTCAGAAAAAGTTCGACATTTTTATGATGGTGGACCTGCACCTCTATAAATAGTACTTACCAATCAACTTATGACATCCTCTGTGCACTACATTTTGTAATTTGCGTTATTAAGTTAGCCTTGTTATTTATTTTTGACTTATTGCATTTGGTTTTGTGATGGGCTCTAAATGAAAGGCCATTGATTTCCCGATGCGGCCTTGTTCTTGTCAGAGCGCCTGCTGCCAATTGCAGGAACGGGACACATGGCACAATGTGTTTGGACGAACAAAATGGTAACCTTGGTTGACATGCCACTGGTCACACAGTCCAGTGTTTAGACAGCGGGCAGCCTAGCATGTGATGTTTTCTTTTTCTTGCCACAATCCCAAGGCTGAGTAATCCCTCCGAGAGGGCGACTGTCTAAACACCCGTCTGTGGTTAAAAGAGGAGGCTGGTGCTCAGCACCCACACACTCATTGGACCCCCTGGGAATGTTTTGGGATGTAGTCCTGGCATCCCTTTCAGGGCTAATAGATTGTCTGTCTGTGCTCAGGTATTTGGTGCGACAGTGGTGCTATGTCGTGGGAAGACCAGTTGGATGTTGGTGGGATCCTTTATGAAACACGTTCAATGCAAACACTCCATTCCACTTTTTGCTGTCTTAAGGGAGCCAAGATGGCTGCTGTTTTAGTTTTGCCAACTATTGAAAAGACACTGTCACTTTGCTTCTTCAATGTTTTAATATTATTCCACTTTTAACAATTTAACACTACAGCCTTGCCTCTAATCAATGGATTCAAATTAATTGGCTGGCTTTCTTGCGCCAATGGGGTTTCTCAACCAAGGGTGTACAAGATGACATTAGAATGGAGCCTCCAAGGTAAACGTGACAAAGGTTTGAAAAAGTTGGGCGTTCAACCAAAGATTTCTAAACAAAAAAGCCTTAAAGGCTGAACAAAACTTGGATTTCAAATCACCATTATGACTGACATAACAAGAATTTTTTTAATTACACTAACATACATAAAACGCCTCAAGGTGACAGTATTCGTCTGTTGACACCTTTCTGTTTCCTCTCCGTGTCTGGCTTCTTCAAAGGCTGAGTGGTTTTACTTTATTTTATGTTTATCATACAGTTCTTGTTACACTTACTTGTAAGACAGTTAAGAATGTTAAGTGCTACTTAAACAACACCTCTATGGTGTGGGTTATATAATAGTTATTCTCATTATCTTACAGTGTTCCCTGTCTATTTGCGGATTGAAAAAAATCTGAGTAATTGATGTTCCCTAGAAAATGTTTTAACTTGCCTATGAAACGGTGGCAAAACAACACGTTTAACTAAATGAAGCTCCTCAACTTACTTTAACATTGTTCCTTGACACCAAAATGCCACAAGATCCAAAGCACTGCACTGTCTAAATGAAACTCTCAAGCCACTTCAACATAGCTCTGTGGCACTAAGATGCCACAAGATGTGTCAAAGTATTACTTTGGTCTAAATGAAGCTCCTCAACTCACTTCAACATGTTTCCTTGGCACCAAGATGCCACAAGAGTGCACCAAAGCAATACTTAGATAATAAAATAACAGAGGATAGGTTCCCCCAAAAAATCTGCAAATATGCGATTTTGCAAATGACGAACTGCAAATATGCGGGGTTTCACTGTATTTTCTATGTAAATTTTTGTTTTGAAATAAGAACAACCTGGAAGGGAACCCTCGTTACAGAACCGATTGTGTTCAACATTGGAGGTTCTGCCGTAATATTTATTACGACCAATGGTGAGATTAGGACAAAAAATGCTAAGGTGGTAATGTCATGGCATTCCCAGAAAAGTCATAGCAATTTTTGTAAGCTTTGTAAGAATCCAATCAATGGACATCAGATATGCATGTAATCTGGATGTACCTGAGATGCATCAAACCCTTTTATAGCCTTAATTTCTTTCTTAAGCATTTCTGCATTTATAGGGTGCTTATTCTTTTGGTTCCTATGATCCACAGCTGCTGTGTGTGTGTGTATGTAATAAAAAGAACACAGTGTATCTATGCTTGTTGTTCTTAGCCTCATTGTTGCATATCCTCTCGGGACACCCCTTACCTCCATTCATTGTTATTTTAAAAGTATGCTTTTTCCCGCTTTGTGGGAACTTATTGGCCGGCGTTTATACGATGCAGACACGACTTGTAAGAAACATCACAGGAGTTTTGTTCTCTTCACCTCGTCTGTTCAGGCCTCTCCGTTTTACTGCCGAACAACACATTGTTCACAGAGGGCGATGGCGGAAACAAGGAGCTCCCATTTAAAGCCTGTTTCTCATAGATGTGTTGCTGTGTTGTAAAAGCACCGGAGCAGGACCTTTTTCAGGAGACGTGGGCCTTATTGGGTAAAGCTATTACCTTATAATCTCATTTATGAGCACAGCGGGTTGACCTTAATTTTAGTGATGTCTTCCCTTGAAGTGCTTCAGGAATTCCCATTGACGGCTCTTTAATTCTTTCAATTTAATAAAAACTTGCAGGCAAGGAGACAGTTTAAATACTACCTGATGGCTGCTTCTCAGAAGTGTCTGCCTAGTTCTCCTTCGGCGAGGTCATAAATACACACATAAGAACAGGCAGTTATCATCTGCCTCGTGCAACTTCACCAACCACAAACATTTTGCTTTGTCTCACAGCAAAGTGATAATATATCAGAGGGAGGAACAAGATCTATTTTCTTATCCTCACACTAAAACAAGAGATTATATGAGGTTGTAATTAACATAGAATACGTTTTATAAGTGCACATTTTTCTAACAATCCCCCCCCAAAATTGTTTTTTGTTACGTTTTCAATATAGAGAAAATTGTTTTTAATAACTAAAACATAGTAAAATACAATGTAAAGAAATAAACTGTTTTTTAAAAGTTTATAAAGTGCAACGGGCGTGGCCTAGTGAGTGACATAGGGAGCCGGAGTCAGGTTGGCTGGTTATTTCATTGTGAGCGTCTGGGTGTGAGTTGTGGTCTGCATCAGCTCCTAGTGAGTTTGCTCATTTTGCATTTGTGTCTTTGGCTGTCAGTAAATGTCTGAAAGTGCATTGGCGGAGGACATTTCATTACAAGGACATTACATTACTTTAATTGCTCAGTTTTTTTTCACTTCGCTCATGTGGTGGCGTATCTGAAGCTTGCTCATACATCAGATTTACGAGCAATGGTTCATAAATGGAAAAACTTAACTGGGAAACTCGTTTGTAAAGGTACCACTGTATTTCAATGCGTACACAATCAACTAGAAGAAGAAGAATAGAAGAATCATCTTTTATTGTCATGAACATGCATGCATGCACACGAAATTTGTTCTCTGCATTTAACCCATCACAGTGAACACATACACATGTTAGTGGAACACGCTGTAATCACCCACACGAAACTGTTTGATTTAGAAAAAATATCAAAGCACGTGATTAAGTGGAATTATTTTCCTCAGGTGTCGGGACGGATACGCAGGAAGCAAGTGCCAGTTCCGTGACCCGTGCATCACCGGGCCGTGCCTGAACGGTGCCACGTGCAGCGTGGTGACCAAGGCCAACACGGTGGACTTCAGCTGCGCCTGCAAGCCGGGTTTCGCTGACCACCGCTGCCAGACCCCGGTCGGGAACGCCTGTGTCGGCGCGTCGTGCCGCAACGGGGGTACATGCCAGCTGGAGGGTCCGCAAGCGTACAAGTGCCACTGCCCTCCTGGATGGTCAGGTAATGTAAAATGTACTTCAGTGCTGCTGTTTTGGTCAGCGAATGATGATGAATAAAAACAGTCGAAAAATCCAAAGATATAAGAAAATAATAGGGCTGTGGCTTTTAGTATTCCTACTGAAAATTTTTACAGAATAATCAAGTATTTGGGTAAACTATATTATATAACAGAAAATAAGCCATTTCACGTAATAATGAATGATCAATTGGTTTCCTTTTTTAGCTCAAAATCGAAAGATTTTTGAGAATAATACATGTTTGAAAAATGACAGAGATGTTTGTTGAAAAATACAGAAATATAAGAAAAAATGGAAATGGATAAATTATTCGAAAATTATACAAGAATATTAGACAGAACCCCCAAAATATTAGAAAAAGTACAAAAATATGCAAAATGCAAAAACACTCGGGGAAAAGTGTATCAGTAAACTGCTTAATCATAGAGTGGATGACATAACCGGTGATTAACTTCTTCTCAGGAAAAATCTGCAAGCAGGATGTCAACGAGTGCGACGCCAGCCCGCCCCCGTGCAAGAATGGCGGCTCTTGCATCAACGTGGTCGGCGGCTACCGCTGCCACTGCCCGGCCGAGTACTCCGGCGAGCACTGCGAGAGCCGCTACCTGCCCTGCAGCCCGTCGCCGTGCCAAAATGGAGGCACTTGCGTCCAGAAGGGAGACACGAGTTATGAATGCACTTGTGTGCCAGGTAGGAACATCACTATATACTTCTCCAAGTGTGTTTTATTAGAGGGCTTAAAAGGCCTTTTCCCTGCATGGAAAGTTTTGAAAAAAAAACAAAACACCTCAGATACCAGTTTCACTGATCATCATGAAATTGGGTGGACATTTCTATACAGGGGCCTGCAACCTGTGGCTCCAGAGCTGCATGTGGCACTTTCATCCTTCTGCAGTGGCTCTCTGTGACTTTGGAGAATAAATAATGAGTATTTAATTTCAATTTAAATTTGTTCATTTGTTTTTCAAATGTAATTTTAAATTTGAAGATTATGCTGTGCTTGTAACACTAAAATAAAGAGTTTTTATATGTATATTTTGTCACCCAAAAGATATGTTACAAGCACCGATGTGCGACACCTGGTGCCTAGATTTATTGAGCTTTTCGACCCTTGGAAGGCAAACCATAGACCTAAGAGAGGAAAAGTTTCTGTAGCAAACATAACGTTTAATGCTATGTGCTACATGAACTATATTTAAAAACAAAGATTGCTCACGCCTCACAGACAGTTTACAATTGTGTTTGAAACCAAAGAGGACGTCTACAGCTCTGATGTGCCAATGTTTTACACTGTGGTTTGGGAGCAAAAATTACATTAACCAGGTAAAAAAAAAAAAATAATTAATTGGCTGTTATTTTGCAAATATATATTTTAAATTGTTAAGGGAAATGATGGGCGATGCTAAATGGGGTCCTTACCATGCCTGAAAATTGCCCAATTTTAGCAAACGTGTGTATCCTGGTGAAAAACAAAACAAAACATGTATTTTGGGGTCAGAAGCGCCCCCTGAAAAGTTGCCCTGGACACCAGTTTTACTGATTGACATGACGTTGGGTGGACATAACATAACAAGACGTATCAATAAGTCTCAACCACCCATGCGTGAAATTGAACAAGTCAGCCATTTGTGTTTTAAGTAGACTTTACACCGATTTTATCGGCCTTTTCGGTATCGGCCGATAATTTGCATTTTATGCTGATCGGCTGATCGGCTTTAATGTCATAATTCGTCGATCCGATCAATGACGTCATTGATCGACTCCGCAAAAGGCATTTACTCAGCATCGCCATCGTACACAGTATATTTGAATCCAAAACCTAGTTTATTTTTAGCCTTGTCGCGTGTCTTTTGGCGTAGTTCTGTAAATATCTAACGGCCAATGAAGTTATTTAAAAAAAAAACATGTCGGCGGTCTGGGACAGACAACACGTAATGCCCGGATCAGACTACAAGACAAATTTGCTCTTTCACGATTGCACTATGTCAGACTACTGCAATAAAATCTTGTATTCCTATACCACGGCATCCTGTTTTTTCCGATCACTGGGCTTCATCTTCTCAACTCAAACGCGACTGGATACACTCGTTACCGTGGCGACGACAAGAAGAGTGGAGAGAGCCGGCTGTATTATAAAAACAAAATGGGGGGAGACGTGTGTTGGTAGTCACCGGTGCTCAGGACAGGAGAGGACATTCGTTTAAGGCTTGCTTGAGGTATGTTCACATACTTTTAATACGATACGGCTGACAAGCAGGCAACAAAACGTTATGTAGCCTAGCAAGCTAGTGCTATCGCTAACGGTTGTACGTAAACGTTCTGTCGAATCGTGCTCGAACGTTTCGGTGTGGGTGAAGTAATCTAATTAAAAATAAAGTAATTTAATTACAGTAAGTTAGCACCCATTATTTCTGTCACGTTGTAATGTTGGTTTGACCTGATTGATTAGAATACATGATCTGACTAGAGCAGTGATTTCCAACCTTTATGGAGCCAAGGAACATATTTTACAATTGAAAAATCTCACAGCACACCAAGAAACAAAAATGTCAGGAAAAGTGGATACATTATTTACTGTACTTCCTGCCATCTAATAGAAGACCATTCATTTGTTCTGTCTGTCACTATGCCTCACTGGCATAAATAGAGGAACAAAGATACATTATTTATTGTAAATATAATTTTTTGAGCAATTAAGTACACAAGTATATACAGTAAATGAACAGGTAATTTAAATAGACACATACCTCCATCTTGTGATCGGATATCGTTTTTTTAAACTCGCTTATCGGTGATTGGCCCCAAAAATCCTGATCGTGTAAAGCCTAGTTTTAAGCAGCCATTTTGTGCAAATTCGGAGGCTCATATTTTGACCAACTCCTATGAGAGAATAATACAATATTTTAGAAGAAAATTTACAAAATTCAAATTGGAAAAATACAGAATACTACAAAATATTTAAAAAAAAACAAAGATAAAGTGTTTCCTGAAAAATACACAAGTATTAGAATAAAACAGAAAATAGAAACATTACAGAATAATACAAAATGTTGGAAAAAATACAAAAATAAATGTAGAAAAACCCAAATATGACACAAAATTGAAAGTGGAAATATTAGAGAATAATACAAAATAGAAGAAAATACAGAGATTTGTTGTGAAATACACCAATATTAGAAAAAAATAGAGAATAGGAAAATTTAAAAGAATGATACAAAATATTTGAAAACTTTTAGAAAGTATTATACGGAAAATACAAAAGTATTAGAAAATAATTTAAAAATATTTGCCATACCCCCACAAATATTAGAAAAAAATGAAAACTATTACCAAATAATACAAAATATGACATCCATCCATCCATTTTCTGAGCCGCTTATCCCCACAAGGGTCGCGGGAGTGCTGGAGCCTATCCCAGCTGTCATCGGGCAGGAGGCGGGGTACACCCTGAACTGGTTGCCAGCCAATCGCAGGGCACATACAAACAAACAACCATTCGCACTCACAGTCACGCCTACGGGCAATTTAGAGTCTCCAATTAATGCATGTTTTTGGGATGTGGGAGGAAACCGGAGTCTTCTTCTTCTTCTTCGAAAACCCACGCAGGCACGGGGAGAACATGCAAACTCCACACAGGCGGGGCCGGGGATTGAACCCGGGTCCTGAGAACTGTGAACTGCTCTAACCAGTCATCCACCATGCCGCCCAAAATATTACATGAAAAATACAAAAATTAGAAAATAAACACTTTTGAGATATTTGCCGAAAAATACTCAACTATTATCAAGTAGAAGAATAGTAGCGAATAATACAAAATATTAGAAAAGTACAAAATATATGGAAAATACAATAATATTTGTAAATAATACGAATATGTCTGACAAACCCCCCACAATTATTAGATGAAAAAACTAATATTTTAGCCATTAATAAAAAATACTCGATGATACAATACAAAATACAAAATAATAGTCAATAGACATATTCGAAAACAAAAGTATTCGTAAATAGGATGCATTTACTTGTCTTTAGTAGATGACTATTTGAAGAACTACTGTAAGTCTGTTTAAAGGTCTTCTTGTTTAAATACCGACTTGGCAGTGATGTCATTTCCAGCTGTTGGCTTGCATGTGTGTGTTTTGCTGTGGTACTGTGTGTGAACAGGAAGGCATCTGGGCTTATCGTAGGGGAAATGGTCAAAGGGACAACATCCTTTGTGCAGAGCATAGCACAGTGAGGCTGTGGCGTACAATGCCTCCGCGCCATCTCGCCGCCTCCCCACACACAGATTTACTGCAATTTGGCTTGTTTTTGTTTTGAGGACAAATCGGTGCCACAAATCTCATACTCGTCTATATTGAAAATGATTGCTGTTAAACAGCTTTATTTGAGCAGGTTAAGCAAACAAAGATATTTAGGGTTCGGTTGTGTAAAGCTACATTTTTCCCTCTTTTTTTTTTGTCTTGATGCGAAGCTAATAATTGGCTAATAATTGGCTCTCTTTTGATTCATTCTTCATTCTTTGGTACACCAAAAATGCTCATTTGCTTTGTCGTTATTTCCTTAAAATACCACTCCCACACAGTGTCGTCGCATATATATATTTATATATTTAAACAATCATTTTGAATATATTAACAGAAAATCTGCAATATAGCATGACTGCAATAGGTAAACAGTAGGGGTGTCACGATTCGTTTTAACAACGATTTGATTTGTGTCACGATTTGTGGTTGCCAATTCGATTCAAGGAGAATATTGGCAGAGATGGGGGTACTCGAGTCAATTGACTTGACTCGAGTCGACTCGAGTTGCCAGTTTTATAACTTGCGACTTGCTTGCCAAATACTTAGACTTGACTTTAGACTTGGTATCCAAGAGACTTAACTTGACTTTGACTTGAACTACATGACTTGACAAGTCATCTCGTTTAGAGTTGGAAATCTGCATTTTAATTAAGACAGTTTTTTTTTAAGAAAGAAACATTTTGGGGGGTCATTCGCGCCAACCTGGCAACCCACTCTGAATTGTTGCGTAGTTGCTAGTGTGACGTAGCCACCTGCGTGAGTGATGGAAGGAGCTTCAAAGATAATACAATTTGGATACAAGGATTATGTTTTCGATGAACTCCGCAAAAAGAGGATAGGAACCTGCATGGCTTGCAACTCGAGCAATTAAAGACAACAACAACGACGTCGAACTTCATCCGTCTTTACAAAATTCACAAAGACAGCTAAGCTAATTTAACTCTTCAGCTAGCTGGTCAAGCATTAAGTTTCATAGACTGGTTTGGGATGATTAAAAATAAAAATGATGTGATTGTGAACGTTTTAGTACAGCTAAGTAATGTAGGTAGGGATGGAACAGTTTATGATAATTGTCCAAACCTTTCGTTTCTGTTCGTAGGCACCCAAATCTCTCTTTTCTTCTCTCTCTCGCTCTCATTTACTAATGAGGCGAGAGCAGAGCAGGGAGTAGCATGTAAAATATAATGCCAACTGCTGAATGCAGAAGAAGTGAAGCGTCGTTGCTAGCGGTCAGTTGTGGAGATAAAAAAACAAGAGAGATAAAAGTGGAGATACAAAGGTGTGGAGATGTTTGCGAGCATGACGAAAGATGCCAGGTGCGTTATAGGTCTGCTGTATCGGATCACCTTGATCCCCTGCGATGTCACAGATAGGAAAACTTAATCGAGTAGTGCTTAACGTCTTTATCATTAAAAGTGCTTAAAAAAACACACACGCGTGCTTCCATATAAAGTCTGCCGTGCATAAAATTCAATATGTTACTTCCTAGTATCGATACAATCGATTGATTACCTTTTAAAACGATTTAAATCGATATATTTTTGTCCGGAAGGCTAATTTTCTGAGCAGACATCACAAGTTGGATCATAGGAATATAAATCGATACATCAATATAATGAATTAATCGTTACACCACTAGTGATTAGCGATATAGAGGGGAATTGTAAGAATAAAACCATTGAAAGTTGTATCTTTTTTTTTTTTAATTTGGAATTATCTTTTTCTTTCGTACTAAACTTCAAAATGTTTTGAGCTGAAACATAATCAGCATTACTAATTTGTGTTGGAAAGATGAAAATTGTCATGGAAAGGCAAAGCAATTTATGGGCGTTAACAAGTAAGAATGTCATACGAGTACTCCCACTCCCACTAGTGGTAAGCGAAATAATCTCTGAATTAGATGTTCAAACTGTGTATAATGTTATAGTGGCTTCAACTTCTTATTTTATCCAGTACAGTACATTTGTTAAGTACATTTCAATTGTATTTAACCTTTAAGCTCAAAACAGTTGAATTTAATCTTTTATCTACGAAGTTTTCAACTTTTATACGCAATACATTGGTGGAACAGTCAATGTTCAAACTGTGAACCCCAATTTATAGTGCTGAAACAGCATGTTTATGTTTAGCTTTGTGTAGCATGCAGTCTTGATCCAGTTACTGTAATTCCCCTAAATTCTAATCAATTCTCTCAATTACCATGAAAACTGTCCCATTTTGTCTGGAATGTTTATGTTTCCCTCGATTGAACTTCAGTACCTGTTGAGTGGATGTTGTTCCATGGCAAAGTTGCCACAGACCTCAGCTGTACAGATGGGAGGAAAAAGACAGCCACATTTAACTGCAGTTTCATTACTGTGAAAGCCCCACCTGGAGATTAGAAGAATAACTGACAACTGTCTGAGGGGTCCAGCCTGTGTATTAATGTTAACCGTGGAAAAAAGCAACCACTTTTGACTGTTGGCAGGCTTCTCGGGGAAAAACTGTAACCAGAACATTGATGACTGCCCGGGTCATGAGTGCTATAACGGCGGCACCTGTGTCGACGGAGTCAACACCTACAATTGCCAGTGTCGGCCCGAGTTCACAGGTTAGTCGGTCTGGAGCCTCGAGAGCAGGGCTGGGCAAACGTTCGTGCTCAAGGGACATTTTGACATTTTTTATTCGTTTATTTATTTTTAAACTGGCCAGGTCATTCGTACAGTAGATGAGGTAAAAATAAAAACAAAAGAAAGTTGAAATGAATAAAATGTTTGTTTTAAAATTGCATTATTTACAGTATTTATTTAGTAAAATAAATGTGTATGTAATATTGTTTATTTTACCAATATTTTTTATTATTATTTACAATATGCAATTAACAGATTATTTCATGTAGGTATACTTTAGCCAACCAATTTTTGAAAAATAAAAACTGCTAAATTAATGCAACAAATATTTTTTTAAATAGAATAAGTCCTACTCATGTTTTAATTGTATTATTTACAATTAATTTTATTATAATTTAATACCAATTCTTTATCCATCCACCCATCCATTGTCTGTACCGCTTTATCCTCACAAGGGTCACGGGCGTGCTGGAGCCTATCCCAGCTATCTTTGGGCGAGAGGCGGGGTACACCCTGAACTGGTTGCCAGCCAATCGCAGGGCACACGAACAAACAACCATTGGCGAACACATTCACACTTACGGGCAATTAGAGTCTTCGATAAACCTACCATGCATGTTTTTTGGGGATGTAGGAGGAAACCGGAGTACCCGGAGAATATCAACCCAGGCACGGGGAGAACATGCAAACTCCACACAGGCGAGGCCGGGATTTGAACCCCGGTACTCAGAACCGTGAGGCAGATGTGCTAACCAGTCACCCACCGCGCCGCCACCAATTCTTTAATCAAATAAAAAGAGACTTTTTAAGTAGAAACATAAACTGTTTATTAACAATTTAATGAGCCAGATTAAAAAACAGAAACATACTTTCCCCATCCCTGCTGTACAATCTTTCACTGAGACGCTGCATCAAGCACTTGTAACTGCACTTCTCCCCTTGCAGGTCAACTCTGCACGGAAGACGTGGATGAGTGCCAGCTGATGCCCAACGCCTGCCAAAACGGTGGAACGTGCCACAACACCTACGGTAGCTTCCAGTGCGTGTGTGTCAATGGCTGGACGGGCGACGACTGCAGCGAGAACATCGACGACTGCGCCAGCGCCGCCTGCTACCACGGCTCTACCTGCCACGACCGCGTGGGCTCCTTCGTCTGCCAGTGCCCCCACGGCCGCACAGGTTTGTGACAGATACCTCCCCCAAGGAGACGGGGGAGTTGTTTGTTGAACAAGTTCTGTGATGCTTTATGGAGGGCTGGATGTACCAAGGAAGAAGCCATCGATGTCAGGCTTTTTCCTGGGTCGAATTAAGGTAGAAATGGCACCATTCTGATCGTTCGCACGGGTGCACAAGTTCTGGTGATTTTAACGTTGCTTTACTTGTCGTTTTTTTTTTTCTGGAAAACGGACATGCTTGTTTACAAAAGAAACAATATTTACCTTTCTGAAAATCCACAAATGCCTATGACACCTTTGCAGTAGGAAAGAAAATCGGTCATTCGGCTCCTTTTGATCTTTCTCTTTCTTTAACGGTTTTAAGAGCACCTTCCAAATGTTCCTGATACAGCATCACCCTGTCACTGCTGCAATTGCAGTTAAAAAATGGCACCCAACTTAGTGCATCATTGGTCATATAATAACAGTTTGCATGATGCACGGTCACCGACAGATTAGAGCCTCTGTCTCACAGTTCTGAGGACCAGGGTTCAATCCCCAGCCCCGCCTGTGTGGAGTTTGCATGTTCTCCCCGTGCCTGCGTGGGTTTTCTCCGGGCACTCCGGTTTCCTCCCACATCCCAAAAACATGCATTAATTGGAGACTCTAAATTGCCCGTAGGCATGACTGTGAGTGCGAATGGTTGTTTGTTTCTCTGTGCCCTGCGATTGGCTGGCAACCAGTTCAGGGTGTACCCCGCCTCCTGCCCGATGACAGCTGGGATAGGCTCCAGCACGCCCGCGACCCTAGTGAGGAGAAGCGGCTCAGAAAATGGATGGATGGATGGATGGGTTGAAGGGTTTTCCAGAATTTTGAGGTCAACTTTGGGGGTGCACATTATACATGAGTGTGCATTATACACAAGACATTACAGTAATTCTGCTTGTCCAAGGTCGAGTCATGGGAGCAGTTAGTTGAGTCATATTATTCTAAAGTAACATACTTTATTACAGTTTTTTTGCTACTAATCACCTCTGATTGTAGATGTACTTGTGATTAAGTTTGCAAATGTGTTCTGATATTCTTTAAATACACTGCATCTCGATACATTTTTCAAAGAGTTTGTGTTTGGCTGCAGGTCTGCTGTGCCAGCTGGATGACGCCTGCATCAGCAACCCTTGTCAGAAGGGCTCCAACTGCGACACAAACCCCGTCAACGGGAATCACCTGTGTGCCTGCCCTCCGGGCTACCTGGGGGCGTCCTGTGATCAAGACGTTAACGAGTGCTCACTAGGTAAAAAAAAAAAACAAAAAAAAAACCTCTCAAACCAAACAGCAACTCTCAGTTAAATTGCGAAAGAAGCCTGCTTAAAAGCTGGCCTTCTTTGCTGGCCTAAACACTACCAGAAGCACTGACCTACAATGACAACTAATATTTGTTCTGTCATTGCGTTTGTCTTGGCTGCACTGTAGCACATGTATGTAGATGTTAGAATTTTTGTCACATCAGAATCCAGCCTCTATGTGTTACCCAATCTGCCCAGGGCCTTTAGAATCAGTAATGCTGGCTCATGTTACTTAAACTATGCAGTGTTAGGGGACTGAGCCCTGCTGCAAATGGAGATCACCATCCCCAAAAATTTTCATATTGATGCCACAATATGACGGCCGAGCACTAGTTTTATATTCAACAGTGCTACAGCCTGACTAAGTGAACCTTAGCTACCTCCCCTCACTTCTACATAGTTCCTTGGCAACAAGATACCACAAAATGGCACCAAAGCAATACTTTCATATTAGACAGGGGTTTGGAGCATAAAAACGGAATAGTTGACTTTTTCTACTTTGTTTTTTTTTTCTGTGATAACGTAAAACTAGTTCCCCCCCAAAATCTAAGAATAGGTGCCTTCATAAATAGCTAATTGTGAGTAGGAGTAATAGGAGTATTTCTTTAACCAATCTGATTTCAAATTCACCTCATAGGGCCCGCTAACTGGCACACAATATCGTCAGCATTTTTCCATCCTCTGATTGGTCAGAGCAAAACTTGTTTACAGCCAAGTTCGATGAGCAAAGCACATCTGGAGCTATCTGCACACATTAATACAATAAATAATCGTCAGCTCTGGTGAGAATGATGTATTTAATTTCATTATTGTAATGTTTTTGTCATGTTTAGATACAAATGGATTCTGAAATCTTTTACATGAACACTGCAGATTATGCGTTTTTGTATTGTATTGAGGGTTTCTATAATTGCGACGTAATAGTGGTAGCAGGTACCAAATGCACGGCCCATCAGAAAATTGCCATATTAATTACTTTTCTAGAAATATTTGTGTCTCTGAAGTGTGAAGTTCCATGTTTTCACTAGGTCCCAACCCATGCGAGCACGCTGGCAAGTGCATGAATACCAAAGGTTCATTCCAGTGCAAGTGCCAGCGGGGCTATGTGGGGCCGCGCTGTGAGCTGGACATCAACGAGTGCATGTCCAGCCCGTGCAAGAACGAGGCCACCTGCCTGGACCAGATAGGAGACTTCCACTGCATCTGCATGCCAGGTTTGTGTCCAAGAAAGAGCAACTGTCTGACCTTCATGACTGGTTCCACTACGTGGGACAAAAGGTAGTGGGGTTCACTTTGTAATTGGTCAGTGGGGTAATAAATCAGGGGTTGGACTAGACCCCTTACTTTCCCCTGAATCTTAATGCTTTATCTTAGTGAAGACATTTTGGAGTTTGTTTCTTTTGTTTGTTTCTGTTCCCATCGCACAAAGCAAGGCCCACAAATAAAAATATTAAAGAATTAAAAACTGAAAATACTAAAATTAATGAGTAACTAAAATAAATGTAATGCAAAAATGTATCACAATACTGAATAAATAAAAATAGTATGTTTAATGACGAGTACATACATTTTAAGTACGTAGTAAAAACTATGAAATTTCATAACATAAGTGAATATAGTAAGATATACATGAAGATCAATATGAATACAGTTAAACACAATATATAGGAACACAAATGTATCTGATATATATTAAATAAATAGTACTTGTCACGATTCGATTTTCACTGGACCCAGAAGCAAGTGGAGGCTGAGAGGTTTGTGGTGAAAGGTTTATTAAAGTGGATATGGAGATAGATCCTTGACGCGTACTGGCAGGTTGTCGAGACAGGGGAAAGTGCGGCAGGCGGTGGCGGGAGCAGGTGGATGCCTTGGCGGTGTGGTGGAAGAGGTCAACATAGAAGGAGCACTGAGGACAAGGAGAAAAACGTAGGTCAGAAGTGTTGCGAGGACTGACGTAGCTTATGTGTTGGTCAGAGAGCCGGTGTACCACAGGAGAACATTAATACTCTGGCAGTGGAGTCTTGGCTTAAATGCAGGCAGAGTAGAGTGCTGATTGGCAACAGGTGCGCGGCCGAGGTGGTGCTGATTACTGGGAAAAGAGAGAGAGGGCGAGAGGGGCGCAAAGCACCTCCCAAGCTCCAACTACGGAACTGCAGGCACAGGAACGGATCCCAACTAAAAAAAAAAATTAAAAAAAAGTCACCAAAACAGGGTGGGTGGAATGGGGCCTGGAGGCGGGTTCAGAGTCCGCCCCTCAGAGTCAGTCTGGTGGCCGTCCGGGCCACCCGAGGTGAGGTGCTTGGCTGAGCAGTTCTGGAGGTCGACCAGGACGCCAAGCACCAGGGTTTTCACAGGGCCATTCAGGCAGACGGCCATGACACTAAACCCAATGGCAATGCAGGGTTCGGGTGGCGGCCGCTGGACGACCACTGCCGGAGCGAGGTCGGGAGCCTGCCGCAGCTGCAGTTACTTCCTCAGCCTGCCGCCATTGAGGTTTAGGAGCAGAGTGCACACGGACTCGGGGAGGTAAACTAGGAAAATGGGTGGTTCAGAACGAGGTGACTTGGGGGCAGGTTTGGATGGACGTGACTTAATTGGAGGCGTGGAAACAGGGGGGGGGGGGAACAAAAAAACAGGAGGACGAAATTTAACCTTTACTTGGGCACCTCTGTTGGTAGATGGCCAAACAGGTGCCCAAGTAAAGATCAGAGGGAAAGGACTTTGACTCGCAGGGGTTGGAAAAGGGAAGACATGAAGGACTCGGAAAATTCAAAATCGGTGTCGGAGTCAGAATCACACAGGAGGTTAACTAAATCGGGGCTATCTTCACAATCAGAAAAATCTGAATCTAAAAAAATTTGGATGTAAAAATGGTAGAGTGTAGTGAATAGGTAGGACAAGTGGGGACACAGGTGAAAAGGACAGAGAAGACTGAACGATAGAGCATACTGGAGGAGGGTAGGTATGGTTGGCAGGCTGAGGGCGCTGGGTGAAACGGCCCCAACGTTCCTGGGGGTCTAGTCTCGTGCTACCGAGTTGCATGGGCTCATCTGGTGCAGTGGTGGGTGACACAGAAGCAGGCGAAGGTGCAGAAGACTGGTGAGGTGCTGATGGTGCAGTGCCCACAGTGGAAATAATATTATGTGCTCTAACTCCGCCCCCACGTGCTCTTTCCCGTAACCGGTTGTCAAGGCGGGCTCGTCCCGAGCAGCAAGCTCATCCTTCAGCTGCTCTGAAAGACCGTTAAGGAAAATCCCCCTTTGTGCGGCATCGTCCCACCTGCAAGTATTCGGAATTCAACTGAATAGGAGGCAACGGAACTAGCGCCCTGAGTGAGCGTATGGAGGCGGAAAGTGGCTTCCCTGCCCTGAACAGTGTGATCAAAGACCTTCAGTTCGACGGAAAAGGAGTTAAATGACAACAGTACTAGTTATGCCATAACGCGGTTGCCCATTTAACTTCTCTACCACGGAGGAGGCTAGTGATAAAAGCACCTTTGGATTGTTCGGTGGGATAGCTTAACGGTTGTGAGTTGAAGACTAGGGAGCAATTTAGGATGAATTGGCTGCATGCACCCAAGTCCCCAGAGTAGAGCTCTGGCAGAAGAACATGAGGCTCTTTATATGGGAGGCAGGGTGGCTCGGAGGCCGCGGGCTTGGAAGGAGTACTAACGGAAGGGTGGTCTGATTGCATTTTCGAAGAAAGGAGGGAGACTTGTTGCGTGAGGGAGTGTAAGGATTCCATGATCTCTTGAAGGGCTTTGTACTGTCTCCCTATGTGGGCACCTTGGTGGGTGACTGCATGTTTTAACACCTCCGGGGTTGCTGGGTCCATGGGTGGCCAAAGTATTCTGTCACGATTCGATTTTACTGGACCCAGAAGCAAGCAGAGACTGAGAGGTTTGTGGTGAAAGGTTTATTGAAGAGGATATGGAGATGGATCCTTGAGGTGTACTGCCGGGTGGTCGAGACAGGGAACGTGCGGCAGGCGGTGGCGTGAGCAGGTGGATGGCTTGGCGGTGTGGTGGAAGAGGTCAACACGGCAGGGAACACGGAAGGGGTACTGAGGACAAGGAAAAACACAGAGGTCAGTGTTGCGAGGACTGGCGTAGCTTACGTGTTGGTCAGAAAGCCAGTGTACATGGGAGAATGTTAATTCTCTGCCAGTGGATTCTTGGATCTGGCAGGCTTAAATGCGGGCAGAGTAGAGTCCTGATTGGCAACAGGTGCGCGGCCGAGGTGGTGCTGATTACTGGGAAAAGAGAGAGAGGGCGAGAGGGGCGCGAAGCGCCACCCAAGCTCCAACAACGGAACTGCAGGGACAGACCATGACAGTACTAGTAGAAAGTATGATTAAAACATACATTAAAACTAAATAGTAAAACAATCATGATCATGTATAAAATATGTAAAAGCACCATAAAATATATGGAAAGAATTAGAAAAATAACTATAGCAAAACATAAAATAAATAATAAATAAAGGTTTTCCAAAAAAATATAATTCAATATATTAAATACAATTGTGATCTATACTAAATGTACTAATGTACATGTAGTAAGAAAATGAACAAAAAGAGTGAATTAAATGTATGAAAAAAATAAAACAAATATTTTTTAAATTGTAGAAAAAAAAGGAATACTGTAATAAATAAATACAAACTCCCAATGTTGATGCGTTCCCAGTATTTCAACCATTGTCATTTATAGTATAGTTACACGTTATTGACCATAGAAAGAGATTATACAGATCCGAACTAATGGGCAGAAACAACATATAGAGTATAAAAGGCATGTTTTGACCAGGCCACCTGTCAGTGTAATGTCCTAATACTTTTTGATATGTTTTTGTTTTCCGACACCTAACTGCAGAATGATTTGGGCTTGTATTTACTTGCACGTGTATAAGCTGTGTTTAAAGTTGAAAGCCCTGGCAATGCGTAGTGAAGAAGCTGTGCCTCTCTCTATAGATGCAGTTTCTGCCTAATGCCTGTTCCCCCTCCTTATTCCTCGTTCGCTAATTTTCCAGGCTACGAGGGGGAGTTCTGCGAGATCGATACGGACGAGTGCGCCCATAAACCCTGCCTGAACGGCGGCAACTGTATTGACAAGATCAACGCCTTCCACTGCCAGTGCCCCACAGGTGAGGCCGCCGAGGTGAAGCAGGGTGGACCGGGGAAGAGGGGCGAGGGATGCAAATAGGGTGGGCGCAGAGGTCTAGCTTTCTCTCTCTCTCTCTCTCTAGCTCTCTTTACCCTCCCTCTCAAAGACAAACACACTGACACAGACACAAACAGCTATGTGGACGGGCTCTAATCCCAAGCCCTGAGGCAGGCTTACGCGGGCCCTGCTAGCCGTGAACCAAAGCAGCAACGCAGGAGGAGAAGGAGTAAAAATCTATGGGGGGAAAGGCTTGGAGAAGTTTCAACTTTTCCTCTAAGTTTTTTTCCCCCTCTTTTATCCTTGAACTAAGTTAGATGGCTGACTTGGTTGAAGTGAGAATGACTTGATTCTGTGTTGACGGGCTCATTTGTTCCAGCTCACTGGTTGTTTTGGTCTAGAAATTCCTCGAGCGCATGGGTGGGCATAATTTTTGTGGCCATAAGCCACATTTTTAGATGCACCAGATAATCGAAAACATATAGACTTAAATTTTTTATATATATTTTTGTACGAAATATGTGCATGTGCGTATGTGTGTGTTTTGATTTTAAATATTAAAGTAATATACTAAATAATAAGTAATCCTTATCTTTAACTATCTTTTTATTATTTAATTCATTCGTCCATTTTCCATTCCGCTTAGCCTCACTAGGGTCGCCCTGAACTGGTCGCCAGTCAATTACAGGGCACATATAAAAAAGCAATTTTTTTTCAATTAACCTATTAGGCATGTTTTTTGGGGGGGATGTGGGAGAGGTCCACAGAGAAAACCTCACGCAGGTACGG
Organism: Phyllopteryx taeniolatus; assembly: GCF_024500385.1. Lineage (NCBI taxonomy): Eukaryota > Metazoa > Chordata > Actinopteri > Syngnathiformes > Syngnathidae > Phyllopteryx > Phyllopteryx taeniolatus. Next base: position 13,071,718 of record NC_084504.1, on the reverse strand, counting down.
GGAGAACATGGAAACTCCACACAGGCGAGGCCAGATTTGAACCCGAGTCCTCAGAACTGTGAGGCAGTTGTGCTAACCAGACGTCCACAGTTCCACCCTTTTTTTATTTAATTAATTTATCAATTTAATAAAATTCATGTAAAAATATATTTTTTTTTACTTAAAACAAATCAATTAACCAATTATTTAATTAGCTAATGTATTACAAAAATCAATAAATACATTTTAATTAACCAATTTTAGGCACATATAAAAAAAAAACTATTTAGAGTTTTCAATTAACCTACTATGCATGTTTTTTGGGGGGATGTGAGAGGAGTCTACAGAGAAAACCCACGCAGGTACGGGGGAGAACAAGCAAACTCCACACAGGCGAGGCTGGATTTAAACCCAGGTCCTCTGAACTGTGAGGCAGATGTGCTAACCAGAATGCAACGTGTCACTGTCTGGCGGAAACACCCTAAGGTCCATTTCATATTTTTTCACAAATCCGTTTTTTTTTTAATGCATTATGACCTTTTTTTTTTACACATTATTAACCAATTGAGAAGAGTCGTAAAACACATAATGCATTATGCTGCTTCAATAGTAAAAGTCTTAGATTTTTGACAAAACAATTGAAAATAGCGAGTGATGCTTTGGAGCAAAAGGAACTGGTCAGTCGGGTAGCTAGGTGTGTGCAAATTGATTTCCGCCAAGTACACTGCTTAGGCCTGGTACACACATAAGGATTTTTCAAGTCTTAAAATATTTTTTCATCTGCTACAGACCCCACACATGAAGATGAAAAATCAGGCACAGTTGTGGTTATATTGTGTGTGTTGTGTTACGATAATCTCAACACAGAACACCACACAAATAAAGATTCTGTTCCGCCAACAGAAGTCTTGAAGTCTTGCGTGATCACATGTGATCTCACAAAAATGAAGACGAGACAATACTTCCTCGTATGCGTCGATGTTACCTGAGTGTTTCCAAAGGGAGGGGAGGCGGGACCATTGTAAAGAATTCCTATGAAAAATGCTTCTTGCCATCTGGGGAATCCACTTTTATACAAAAAAACGACATCGGGTAAGGCATGTTTGTTTTTATTTATGACCGCTTTCTTGTTCCTGAGTCAGGGCACTTCTTGATTGGCTACATTGTGTTCCACGTCACAAATCACAGCATCCATGAGTCCAGGAGACGTCTGCTTCTCCCACACCATAAGGATTGTGGGTCATAAATGTTGAATGCATTCAATATTAAGATTGTCAGCCCTGACCTGTTTTGGGCCTTGTTATTGGTAGAAATCCACTCTTAACACACTTCAGACTTATCGATAATCTTATAGGGTCATCTTATAAGGCATTTTACATCTTTTGTAGAAAAGGGGCAAAATTGGGACAAAAACAGCCCGTTTGTGTTTGTGTGTCTAAGGGGCCTTGGTCAGCTCATTGTTTTATTTATTGCATCACTCACAGCTTTAAGAATTTTTCCCTGGTTGGGAGGGGGGGGGGGGCAGCGTTTTTCCTCAGCTGGAACTGAGGCCTTAGTCAAGGTGGAGGGAATTATGAACATTTCCAAATAGGAGTTAGTGTTTGCACAAAACCATCAGGCTTCTGTTCCAAAGCAAAAAAAAAATGTTAGAAAAAGCCTACTATACCAGCTGAACTTTGATTGTACAGTCGTTGCAGTTATAAGTGCAGCCACATTATTTCAGTTGTTTATTTTTACTTCCCCTCAAAACATAAAACAAAATCAATTGGGGTATAGGTTAAAGGTCACTTTAGTGCTGGAAATAAGTTTTGAAGTAATTTATCTTGGGCTAATTTTTTGGTCAGAGAAATTTGAAATTGAACTTTGAACATGGGTGTATAGAGTTTATATCCACTGTATATTAAAAACAAATCTAACTGCACCACACCAAACAAAAATGTCCCAAAACGTATACAGTATACACCCTAAAATGATGATCTCATCTGAATTTACTCACAACTTAATTTACTTAAAAGGGAGTCAATGTCATATTTTAACAAGTGAATAAAAAAAAATAATGGACAACTTTATTCTCATAAATGATGCCTTTTCTTCTGGAAATGACTCCTTTATTCTCTTAAATAAACATCTCATAGACCCCAGTTTGAGAACCACTGCTCTAGAGTATCACTATTCAGACATTTTAATGTTATGTTCAGTGAAGGAATGCAGCTACTAAACCTGTAATGGAGACCAAAAAAACTAAGAAGGAAAAAAAAAGAATAAGGGTGATTGATTGGAAGCTTCTTCAAACTTACCAAATATGTTCATTGAGGTGGAAATAATCCCCCCCCACCCCCCAGTTATTCTTTTATTTTTCTTTAAGGATCAAAGGCAGCCTGGGTGGGGGAGAAGCAGGATTCCTCTCGTTGAAAGAAAACAAGAGAAAAAACGCATTAGATGTGATAAAGAGTGAACGCACCGAGGCTTAGTGCCAGAGTTACGTGAGGAAGTGGTGGTAGTGAAAGTGTTTTGGCGGGAGGATGCGCAGACTGTTATTGCAGAAGCAGGAAGGGAGGTGTAAAGAATGGGGGCCAGGGGATTCTCAACTGCTTGAAATGTAAATCCCCCCCCTAGTTGAAACCCAGGCCCAAGACGAGGGTCCCCTCTTTTTTTTATTTCTGTACACGCCATAGTCATGGAAACTCCGCTGAGAGCCATTGAAATGTGTCATTCGCCCAGTCTGTGCAGCTCGACTGATGCACACCCCTTTACACTTCATCCCACGAGCTTGAGTGTTTTCAAGTCGTAGTAGTGCGTTCACCAAGCACAGGGGCTGTGTTCTAAATCATTTACTTATTCCTTACTTCTAATCACTACAGGTACATCTAAAAAAATTAGAATATGGTCGAAAATTTCATTTTTTTCAGTTGTCATACATTATATACTGTACATTCATTAAACACTTGGGAAAATACTTTTCAGAGGAAAAGAATCCTGCCTAATTTGTACATTAAAAATCATTTTTCATTGTTTCTTCATTGTTTGTTGCATAATGTAGTTTCTAGAGATGGTGAATTTTGGGTTTTTGTTTGCTGTAAGCTAGAATTGAAAAAAATCATGAACTGTTTCACTCAGAGTGTGTGTAGTGCATCTCTATGCCAGTTTAAGTTTTTTCAATTGAACTACCTGATCATCCATCCATCCATTTTCTGAGCCGCTTCTCCTCACAAGGGTCCCGGGCGTGCTGGAGCCTATCCCAGCTATCATCGGGCAGGAGGCGGGGTACACCCTGAACTGGTTGCCAGCCAATCGCAGGGCATAAATAAACAAACAAACAACCATTCGCACTCACAGTCACACCTACGGGCAATTTAGAGTCTCCAATTAATGCATGTTTTTGGGATGTGGGAAGAAACCGGAGTGCCCGGAGAAAACCCACGCAGGCACAGGGAGAACATGCAAACTCCACACAAGCGGCGCCGGGGATTGAACCCGGGTCCTCAGAACTGTGAGGCTGACGCTCTAACCAGACGACCACCGTGCCACCCCTACCTGACTAAATTATGCTTTTAACCCCATTCTAATTTATTGAGATATTTTCGGACTATTAAGTCAGTTTTTTTCATAGTTTGGCCGGGGATGCGACTTATACTCCGGAGCGACTTATATGTGAAATTATTAACACATTATTATATAATTTGACGTTATTTTCATACTGACAACCGCAAGAAGGCGCTCTAGCCCTGACGAAAGCGACGTAGAACAGGAAGTGGCGCATCGTCTTCCTGTTCTACGTCGTTGTTTAGAAGTGACACCGAGGATGAAGATTTCATTGGATTTAGTGATTTGGAGTGACCCTGATGGTTTGGTAAACTTGTTAGCATGTTCTTTATCCTATAGTTATCTGAATAACTGTTAATATGTTACGTTAACATACCAGGCACGTTCTCAGTTCGTTGTTTTTGCATCATGTAACATTAGCTGAATGTGTTACGTTAGCATACCGTACACCTATTCAGCCTGTTGTTCTCAATTCTATTTTTATTTTAAATTGCCATTCAAGATGAAATATCTGTTCTTGATGTTGGATTTTAGCAAATAAATTTCCCCCCAAAAATGCGACTTATAGTCCAGTGCGACTTATATATGTTTTTTCCTTCTTTATTATGCATTTTTTGGCTGGTGCGCCTTATACTCCGGAGTGATTTATAGTCCGGAAAATACGGTACCTGTATATAGGGATTTTTATATAGCGGATTATGAAGCTGATTTATCAAATGAAAAATAATTTTGGATCACTACGTCGTTGGTGCCGTATAATTACAACTAGGGCTGAATTGATTAATCGAATAACTTTAATCATTTGATTATTTTTCTACACAGACTAATGTTACCGGAGACTCGCGCACTACTTGATGTAGAAATAAATTGGTTCGATGGAGGCAAGCCAGAAGAAAAGAGTGCGTAAAAGACAGAGAAAGTCCAAAGTTTAGGATCATTTCACACCTAAAAACAGACGATACCAAAGTACAATGTGTCTCCTTCAAAGCAGAACTAGCTTACACAGCAGCATGTGTATGATCGCCGACACAACGTAATGTAATGATTGTTAACTAGTTACTGTGGATCATGTTGTAATCTGCCTGCAAGTGGTTAAGGATACACACAGCCACCGGTGCAGTTTTAATTACTTTATTAAACAAACGGCAACAAAGTAAACACGCAATAAGCACATTCCTATACGAGTTTGACTGACACCCAGGCACCCAAGGACTGGCAAGGAGTTAGCCAGTTAACAGCCAGCCACTGCCAACTCTACATTCTCATTCGCTGACTCCACGCCCCACCTGTTAAAGCCACACACACGCAAAGTCACAGATATTATAGTGTGGAATGTGAGAATAGTGACCCCAAGTGGACAACAACAATACCTGCACCATGCATGCATATTTTGTTGTTTGTTAAAGTAAATACATTTTTATCCAATTACTCAATTCATCATTGGGATAATCGGTAAAGTAATTGATTCTAAAAAGATTCTATAGATGCAGCCTTAATTACAAAGAGAGATGGAAGGGAAACATCTGAGGGAAAGAAAGAGAATTCCTGTTGGTGGCTTTTGAATTATGAGGAGGGCTAAGGGTCAAGCTGACTCTTTTTCGAGGGAGTTAGGGAAGAAGGGTGCCGGAGTGATTCTGAAGAAAGTTTTTTTTTTTGTGGGTGCCAGGCGGCAAAAAAAGCGACATCAGTTTGGCGTTGCATTGAGCTGAAAGGCCCCCCTTTGTCTGTCGGCCTTCTTGGTCAGGAGGAACTCTCACTCCTTCCCTCTTAAGGTGCCCCTCTTTCTTCCATACCCCATATCTTCAATGGTGCAGAATAATGAAGTGAAAGAGAAAATGGAGACCTCATAGTGTTAACAGTTGTTAATTAGCATGCAGATTGCAGATTATGGGTTGAGCAGTTTGAGTATGGTGAGAAAGCAGCAGGGGTGGGTAAACTTCTGGGCTCATGGGCCTCATTTGGTTTTAAAAGGGGCAAGATTTACTGTAGTTCAAATGTGTGAAACAGCCAAAAAATTTTGCATTTTTATTAATGAAATAATAATTCGTGCTCATTTTAAAAATCATAATTAAATCAAATTACAATTATAAAAAATATAAGTAAAAATGTCTACTATTATTATAATTAACTGACCAAGTATTTTATACAATAAAATGCATGTTAAATTAATGTATTTTTTTGCCAATATTTTTGGTTTACAATACTTCTATTAACACATTATTTATTGAGATAAATGAATAAAAAAATAATAATAAATACACATTATTAAATTTATTTAAATTAATCAAATAGTTAGTTTTAACAATGACATTTCAATTAATGCTAAGCATTAAATCTTACTAATAATTTTATTATATTATTAATCAATATACATGTATTGTATTTTTTAAATTATATTCTATGTAAATGTATTTCATTTACTAATATTTGTTATTTGTTTGTTAAACTGATGAAAAAGATGAATGAAATATGAAAATAAATATAAATAGAATTGTTTAACCCTTTGCTTAATCAAATATCTATTATTAAATGTATATGTAAAAATTATATCTGATTCATATTGTTTATTGTTCATAATAAATAAGTTAACACATTATTTAAGGAAATAAATGAATACAAATTTAAAAAATACCATAACTAAATAATTATAATTGTGCAATCAATTGTTTAATAAAATGTCTATTCAAATGTACATTTAAATGTATATGTAAAATTCTTATTTTATCATTTATAATAAAACAAATAACAAATTACTTCATGAATTAAAATTTTGATTAATACATTTTAACTAACCATTTTAGGGGGGGAAATGGTCAACTTAATGTTACAAGTAGTGCAGGACTTTTCATCATGTAAATGCTTGGAGGTGCAAATTAAAGAATGTACCGGGCCACACTCACATTCCGTCACACCCGCTTGTTTTTATCTCCAGGCTACACCGGGCACATTTGCCAGATCGACATCGACGAGTGTGCCAGCACGCCTTGCAAAAATGGTGCCAAGTGCACAGATGGGTCCAACAAGTACACCTGCGAGTGCACAGAGGGTATGCTAAACCAATGGATTAATGACATTTCAATTCATTTCAATAGGGAAAATGTCATCAAAATCCATGTAAACTGAATCATGGAAGTCAAGGTACCACTGTATTAAAATCTTTCCTCCTGGTCAAGGCTACTCTGGGCGGCACTGCGAGACGGACATTGATGAGTGCCACTCGAACCCATGCCACTACGGCTCCTGCGTGGACGGCCTGGCCTCCTTCAGCTGCCACTGCCGCCTGGGTTACACAGGCCGGCTGTGCGAGACCAACGTCAACGAGTGTCTCAGCCAGCCGTGCCGGAACGGCGGCGTCTGCCAGGACCGGGAAAACGCATTCATCTGCAACTGCCCCGAGGGAACCACCGGTAGGCAAAACACATGGAAGACCTTTGGAGTCGTTTTCTTTTCTTTGTGGTGATTGGATGTGTTTTTTCCTGGTAGGAATCAACTGTGTAATCAACATTGATGACTGCAAGAGCAACCCTTGTGACTACGGGACCTGCATTGACAAGATCAATGGCTATGAGTGTGCCTGCAAGCCCGGATACACTGGTAAGAAACTTGTGTATTTAAAGGAGACGTATTTATTAGCACACTCTGTCTGCCTCACAGTTGTGAGGTTCGGGGTTTGAATCTTGATTCTGGCCTTACCGTGCAGAATTTGCGTGTTCTCCCCACGCTTGTGTAAGTTTTATTCAGGTACTCCAGCTTCATTGAAGACTCTAAATTATCCATAAGTCTGAGTATGAGTGTGAGTGTGCGCGTGAATGGTTGTTTGTCTATATGTGTCCTGCCATTGGCGGGCGACCAGTTCGGGGTACATCCCTCCTCTGAGGATAAGCGGCATAGAAAATGGATGGACAGATATTACAGTATATTAGAATGTTTCCCATTTGCCATGTGTGTTCATAATATGTCTGTGACCTGCTTTTGCCAAACTACGCCATAATCAATAATTCTAGCGTTACTTTTCACCCTCTTTTTCTGGAAATTAGCCTGTTTTGAGGGGACGGTCGTTTCTCCTGCCACTGGGAAGTAGTGGACTATTTCACAGAAAATATCTGAGAAAATATCGTAGTTATTTGTAAGATTAAGATCCTACATCATTGATAAAATGTGTCAAAAACTTCCATGTAACTTGAAACTGGACCCGAGAGCTGATTGAAGATGGGCTGCTTTAGTCTCAGGTGACCAGTTGACAAAAGCTGGTGCAGTTTTGAGGATATGGAGGTATGACAGGAGGAGGCCAACAGATGGCGGGCGAGCCAGCACGCTCCTCCGAGGCTGAACCGGTGTCAATTTCCCACTCCCGACCTGCTGCTGTTTGGACAGCCAAGCTGCCGGCCCGTACAAAGATGACACACACATACGCACACACTGTTGTGAATAGCGTCACCAGGGATTTGAGCAGGAGAAAAGATTCACTGAAAGATTCCTGAAAGTTGAGCTTTTAAAAGCTTGGAAAGCCCGTTCTGGAATTAGAACCAAATGGCCTTCTTTTTTGTTCGGGAATGGTGCCAACGCTTCAAGTCGCGGACAAAAGAGGGAGCCGAAACTGCAAACTAGGGCTGGTGGCCCTACATGCCCTTCAAATAAACACCGGCGACTTTTTTTCCCACAGAAATCCAATTTCCAATTTTTATCGATTTTTTCCCTTCTTTGCTTATAAAGAAACCAAATCACATTATTCAAATCAAGTTTTGCCTTTAGTTTTTTCCACTTCTGGCATTTGCTTTATTTATTCTGATACCGCACAAGCTTTGTAATCTTCCCCCCAAAAAGTTTGCATTTCAGATTTTCTTTGGACTCAAAATTTCTTGTAATTCGTTACGTTACTAAGCTCGTAACTCACTTTATTCATACAGTGGTACCTTTAATTATGTGTGCCCCATTTTAGCAGTTTATCAAGTTACGAGACATCGCTTAGTCAATTAAAAGTTTTTTTTTTTTCTTTCTCTCAATTAAGCTTTTTTTTGGGGGGGTGGGGCGTCTGAGTAAAAATTTTAAGTGAAAAAAAGACAGTTGTCGACCATGTTGGGAAAGTTCATTTTCTGTCCAAACCAGTTCAGTTCAACATTCCAAAAATGAACGATTTCACAGTTCTTTTTTTTCAATATGTTGCTGACAGGCTATTACCCTAGGAGCCCGCTGCAACTTCCACACAAGAATCTCAAAAACATGAGAAATAAACTTGTTGCTGGAATAGTCTTTTTTTAATGAGGAATTAAAACAAAAACAGGACTTTTATCCTTAATATGCAAACAAAAACACGCAACGCATTATGACAGGAACGATGGTGAATTGATAGCTTTGCATTTCTTGAAGCTTTGGCTGACTATATTGACAAAATATTTGCTCTCATCTATTCTTATATTACGAAACAAAATAAATGCTATATTATGACAGTGTGATCGCACAGTGTTTTAACTAAAGCATTCTGATACAAATAATAACTTGAATGTACTACATTAGAAAACAACCGAAGAACACGTTCACTCCCATGTACTGTTCGTAGTGTCCCTGAACACACCTCACGCACACATGCCGGTGCGACATGCCTGCCGAATGTGAACATGAATGGTGGTTGCCAAATATGGTGTTCATCCCAGACATATGAAGGTAGAGTGTCCAGTTAGCACATCTGCCTCACAGTACTGACGACCGGGGTTCAAATCCCGGCCTCGCCTGTGTGTAGTTTGCATGTTCTCCCTGTGCCTGTGTGGGTTTTCTCGGGGCACTCCGGTTCCCTCCCACATCCCAAAAACATGTGTGGTGGGTTAATTGAAGACTCTAAATTACCCGTAGGTGTGAATGTGAGTGGGAATGGTTGTTTGTTTATATGTGCCCTGCTGTTGGCTGGCGACCACTTTAGGGTGTACCCCGCCTCTCGGCCGAAGATAGCTGGGATAGGCTCCAGCACGCCCGCAACCCTTGTGAGGTTAAGCGTTACAAAAAATGGATGGATGGCTGGATATTGTAAAATTCAACTTTTTCACATTTATTTTCAATTTAAAAGAATAGTAATCTTTCAATATTTTAAAGTTTTTTCATAACCTTCTGATGCGGACCATGTTTTTCGTTTTAGCAGTGGGCCAATAAAAAATTTGCAGCGGGCCACAAATGGCCTCATGGCCGAACTTTGGACCCCCCTGGTGTAAGCGCTCCACGTCAGCTTTGAATTACAGAAGCTGTTAAGAAAAAGTTATTTAAAAAAAAAAAATTGTCCTGACCAACTAACTCAATTGAATCAATAACTGTGCTGCAATCGTTTGGAAAAAAAACTCTTCTAGGTACCATGTGTACCATCAACATAGACGAGTGCGCCATCTACCCATGCCACAACGGTGGCACCTGTATCGACGGCATCAACCGCTTCACCTGCGTGTGTCCCGAGGGCTACCACGACGCCATCTGCTTCTCGCAGGTCAACGAGTGCCTCAGCAATCCCTGCGTCCATGGACACTGTGAGGACAAGGTCAACGGGTGAGGCCCTTTTTCTTGAATACTTGCGCTATACATATCTGTGCTTATCAGTAAACCAATGCTCTATTCCATTTCAGCTACAAATGCCTGTGCGACTCCGGCTGGAGCGGCAAGAACTGCGACATCAACAACAACGAGTGCGAGTCCAACCCGTGCATGAACGGCGGCACGTGCAAGGACATGACAAGCGGCTACTTGTGCACCTGCCGTGTGGGCTTCACTGGTCAGTGTGGCTAGAAATGAGACTTTACACTGATCTGATCGGCTTGATTGGTATTGGCCGATAATTAGCATCTTATGCTGATCGGCTTTAATGTCATAATTCGCCAATCTGATCAATGACGTCATTGATCAGCTCCGCAAAAGACATTTACTCCGCATCGCCATCATGTACAGTATATTTGAATCCAAAAGCTAGTTTATTTTTAGCTTTGTTGCGTGTCTTTTGACATAGTACTGTAAATATCTGACAACCAATAAAGTTATTTAAAAAAATGAAAACATGTCAGCGGTGTGGGACAGACAACACGTTTGGGCCAGACAACACGTAATGCGTGGATCAGACTACAAGACAAATTTGGTCTTTGACGATTGCACTATGTCATACTCCTGCAATAAAATATTTTATTCCGATACCACCGCATCCCGGCTTTTACGATCACTGGGCTTTATCTTGTCAACTCAAACGCGACCGGATACACTCATTACCATGGCGACGACAACAGCAATGGATTGTGCCGTGTGTCTGCTGTAGCAGATATAGTGCTCGTATCTCAAATGTTTGCTCACAAGTGAAAGCAAAAAAAAAATAAAAAAAAACATTTGCCGGATGACGGCTCATATCTGGAAAAACTCCTAAGTCGGGTCACTCATATCTCAAGGCACCACTGTATAATAAATAATACAATTCCTATTAAATTTCGTAACAATGAGATGGAAGTGTGGAACGGTTTGCCCACAGACACGTTCAGAAATGGGCAGATAAATAAAGGTTTACTTTTTAAAAGTCAACTTTCCATGTCCCCTTTAAGTGATTTGTGTGATCCGCAGGACCAAACTGTCAAACCAACATCAACGAATGTGCCTCCAACCCCTGCCTAAACCAGGGGACGTGCATCGATGGCGTGGCGGGTTACAAGTGCAACTGCGTCCTGCCTTACACAGGTACAAAAATATTATTCTCTGCACTGGCATTTCTCCACAGTTTCCCATCTCTTGTCTCCTTTGAATTATCAGCCAATAGGGAAGGAAAAATATGCCACAATTTCTAAGAGCTTTCCAGTGCAAGTTCAGCTGCATAACTTTCCTTTCCAGACCCTGTGGCCTCCAGTGATACGGGAATCCCTGCAAAATATTGTTCATGTCATCCCTTATTTCACTTTGAGTCGTCTTTTTGGAAAAATCCACACAAAACCGAAAAGGCTTCTTTTTCTCGGGTGGGAACAGGGCGCTCCGCACATTTCCTGTTTGCCTGCTTCCCGTCTCACAGCAGCAGCAAATATCCTCACAATGGCCGGAAGCCAGAGCCCCGCTTCCTGTCGGAGACATGTCTTGTGGAAACGTCTCCACTGGGCGTCTAATAGTGACGAAACCCGGAAAAAATCCTGCGATAACACTGATTGAAAGATGGTCCTCTTTTGCTGGGTTATCTCCTGAGTTCATGACTCAGATGATATAACACAGTACAAGTTAAGCACACCTTGAGGTTATTGTTGTCATCACTCTTGGAATCCCTGTTTTATTTTTTTCTTCCAACAAATTCATCGCCTTTTCAGGGCCTGTATCGTGGTCAAAATGTGTAGATTGTAGGCAGTTGCGGTCTGTGCATTTGATACCTGGGCCTTCAGTGGGGACTTACCTGACTTAATCCACCTCGTCATTGTGGCGCAATGGATAAAGCGGCTACGGATTAGAAGATTCTAGGTTCGACTCCTGGCTAGCTCGGTGGGCAGCTGTGGACCAATGGTTAAGATCATTGCCTGCCACCATGGGGGACATAGGTTCAAGACCCCAACCGGACCATCCGCCAACAACCCCCGGAGTCACGGTTGTGGTGTCCTTGAGCAAGACACTGATACCCAGGGCGCTTCAGCTACCCGCTGTGCCAGTGTGTTCCACTAACAACAAGTGTGTGTGTTCACTGTGATGGGTAAAATGCAGAGAACACATTTCGTGTCCATGCATGCAAAGTTGGGTGGACGTCTCTATCATAACCTGACACATGAAAAAGTATGCAGGAGCCATGTCCAAAATTGAATAGGAAGTCAACCATTTTGTTTTGAGCAGCCAATTCAACAAGGCTAATTCCAGGGCACGTGCTTTAGCAAACTGCTCATGAATTCGCCCAAATGAGCGCCAATATGAAGCAGGTACAGTATACTAGAGTGTGCTCACAGTTTAATTCTTACTGTGTTTGTGTTTTACAGGAGAAAACTGTGAAGGCGTCATGGCCCCCTGTAGCACCAAACCCTGCAAACACGGAGGAATGTGTCAGGAGTCAGAGGACTATCAGAGCTTCTCCTGCATCTGCCCGGAAGGATGGCAAGGTAAACGCTGGTGTTAGCATAACCTCACTGTCTTCCCTTAAAATAGCGACGCTTGGAAAATTAGGATTCCACCCCACCCACCCCCCATGTTATCACGTGCCACCTTTTATGTTCATTTTCTTGATAGCAGCAGCAGCACGGGTTTAGAACCAATGTCAAACTTCCTCTCTGGGGACTTCTAGGTGACGTACTGTAGAGTCCGTAGAGTACACGTGCAATTCCTTCAACTGTTTGTCCGGTTATGTTTCTTTGTGCGAAACAATACAGATTAAAAAACATTTCATGCTTTGTTTTTTTTTAGTTTTTGTTTTTTTATCCTGCCTGTAATATTTGTTGCATTATTTTAGCCATTTTTTTCAGAAATTGCTTAATTAAAATGTTTTGTTATTTGTAGTTTTTTATTTATCACCTTAAAATTGTTTTCAAATTGATTTGTTATTATAATTATAATTAACAAAAATAAGTAAAATTAACAATTTTACATACACATTTTCAATAATTCCCGTGATGCCGGTCAGCACAGCACGGTCAAACAGTCTCTCCAGTTCTGTCATCTTCTCTATGGTTCCCCAGCTTTGATGGTGATGTTGCTCTTTTTCCATGGCTCTGCGCCATGTTAGTTTGTGCCTGCCTCTCTTTCCTTTGCCCTCTCCATACAAATTTTATATAAGATATAATTTATTAGCGGCACGGTGGATGACTGGTTTGAGCGTCTGCCTCACAGTTCTGAGGACAGGGGTTCAATCCCCGGCCCCGCCTGTGTGGAGTTTGCATGTTCTCCCTGTGCCTGCGTGGGTTTTCTCCGGGCACTCCGGTTTCCTCCCACATCCCAAAAACATGCATGGTTGGTTAATTCACAACTCTAAATTGCCCGTAGGTGTGAATGTGAGTGCGAATGATTGTTTGTTTATATGTGCCCTGCGATTCGCGGGCGACTAGTTCAGGGTGTACCCCGCCTCTCGCCCGAAGATAGCTGGGATACCCTCCAGCACGCCTGCGACCCTAGTGAGGAGAAGCGGTACAGAAAATGGATGGATAATGAAATTATTTTAATTATATTTTTTTCATCAATTTGTTTTTAAGTAATGTAATTGATGAGACAAATATGAGTAAAACAAAAAATATATACATACATTTAAAATTATACATTTTATTAAATAACCAGTCCAATAATTTTAAACGGTTCATTAATTCTAATTAAATAATAATTATTTATTTTTTAATTTTTTTTGTGTTAATTGTAATAAAATATGACTTAAGTTAACAATTTGATATATACTGTACATTTAAAAATATGTATTTTTATATTACATTTAAATAGATGTATTTTATTATACTATATATATATATATATATAGATAGATATATAATGGTTATTAAATATAATTATTTTAAATTATTAATTAATTTATTTATTTTTTATGGCATACTATGCCTATAGTCGATAGGTGCTGTGTTTGTGTGTGTGTGTGTGTGTGTTTGTTTGGGTGCGTTAGCATTTAAATGTGGAGATGGGAGGGGTGGGTTTGTGTGTATTTCCTGCTTTTTTTAATTGTCTGTTTTTATCTCCATGAAGCACTTTGGGTTGCATTTTTTTTATGCATGGAAAGTGCTGTATACATTTTTTTATTTGATTTATTGATTGAATAAATATATTGATTGATTGAATAAATATATATATATATATATATATATATATATATATAGATTGAAAATATATAAAAATATATCTTTTATTAAATAACTGGTTTATTAATTATAATTAAATAAACCAAATTATTATTTTCTCATGAATTTATCTCATTGTTAATTGATTTATTGTAATAATCAAATAATATATATTAATGTAAGGCTGCACAGTGGACATTTGATGATAAATTGATTAAATAAATGAACATGAAATATGTTATTAAAATAAGATATTTTACATACACATTGAACCTGACCTAGCCCAAATGTGACCCTTGAGCACCAAAGTTAGCCCACTCCTGATGATGAATTGATTCAACTGGACATAATTTTTGGAAAAGCAGAGTTCATGGTATAGCTAATTGAAATAATTTTAAATATTGTGTGTGTGTCCCCCCCCCCCCCCCCCCCCCCCCCACACATTCTGTCCAGATGAAAGCGCATTTGAGAAAATCTGACAAGCACACACCAAAGCATCAAATGGTGCTATAAAAGGCAATTTTTAGCTATTAGAATCAAGGAACAGAAGAGTCATACACATTTATAGTAGCATTTTTGTTTTTTACAACAAAAAAAAAGCTTTGGTACCAAATGAACACAAACACATTTTTAAAAAAATTTATTCTTACTAAAATAAAATAATACTGGACTTTTTGTGACAATATGACAAGTCTTTGTGACTTGTACTCGCAACTTTGAGACCATGTCATTATTTCTTGTTAACTGTGTTAATTTCATGTTTGCTTGTTTTTTGTTTTTGTTTTTTCAGGACAAACATGCGAGGTGGACATTAAGGAGTGTGTCAAGAATCCCTGCCGCAACGGAGCCACCTGCCAGAACACCATGGGAAGTTACCGTTGCAGCTGCAAACCCGGATTCACCGGACGCAACTGTGAAACTGACATTGACGACTGCAAGCCCAGTAAGGCCTCTTTTCATTACAGTAATGTAGGGCTCCACCAATATATTGTTCGAGCATCGTCATCACGATGTACGTGTGTGAAATCGTCACATCACAGGGTCTGCTGCAATGTTGGTGTACTGTAATATACAGTGGATCAACTGTAATATTAAAAGTGACCAGCAGAGCGACCTGTTTGGAGATGCTAATAAGATTAGCACCCATGTTATGATAAATTATCACGCTTCAAACAACACACTGAACAGCCCAGAGTGTTGTATACTTATCTTCTTGTATGATAACTATGAAAGAGGACGCAGGAAACAGTGTACACCTGCTGCATTTCCTATTTCGCTCTTCAGAATGAAACTACTGTAGGCAGGCAAGCCGCAGCTGCGTGAGTGCCCGAGGTGCATTCAGAGACTGCGCAAATGGGAGTGAATATGTTCCTTGATTCTTTTGTAATACAGTATATAATTGTAAAAATTTATTATTATTATTATTAAAATTCCTATTATCAGAATGGTTTGTTAAAACACTGTACGATCACACTGTGATAATATGGAATTTATTTTGTTTTGTAATATACAAGTGGATAAGATAAAATATTTTGTTAGTATAGCCAGCCAGAGCTGCTGGGAATGCAACGTTATCAATGTCATTTCACCATCGGTCCTGTCATACTGTATTGCGTCTTTTTGTTTGCACATTAAGGACTAGAGTCCTGTTTTTGTTTTAATTCCTCATTTAAAAAAAAAAACACCATTCAAACAACACATCCATCCATCCATCCATTTTCTGAGCTGCTTCTCCTCACTAGGGTCGCGGGCGTGCTGGAGCCTATCCCAGCTATCATCGGGCAGGAGGCGGGGTACATCCTGAACTGGTTGCAGGGCTCATACAAACAAACAACCATTCACACTCACATTTACACCTATGGGCAATTTAGAGTTGTCAATTAACCTACCATGCATGTATTTGGGATGTGGTAGGAAACCGGAGTGCCTGGAGAAAACCCACGCAAGCACGTGGAGAACATGCAAACTCCACACAGGCGGGGCCGGTGATTGAACCCCGGTCCTCAGAACTGTGAGGCAGACGCTCTAACCAGTCGTCCACCGTGCCGCCTCAAGCGACAGATTTTTCCTAATAGTGTTTTTGAGCTTGTAGGATGAAAGCTGCAGGTGGCTACTAGTGTGGACTGCATTGGTGGCAACAATGTGGAAATGAAATGCCACCATTTTGAGGCTAATAGCCCATCAGCGACATACAGTATAAAAAATAAATAAAATAAAGAACTTTTAACTAGTTAATTTTTGGACCAGTGAACTTAGTTAAACATTTTGAAGTATTCACTATGAACTGAACCAGTTCATTTTTGGAATGGTGAACTGAACTTTGAACTTCTTTGCGTAGAAAAAGAACTTTCCCAACATTGATCCTGTATTATTTCACATCGCAATAAATATATAGCGGCCTTAAAAGAAATCTTAGTGTCATTTTTTTCCAATATCGTGCAGCCCTACAGTGAACCCATGCTATGCATAATTTTTTAAATAATTTCCGATATTAATAGCTTAAACTCTAAGTATACCACAAACTATGAACCCCAAACATTTAAAACTCATTTTACAACATTATAGGGCTCCCATAATAAGTGAATTCGCCAGTAGCGAATTGCAAATAGGCGGAGGACCACTGTACAATGTGTTTAAAAGGTGTTTTATTATGTTTAAATGTGTTTTTAACTGATTAAAGCATATGGGAAGGGTAAAACTATGAAAACTATTTTTATTATGTTCTCTCTATTGTGTATTTTCACCTGTTGCAGGTGGGTCTGGGATGAATCCCTCACAATAAACACAGTCACTATAACAGAAATCTATGATATAGCAGGGCCTAATTTTTCTAACAGTTCTTCAGCTAAGTCACATGCTTACTGTCCCTTCCCTCACTGTCAGACCCGTGTAGCAATGGGGGCCTGTGTCAGGACGAGGCCAACGGCTTCCTGTGCACGTGCCAGCCGGGCTTCCGGGGCATGGCGTGCGACGAGGACATCAACGAGTGCGAGAGCAACCCGTGCAAGAACGCCGCCAACTGCACCGACTGCGTCAACAGCTACACCTGCACCTGCCCACCCGGCTTCAGCGGCATCCACTGTGAAAACAACACGCCCGACTGCACGGAGAGGTATGGAGGGCTCAGATTTGTTTTGTCCACTGCTGCCCCCTGTGGTGAATCTTGGAAGTATAAATTATTAGCTTTACTTGAGTATTACTATTTTAGTTGAATATCTTTTTATTATTTATTTATTTTTCTGATGATTTTACTTAAACTCCCTACATTCAAAAACAGGCATCTGTACAATGTCAAAATAGGTTCTTTACTTTTTCAACCACACCTGACGGGACGACATGAAAAAGACAGATAGAGGTAAAGTCACCAGTCAGTGATTAAGATTTTGGGGTCTTATCAGGCAGAAAAAAAAAACGGGTCAACAGTGACACGGAGGACAGTAAATATAAATTTTTACTTCTGTACATTTTAAAAGTCTGCACTTCTGCTTTTACCAGTCTTTTTTTACACTAGTATCTGAACTTCTTACCGGGTGTGAGTACTTTGGCAACCTTTGTTGTGTCCATATACAGTATTTCTACGTACCCATGCATTGCGTCCCACAGCTCCTGCTTCAACGGCGGCACCTGCGTGGACGGTATCAACGCCTTCACGTGCCTGTGCCCTTCCGGCTTCACCGGCAGCTACTGTCAGCATGACATCAACGAGTGCGACTCCAGACCCTGCCTGCACGGTGGGACCTGCCAGGACAGCTACGGAGCCTACAAGTGTGTGTGTCCACATGGATACACGGGACTCAACTGTCAGGTAGGAAAGAGCCTTGAAATAATGGCGTGTGGTGTATTAAGCTTACGTGAGGCATTACTACGTGAGGCTATATGAGTCATATTAAAGCAACAGTATCTCACAAAATGTGAGTACACACCTCACATTTTACAAAATATTTTATTGAACATTTTCACACAGGGGTGTACTCACTTTATTTTGCCAGCAGACATTAATAGTTGTGTGTTGAGTCATTTTGAGGGATAGTGCATAACAGTGTTATACAGGCTGCACACTGACTACTTTACATTGTAGCAAAGTGTAATTTCTTCACTGTTGTCCCTTCAAATTATATTCAGTATTGTCATGAAATATTTGCAAAAATGTAATGGGTATACATTGTTCCCTCACTAGATCGCGGTTCACCTATTGCGGATTCAGTGCATTGCGGATTTATTCATCCATCCATCTATTTTCTGAGCCGCTTATCCTCACTAGGGTCGTGGGAGTGCTGGAGCCTATCCCAGCTATCTTCAGGCAGGAGGCGGGGTACACCCTGAACTGGTTGCCAGCCAATTGCAGGCATTGCGGATTTATGTTTTTTCATATTTATATTGCGCATAATTCACCGTATCACAGGATTTTGAGTGTATGCTATAATTTTCTATGTGGTAAAATAAACACTTCCTAGCCTAAAACATTAAAACTGTTAAAAATAAATAAATAAATAAACCACATATTACAAGGAATAAAATATACAGTACATAGTGTCCAGTACTACTGTGCAATAATTTACGCTTAAGAGTTTAAAAGATGTTTAAGAGTATAAAAAGTGTTTATAAGACTATGTGGTTGCTACTTCGCGGATTTCACCAATTGGAACCTAACCCTCGCAATTAACGAGGGATTACATTACTCACTTTTGTGAGATGCTGTCGCATACAGTGTAGCATGTCAGCGCTATGTGTGGCATATTCTGGTTATATTCATATTAAAGTTAAGCTAGGTAGGTCGGTAGGTAAAGTTGAAATAGTCCTTTTAGTGATGTATTCTCTCTTAATCAACCTGTACCTGTGTTTTAGTATCTAGTGCGCTGGTGCAACTCGTCACCCTGTAAAAATGGGGGTAGCTGCTGGCAAACGGGCACCTCCTACAGGTGTGAGTGCCAGACGGGCTGGGCAGGCGTCTACTGTGACATACCAAGTGTTTCCTGTGAGGTGGCAGCCAAACAGAGAGGTAAGAAAAAGGGGACGTATTATTGAAAATTTATTGTTGTAACAGCTGGTATACACATAATTATTTAGCATACAAGTTTGAAATTATACAACCTATTCCATTTTTTGTGAACTATATTATTTCCAAAATGTGTCTGTAAATAAGTTGTTTTCAATTTGGCTAATATACATAATACCACTTCCATACCACTTTCCCTGCCCGTGACTTTGCAGCTAAACTGGATGGAGATTTGCCATTTTCAAACTTCGATGCACAGCGTTATAAGCTGATAAGTGGCACGCCGTTCAAAGATTTCGGGTCACTCAGACAATTTCACATTTTCCACAAATACAGACTGTTCTTTATATGTATTTTTTTTAACTCCATTAACAATGTATACACTGTATTCCTGATTAATGTAATGTTATCTTCATTGAAAAAACAGTGTTTTTATTTAAAATTATGAAGACATTTCTAAGTGACCCCAAACTTTTGAACAGTAGTAAAAAGTATATTTAAAATATTTTTGTGTTGTTATTCTTAAAAAAAAAAGTCAGAAGTCAATTGTGGCATGCAAATATTTTATTATACAACTATTGTTCAATTTATGTTAGTAATTGATTTGGTGGGAAAAATGCATGTATTATCTGGTAAAAGTGAAGGGAAATTGCAATTTAGGTATAGATTTTCTGCCAAAATTAAGTTTGTTTTCGTGGCCCACATAAAGTGATGTGGTGGGCCAGATCTGGCCTCCAAGCTTTGAGTTTGTCACCTGTAGGCTACACCAATTGAAAAGTGTAATTGGTAAATATATATAAATATATATATGTAAAAATGGGTGATGCAGTGCTATCTCCACCAGTAAAAATAAACAACTGCGTAGCTCGGCTAAGTTGCATAAGACAGACTGCACCTTCGAAACAATAAAATCAATAATTCCTAATCATTACTGACATGTTTAGAAAACTGGGAACTGTTTGGAATGTAATTTAAAAAAATCATAATATGTGAGTATTTCATATTTCACTAGGGGTGGACGTTGCCAACCTGTGTCGTAACTCAGGCCAGTGTCTGGATGCCGGAAACGTTCACCGCTGCCACTGCCAGGTGGGTTATACAGGAAGCTACTGTGAGGAGCAAGTGGATGAATGCACGCCCAACCCCTGTCAGAATGGAGCGACTTGTTTTGACTTTTTAGGAGGATACACCTGCAAGGTAAGAAATCTGAATTTTAACTATTTAACTATTTTATAGTTATGTTTAAAAATAGTTCACCGGTGCGATGCTTCTTAATTTTTTTGTGTTGCTATTCTTAAAAAAAAAAAAAACACACACACCCAGTTTCATTCCAATACCGTAATTCTCCTGTGTATAATGCGCACCCCCAAAGTTGACCTCAAAATTCTGGAAAACGCTTCTACCTATGTATAATGCATTTTTTACAATGCATGATTTTGCTTCTACCCATATGATCAAAACATGTATTTTTTCAGAGAATTATTCTGAAGTTAAGCACTTTATTTGAACATGTAATGCTTATTATTAATACTTATTATTTACTTTCTCTTATTTTGAAATTCACAGCCTTACTTTTATTTAGTAAATGAGAAAACACACAGTTCAACCATCTTACAAATTTTGCCTGGGTAATCAAACATATGATTGCTCATATGTTTGATTACCCAGGCAGAATTTGTAAGATGGGTACAATTCTTTAAAGAAAACATGAAGGGCTAGGCGAAACACATTTAATCTTACTTGAATGGGATTCAAATTAGCGGCACGGTGGCGGACTGGTTAGAGCGTCAGCCTCACAGTTCTGAGGACGCGGGTTCAATCCCCGGTCCCGCCTGTGTGGAGTTTGCATGTTCTCCCCGTGCCTGCGTGGGTTTTCTCCGGGCACTCCGGTTTCCTCCCACATCCCAAAAACATGTATTTATTGGAGACTCTGAATTGCCCGTAGGTGTGAATGTGAGTGCGAATGGTTGTTTGTTTGTATGTGCCCTGCGATTGTCTGGCAACCAGTTCAGGGTGTACCCCGCCTCCTGCCCGATGACAGCTGGGATAGGCTCCAGCACGCCCGTGACCCGCAGGCACGGGGAGAACATGCAAACTCCACGCAGGTGGGGTCAGGATTTGAACCCCGGTCCTTAGAACTGTGAAGCAGATGTGCGTTGTTCAGTCATATTTAAAAAATAAAATAAAATAAAAATAAAATATTTCACAAATTCTGTCAGGTTATGTAAACTTATGACCACAACTGTACATACAATATACGCAGTCATACGTACCCCTGTCATATTGGAATGAAAGTGTAGGGTACACCTTTTTCATTACCTATGGGTGGCGGCATATTAGAATGAACGTGTACACCTTTCTCATAACCTCTAGGTGGCGGTGACATTGGAATGAAAGTGTACTGCTTTTTCATAACCTCTCGATGGCGGCATACATTTATAAAATGTGAAAGCGTTTTCATTTTCCCCTAAACTTATGGATAATGCGCACTATTGACTTTTTACATTTTTTTGGGGGGGGGGGGAAATGTGCATTATACATGATAAATTACGATATATATATATATATTTATATATATATTTATTTATTTATTTATTTATTTTTTAATCACAAATTGTGTATCTGCACATAGAAGTAGATGAAATACTCCTATGGAGTCACTGTAACTACAAGGTCTATTTATAAACAGCACCCACTTCCAGTAATGTTAAGCTCCCCTCCATTAAAA
This sequence comes from Phyllopteryx taeniolatus, assembly GCF_024500385.1. NCBI lineage: Eukaryota > Metazoa > Chordata > Actinopteri > Syngnathiformes > Syngnathidae > Phyllopteryx > Phyllopteryx taeniolatus. The sequence continues at coordinate 13,049,733 of NC_084504.1, read as the reverse complement.
ATCTCTAGGTCGGCCTTGGCCCGGAAAGAAAAACGCCAGGTAAACAAAATTCTTTGTGTTTCATGTCCGCCATCGATTCAACTCTTCTTCCTCCTTCTCTTCTTCTTCCTCCTCCTCCTCCATCTTGGCGTCGCAGTGCTCGCCTGGCTTCGTGGGGACCAACTGCTCCGACGAGATCAATGAGTGCTTCTCCCAGCCGTGCCAGCACGGGGGCACCTGCATTGACCTGATCGATACCTACAAATGCTCCTGTCCCCGGGGAACGCAAGGTTAGAATACCCTATTCCGCCCATCCTCTTCTCTGTGTCTCTTAATTAATTACACTTAAGGTTGCAAAGGGGTGAAACTTTTCCAGAAAACTTCTGGAAAGTTTCTGGTAAATTTCCATGTGAGGTTAAGCTTGAGGATTTTGGAAATACAATAATCCCTCGTTTATCACTAGGGTTAGGTTCCGGACCAGCCCCGCACTAGGTGAAATCTGCAAAGTAACGGAGTTTGCATGTTCTCCCTGTGCCTGCGTGGGTTTTCCCCGGGCACTCCGGTTTCCTCCCACATCCCAAAAACATGCATTAATTGGAGATGCTAAATTCCCCGTAGGTGTGACTGTGAGTGCGAATGGTTGTTTGTTTGTATGTGCCCTGCGATTGGCTGGCAACCAGTTCAGGGTGTGCCCCGCCTCCTGCCCGATGACAGCTGGGATAGGCTCCAGCACGCCCGCGACCCTAGTGAGGAGAAGCGGCTCAGAAAATAGATGGATGTACATATATATATATATTTCCTTTTTTTTAAATTATTTATGCATATTTTAAAGCTGTATGAACCTCCCTAGATGCTTATTAATCTTCCCCACACTATTAACCTCTACCATACACTTTCTATACTATAAAACATATTTTAAACTCTTAAACATACAGTAATGCACAGGAGTACTGTACACTATTTTATTACTTTTAATTTCTTTTTTAATAGATTTTTCTTTTGTTTTTTTTTCAGTTTTAATTTTTTAGTCTAGGAAGCATTTATTTTACCACGAATGACGGCAAACACACAAAATGCCGCAATATAGTGAATTGCGCACGGTAATGAATATGAAAAAAAATCTCCAATGCACTTTTTCCGCAATTGGTGAACCGCGATACAGATACTGTGACTCCCCTTGCCCGTGTGAGGGCATTACAATACAGTGGCACCTTGAGATACAATTGACCCAATTTATAAATTTTTCAAAAAATACGAGCCGTCGTTTGGCTGATTTTTGGTTTTGACTTACAAGCAAAAATTTGAGATATGTGCACTGTATGGTGGCAATTTAACTCACTTCACAACAAGCAGCAGTTTGGCAGATAGTGAACCATTTCGTTAATCTGTTCATGCCTCTTCCAGTTAAAAAAAGTAATATACATTCCTCATTTAATTTCTCTATTCTTTATTTTTTAATCCCAGCTTTTGCAGTGTAGGAAAGTCCTCCTGTCCAGTACACGTTTGAGTTGTATGTCAGCCAAATGAATTTACTCTGTGCACACTAGGCGTCAACTGCGAGATCAACGTGGACGACTGCACGCCGTTGGCCGAGCCGCTCACCAAAGAGCCCAAGTGTTTCAACCACGGCAGGTGCGTGGACGGCGTGGGCGGCTACCACTGCCTGTGCCCGCCCGGCTACGTTGGCGAGCGCTGCGAGGGTGACGTCAACGAGTGCCTCTCAAACCCGTGCGACCTGCGCGGCACGCACAGCTGCATCCAGCTGGCCAACAACTACCGCTGCGAGTGTCGTACTGGATTCACTGGTAATATTGATTCAATAATCAGATGGAAATTAACTAATTAGAAAACAGAGAAAAACATTGGAAAAATTACAGAATATTAGATGGAAAATACAAGATATTACACAAAAATATTAGTCAGTAATTTAATTTTAAATAATATAATTACAAATGAGAATTAAGTATTTTGTTATTCATTTTTTTAAAAAACTAAGACATTTAACATTTGTGTTTATTTTATAAATATTTAATTGGTTAATTAATTACAATTAAAGTCATGACGAAATAATATAATTACCAATGATAATTAAATAATAATAATTAAAATAAAAAATAATGTACATTAAACAATTTGTTTTAATTTTATTAATATGTAACTTGTTAATTAATTTTGATTAACCTAATTATATTAATAATTCAAAATCGGGTTTCAAGCCATGTTTAAGGATTTACACAAAGGATTAAGCTTTCAAATAAGGGTTTAAAAAACGATTGGAAAAAATACAAAAATATTAGATGAATAATACAAAAATATTTGAAAAAAAATATATGCAATAGAATGAAAGATACATGTCGAAAATGAAAACATAAAATAAGACTAAAATATTAGAGGTGTGACTGTGAGTGCGAATGGTTGTTTGTTTGTATGTGCCCTGCAATTGGCTGGCAAACAGTTCAGGGTGTACCCCGCCTCCTGCCCGATGATAGCTGGGATAGGCTCCAGCACGCCCGCGACCCTAGTGAGGAGAAGCGGCTCAGAAAATGGATGGATGGATGGATAAAATATTAGATAAAAATACTAAACTTCAGGAGAACGATACTAAAATATTGGGAATTTAAAATAAACTACTAGTCCAAAAGTACACAAATATTAGGAGTAAATATTACTTGAAAAATAGACAATTAGAAAAATATTGGAAGAAATTAAAAATATTTGGAAAAATGCTAAATATTAGATGAAAAATGTAAGATTGGGAAAAAATAGATTGGGTGAAAGATTTTCTTAAATGTAGTATTTTCTGGAATAAAGGTTCAAGAAACAGTATTTTACTAACGTCTCCATTAGGCAGAGCAACAGCACTTCTATTGCACATTAAAAACCCTGAGAAAGATGCTTTGGGATACGTTGTTATGGGCTACATCCGTAATTAACCCCTGTGTGTTTTTGTGACATGACTGTAGGTCAGCGCTGTGAAGCTGTGTTCGATGGCTGTAAGGGGAAACCGTGTCGCAATGGGGGGACCTGTGCTGTCGCCAGTAACACCCCGCACGGCTTCATATGCAAATGTCCTCCTGTAAGTGTGCACACACTCTCAAACAAACAATCGAACACCTTCTAGATTTGTAGCCAGGGGCGATAGCTGGGCCTTCAGTGGGGAATTACCCAACTTAATCCAGCTCTTAAAACCACCACTATTATGTTGAAAATACAGTGCTTCTACGCATATTCGCGATTCGATTTTTGCAGATTTTTGGGGGGAACGTGTTATCTGTTATTCGCTGTTTTTGTGATCAGGCTAAAGCCCATACTAATATAAAAGTATTGCTTTGATGCAGAGTCACTGATGGTGTAGTGGTACACTCGCCTGACTTTGGTGCAGGCAGCGTGGGTTCAGTTCCCACTCAGTGACGGTGTGAATGTGAGTGCGAATGGTTGTCCGTGTCTATATGTGCCCTGCGACTGACTGGCGACCAGTTCAGGGTGTAGTCCGCCTTTCGCCCGAAGTCAGCTGGGATAGGCTCCAGCGTCCCGTGACCCTAACCAGGATAAGCGGTGTTGAAAATGGATGGATGGATGCTTTGATGCATTCTTATGGCATCTTAGTGCTAAGGAACGATGTTGATTTAGTCAGGCCATAGCACTGTCTAATAGAAAAGTAGTGATTTGCTGCCATGTTGTGGCTTCTAAAGGTAATTATTAACCTTTTTAGGGGGTGAAAATTACTCACAGATTTTCACTATTTGTGGAAGGCTCGGCCTCTGTATAGAAAGCTTTGATACTATAGAAAAATCAATATAACAGCACGTAACTGTTCAATGTACACAATCTAAAACAGTTCAGAATAAATGTTTATGTAATAACATGACAAAAAATTTAAAATGTAAGTAAAATATATCATACGCAACGGCAGAGATGGGGGACTCGAGTTGCCAGTTTTATGACTTGCGACTTGCTTACCAAATACTTAAGAAAGACTTGACTTTAGACTTGGTAGCCAAGAGATTTGACTTGACTTTAACTATATAACTTGACAAGTTATCTCATTTAGAGTCTGAAATATACATTTTAATTAAGACAGTTTTCCTTTTTTTTAAATAAAGAAAGAAAGAGATTTTGAGGGGTCATTTGCACGAACCTGGCAACACAGTCTGCATTGTTGCGCACCTGGCCAGTGTTAAGTAGCCATCTGCATGAACAACAATGGAAGGAGCTCCAAAGATAATAACATTTGGATGAAAGGATTATGTTGTCAATGAAGTCTGCAAAAAGAGGATGGAAACATGCATGGTCTACAACTCACGCATTAATGCCATAACATAAGGACGTGGAACTTAATTCGTCATTACAAAACTCACCAACACAGGTAAACGTCTTCAACAGTTTAGCCAGCTGGTCAAACATTAAATTTCATAGACTGGTTTAGGACGATTACAAATAATATTGATGTGATTGTAAACATTTTAGTACAGCTAAGTAACGTAACTAGGGGTGGGAAAGTTTATGGTAATTGTCGGAACCTTTCGTTTCAGTTCCGAGGCACACACAAATCTCTTTTTTTCTTTCTCGCTCTCATTTACTAATGAGGTGAAGTGATGTGCACTCTTGAGCAGATAGTAGGGCCTTAAATGTAATGCCAACCGCTGAATGCAGAAGAAGTAAAACAGCGTCATTACCGGTCAGTTGTAGAGACTTGGAGTGAATTTCCAAACCAAAAGTGTGTTCCACATTAGTAAGCACAGTAAAAATGAGTAGCTACGTGTGAATATAATTTTCAAACTACTGAACATGTTTTTTGAAGTGTCACCATTAAAATGTCATCTGTTGTGTCAGCTCTGTGAGAAAGCTGTCTACACTATGTTTTTAAAATTAATACCACAGCATATGAAACATAACATTTCATCTAATGACAATTGTCAATTGTCCAGAGTCAGTGCGTCTAAATAAATAAACAACCCCGACTGATTTAATTAGGGAACACAGGAATGCAGATTTTGTTCACATTACTTTTTTTAAAGCATGGCAACATTTTTATGTCATGTATTATTCCCTTACTTATGAATCTCTGATTATATTTGACCAACAAAAAACTGTACTGGCTTTTGTTTAACGGTGTTCTCTTAAGAACCGTAGGAGTTACTGGCACAAGTCTGTCACCACAAAGTACACAGCATAGTTTGTTCAAAAATAAGGTTAAATTGAGTTTGAAATACAACTTTAAAACAAGTCAGTGCAAGAAATTCATCCATCCATCCATCCATCCATTTTCTGAGCCGCTTCTCCACACTAGGGTCGCGGGCGTGCTGGAGCCTATCCCAGCTATCATCGGGCAGGAGGCGGGGTACACCCTGAACTGGTTGCCAGCCAATCGCAGGGCACATACAAACAAACAACCATTTGCACTCACCTTCACACTTACGGACAATTTAGAGTCTTCAATTAACCTAGCATGCATGTTTTTGGGATGTGGGAGGAAACCGGAGTGCCCGGAGAAAACCCACGCAGGCACGGGGAGAACATGCAAACTCCACACAGGCGGGGCCGGGGATTGAAACCCAGTCCTCAGAACTGTGAGGCTGACGCTCTAACCAGTCGTCCACCGTGCCGCGGCTGAAGTCTAATGGGACAAAAAATGTTAACATCCATATCCACGTATTGGAAGCAGTGCAGCCAAGAAAAACGCTACGAAATGAAGAAAATTGACTTTTGGGAATAAATTAATACAATTTAATGAAACAAACATTATAATTAGGTTGTAAATGTAGTTTAAAGTAGTGTTTAGGCCAGCAGAGAAGGCCTTCCTGGGTTAGGGTTACTGACCAAAGTTTGTGGTTAATAGTGAATCTTTTCTAAACAGGGATTCACTGGCTCCACCTGTGACTACAACGCCCAGGCTTGCGGCAGCCTCCAGTGCCGGAATGGAGGCACTTGCATCTCGGGCCAGATGAGTCCCAAGTGTCTGTGCACGCCATCATTCACGGGGCCCCAATGCCAGTACCCCACCGACAGCCCGTGCAACTCCAACCCCTGCTACAACTCAGGCACGTGCGAGAACACCCCCGAGGCGCCGTACTACCACTGCGTCTGCCCCGCCAACTTCAACGGCCTCTGGTGCCACATCCTGGACTACAGCTACCCGGGCGGACGGGGCCACGATGTGGCACCGCTGCCACCGTCAGTGACGGACGTAGCCTGTGAGATCCCGCAGTGTGAGGAGCGCAAGCACAACCAGGTGTGCGATATGCTGTGCAACAACCACGCATGCGGCTGGGACAATGGCGACTGCTCGCTTAACTTCGACGATCCATGGAAGAACTGCTCGGCATCGCTGCAGTGTTGGCGCTACTTCAATGACGGCAATTGTGACTCGCAGTGCGACAATGGCGGGTGCCTCTACGATGGATTTGACTGCCAGAATCTGGAAGGACAGTGCAAGTGAGTAGTCTGTTGCTTTTCTTAGATAGCACTGGGTAACAAAAATATTTTTTGATTCTGGTTCTGGACAGTATTGCATCACTAAAGCAAAAAATGACATCTGTTTCAGATCAAGTTGTTATGCCAAGTTGTTAATAGTTTATTAATCAAATGTTAAAAACTTTTCTTTCTGTAAATTGAATAGTAGACTGATAAAAATATTTAGTTCCCTGTAAATTTAATGTTACGTTATCACTGCTCAAAGTTTAGGGCATGAACCTCCATTTATTTGGACCTCTAAAGTGAAAATACCTGGACAAGTAAACAAAAACATGTGGCCATAGTTTAAAAAGTTGACATGTTTGAGCAAAACTACTGTGGTATTTGGACTCAGCACATCAAAATTGTCCTAACTGAGCTAAAAAAATCTGTTGTTGACCAGTGTAATCATCACATTTATGTACAGTATCATATTTCCATAACTAGTGGCTGGTACATGTACTCCTATTCTGAGTTTTGGGTAAAGAATACAGAGGAGTAGAGAGTTCCCACAAAGAGTATGCACTACACACAAAAAGACTGGGATATTGGGCTTTGGGGTGAAATTTACAGGTGAACTAAATTTGACCTTATTTAAATTCTTTGAATTGTGGCTGACTTGTTAGCACATCTGCCTCAAAGTTCTGAGGACTGGGGTTCAAATCCTGGCCCCGCCTGTGTGGAGTTGCACAAATTAAACTATTATCTCAAGACACCACTGTATTGGTTACTGTAACATTACATTTTTTCGAAAATAGAAAATAATTCCTGTGACATTTGGAGTTACACATTGTAGTTATTTTAAATTGGTGTTAGGATTATGAGGGGGTCCTCGGGAAAATGTCTTCCTTGAAAGGGATCTCTGGACGCCAAAAGCTTGAGAACCCCTAAGACACCATTAACTTGTTTTCGGTTCATAGCCCCCTGTACGACCAGTACTGCAAAGACCACTACGCCGACAGCCACTGCGACCAGGGCTGCAACAACGCTGAGTGCGAATGGGATGGCCTGGATTGCGCCAACAACATGCCAGAGAAACTGGCCCTGGGCCAGCTTGTGGTGGTGGTCCTGATCGCGCCAGCGCAGTTGCTCAACAACTCGTCTGACTTCTTGCGTGCGCTCAGCCGCGTCCTACGCACCAATGTGGTGTTCCGGATGGACGCGGAGGGCGAGACCATGGTCTACCCCTACTACGGCAACGAACAGGAGCTAAAGAAGTACAACGTCAAACGCTCGGTGGACACATGGTCTGAAGTTCCGGGCAAGGTGCTGAACGTGGTCAGGAGGAGCGTGGATGGGCACTGGCGGACAAAGAGGGAGCTGGATCACGTGCAGATAAAAGGGTGAGGAAGATTATTTAAGATTTCTGCAGAGATGGCAGAAGTGCTCACACTCTATACGTAGCTATAAGAAAGTAGAGCCTATTTTGAGAGTACAGATCAGTTTTCAATTGTAGTGAGTAAAAGTAAAAAGTCATCACAAAAATAAATACTGAAGTATACAGACACCTGAAAAATCGACTTAAGTACTGAAATACAGAAATATCCCCATGGTGGAAAGAAACAAAGTACAAGTCAGGATGTCTGCCACCATTTTGAAGAGGAACAACCAGCTAAATGCGTTCTCTTGGCCTTGTAGCTCCATCGTGCACTTGGAGGTTGACAACCGTCAGTGCGTCCAGCAGTCCAGTGAATGTTTCCAGAGCACCACGGACGCCGCCGCCTTCCTCGGGGCCTTGGCGTCCAGCGGCAAACTGGACGTTCCCTATACCATCGAAGCCGTTTATAGTGAGTATAAGTAGGCTTTATTGTCTAATATGTTGGCTTTAGCGTAAATGCGTTGTGTGAAACTTTAATTTTGCACTTTTAGAGGTAATTTTGTCAGGAGAGAGCTCTTCAGTGTCATAAATACGTTTTGTTCATCACATTGTTAAAGTTTCCTTGTTCATCTCCTTCAACGCTTTTTGGATATTTTGGAGACACCCCTAGTTTGTTATCGCACCAGTATGCCTTTTACATGAAGTTTTTATCAGACTGCATTGCCTCAATGAGGTAGATATGTTTAACAGAAAAGTCTGCGATATAGTGGGACTGTGAGCGGTGGACCGCAATATAGTTAGGGGATTACTGTGCAGTGGGTCCCCTGTTATAGCAGGGGATACATTCTGACCCATCTTGCAAAAGGTAGAAATCTCCAAAATAGAGAGACCATATGAAAAAACATTTTTAGCTATATAGTTTTATCCCTCCCGATGCTTTAACCACCGTTGAAAGTACTAAAATATACGATTAAAACACACTTTGTAAAGTATTCCTTAGCGCTTGTTCTCACTCTTTCCAGTCAAGAAATGGGAAACTATCTTATAACATCACTTTGCTGAAACAAAAAGAAGATTCACTTGAAAAGTCCAAAGGCAAAGCATGCTTGCTTCAAGCTGTTTGTCACTCAAGGTGAAGCTTACTTTAAAAGTGACATGACACAAAAGAGAATTTAACATTGTATATTAAACCAAACGATATCATTTTGTCTAAAGAAAGTCCGCTAACTTAAGGCTAACATAAAATGCAAACTGCCATAGAGGGGCTAATGGAAATTAGCATAGATGCTGCAAAAATTCTAAACTTTAAAAAAAAACTGCTAGTTTAACTGATGGAGGAGCAACACATACTGTACAAGTAGCACATACAACAATACTCACAAGCATATATTCTTTGTGTCCTGTGGGAACAACGACTACCTAAGTTTTTTTTCTTGCTCCATCTCTTCCCATGTCATAGTACAACATGGTACTACATGCAACACTAAATTCCACCTTGCCTGTATATTGCAAAATCCCCCCAGAAAATATCGCTTAAAAATCCGCAAGATAGCGGCGGTGCGAACAACAAACCGCGATATAGCAGGGGAACACTGTAATTAATATTGAATGGGTGTGGTTTGCAGTGAATGTGCCGTGATCCCATCAGGCCTTGATCTGGAGTCTTTCCTTACATGCTCGTACACACACAGGTGGGACACATGCGGGGGCGCCCACATGAAAAAGTGAAAATATCCACGGCACCCGCCGCCCCTGTCAGGTCCTAACCCCGCCGCTCTTTGATTGTGTATTTGTTATGCAGCCATGAACAAATTCAGTGGCGATCAATCAATCCTTTTTCCTTGCTAGTCTTAAATCCACTGGCTTCGGGCTCCAAAATGCTTAATTGCTGCAAATCAACTCAAAGCAGCTCTCCATCTCCTGCTTTTTTTTTCTTGTGTGTGCATGGTGCGAGGGGCTGCTGCTGCAACCTTCACCTCGCTGGATGTAATACCAGGACTTAAGGGTTTAGGTTGGGGAGGGGAGTTTATCATTTCAAAATCGTTAGTAGGGGTGGGGGGGGAGAGAAAGGGAAAAATTGATCGGGAGTGTGCTAGAAGTTGGGAGTCTTTGTTATCTGGAAAATCCTGATAAATCCTCCGTCTTTACAGCTTAATGCGCGTGCAGTAATTTGAAGTTCATTAATCCCCCTCCTCCTTTCTCTTTTTTTTCCTCTTAAAGAAGAAATGGTAAAGTTGTCTCTCGGTACCATGAGTTGAAAAGCGAGTTAGGAGGGTGGTAGTGGTCTTTTTTTTCGTGCCCCATTCTTTGCCATTGTGATTATTACGGGATAGCTAGTAGAAGCAAGTGTCTCGGACGCCCTCACTGCTGGTCCATTCCCGGTGCCGTGACCATGCTGTGCCTTCTCTCGCCAGGCGGTGCCGACACCCAGCAGCCGCAGGAACTCTACCCGGTCTACCTGGTGCTGGGCAGCCTGGCCATTTTGGCTTTCGTCGGTGTGGGTGTGGTGGTCGCCCGGAAGCGTCGGCACGAGCACGGGCGCCTCTGGCTCCCTGAGGGCTTCAAGACCACCGAGCCCAGCAAGAAGAAGAGACGCGAGCCCGTCGGGGAGGATTCGGTGGGATTAAAGTAAGTTTCGTCTGTTTGTTTTTTTCACGGGTCAGGTGAAGGGATACCTCTGACCCTTCAAATTTGGGGCGCATGTCAGGGTTTTACCATATCATTAATGATACCTAGAGAATGCAATTTGGGTAGAAATGGCGTGTGAATGCTGAAGAGCTGACGCTGAACTGAAATGCTGTGGAATAATTGAAAATGTTGAAGTGTGAGACTTTGATAAATGGCAAATGGAGGTAAATGTATAAAAGATCTCCTAATTTTGAAATCTTATTGTGAAAATTGGGAGATTTGGGGCATGTGATAAATAGTTCGGAAGATGTCCTGAATGAGCTAAACATTTTGAAGTCGGAATACTTTGAATCGGTCAAGAAATATTGAAGAAAGTAAATATGTAAATTAGATTATTATCATGATATTTGAGGAATGTGAGAATTATTAGAATGTGGAAAGGAGGAGATTGATATGTAAAATATCTCAGAATTGGGGAATTGTACAGGGGGAATTTGAGAATTTGATTAGTAGTTCTACAGATATCCTGAATGAGCTGAACATTTTGAAGTTGGAATGGTCGAGTAATGTAGAATGAGGAGGTAAAGAGGTCAAATAGCTCTTAATTTGTGAATATTACTGTGAAAATGTGGACATTTTGGGAATGTGATTGATTAATAGTATATAGGTCAAATATCTCTTAATTTTGGATTGAATTTTTGTGAAAATGTACGATTTTGGGGGGAATCTGATATTTCTGGAATGTTTTGAATCTGTGAACAAAACGTGGAAGGATTAGGATGTGAAAAAAGTGGGGAGAATGCTCTTCAGCATTCACACCGTGATTGGCAGTTGAGGTGTGCTTTAATTGACAACCAAGGGGTGGGATGTGGATTTGATCAGTGCTTTTTTATTGTTTTTTTTCTCCATTAATGGCTTGGAGGAGATGGACCGATTTCACTGTCATCTCCTCTTGTTCGTCACAGACCGCTAAAAAACACCTCGGACATTTCCCTCATGGACGACGGCCACAATGAATGGGGAGAAGACGAGCCCTCAAGCGACAAACGTTTCAGGGTAAGAAATCAACAACAAAATTATGTTTTCAACATTTTATCATCTGATTATTTACAGTGGAGGTGGAAAAGTAGAAATATAGTTGATAGAATATAGATATGCCGAGTTCTTTATTGTTTACCTTGTTTATTTATTTCTTTTTTATTTATTTTGGCAACTATGATCACCTTACCTCACCCAAAGTATTTCTTCTTTTGGAATGATGTCAAAGATAAAGTGTATTCAAGAGTGCAAAATTACTCACACTCTGTACTAAAGTAGAAGAACAGATGTGGTAAAAAAAAAGACTGGATTTCTTTCCATCTAATATTTTGTGGCTTTTTTTTGTCTAATATTTTGTTTTATTGTCCAAAATTTTGGCTTTTTTTCTGAGTATTTACTCATTTTTATCTAATATTCCTGTTGATTTTTAAAAAATATTTTCAACTAATATTTTTTTTTGTCTATTCTTGTAGTTGTTTTTTACTTTTATATTTTTTTGTCTTATATTTTGTATTATGGTGGCACGGTGGCCAACAGGTTAGAGCGTCAGCCTCACAGTTCTGAGGACCCGGGTTCAATCCCCAGCCCCGCCTGTGTGGAGTTTGCATGTTCCCCCCGTGCCTGCGTGGGTTTTCTCCGGGCACTCCGGTTTCCTCCCACATCCCAAAAACATGCATTAATTGGAGACTCTAAATTGCCCGTAGGTGTGAATGTGAGTGCGAATGGTTGTTTGTTTCTATGTCCCATGTGATTGGCTGGCAACCAGTTCAGGGTGTACCCCGCCTCCTGCCCGATGACAGCTGGGATAGGCTCCGGCACGCCCGCGACCCTAATGAGGAGAAGTGGCTCAGAAAATGGATGGATTTTGTATTATTGTTGGATATTTTGGGATTGAACCCCGCTCCTCAGAAATGTGAGGCAGACGCTCTAACCAGTCCTCCACCGTGCCGCCCATACTTATTTACAAAAGTTCAAATGAATTATTACTGTCCATTATATTTAGTATCAATTTTGATGACTTGGTACAACCGGGGGGGAACCTCTGCACATTGTACTTGTCTGTACTTAATGTTCATTTGTATTTTATTCTAATTGTGACTTAATAAAGCCATTGGGTTTTTTAAATAATGAAAACAGCATACCCATGTTTGCACCTCTCTTTATATCGTATCTTTTTCTTTCCCTCTCCAGCAGTTTGACGAGCAAGCCGTCGTAGACGCAGGCGACCACACGGACAACCGGCAATGGACCCAGCAGCACTTGGACGCGGCTGACCTGCGCATCCCCTCCGTGGCGCCCACACCCCCCCAGGGCGAGATTGACAGCGACTGCATGGACGTCAACGTCCGAGGGCCAGGTGGGTGACGCTCGGCCAATTAGTTCGGACAGTCTAAATAGAAAGCAGAATGTCATACATTGGGCTTCCAAAGCTACAAAACAATCACAGACGTTGATAAGTTTATTTGACATGGAAAAGATTTAGGATACATTTAAATTGGGTTAAAAAAAAAGGTAATTTTAATCATAATTTTATGGTCAAGAGTAATAAATGAATCCTTTATAATTCAGATGTCTTATGTATTTTTAATTTAGCCAAGGGAAATATACTGTTTTACACATTTTCATATTTTGTAGTATATACCTGTATTTAAATATTTAGTATAATTGAATAATAAGTAATACAAATATATTAATTTCTGTTTTATTGGTACTACATATACCTTTTATTTTCTATATCAACCTCCATCAAGTATATTTTATTATTATTATGATTATTATTACATTATATTTGTTATTTATTATTATTTCATTATATTTACTTTCTGAACAATTATAAGAAAGTATATAAAATAGTAATAAATACTACTTTTTTGTAGTATTGTTTTTTCTTTTAATATTTACCTCCACCACGGGATATTTGTTATTTATAATTATTTCATTATATTTACTTTCTGAACAATTATAAGAAAGTATATAAAATAGTAATAAATGCTACTTTTTTGTATTATTGCTTTTTCTTTGAATATTTTTATATATCGTTCAATTTGTGCCGAAAATCCACATATTGACATACAGTAATTTAGTTAGGATATTTGTTATCGCTTGTAAATCTCCTCCAATCAGGTTTTTAATTGTTTTACCTCTGTTGGACCTTATGATATTTTGATCCCTTTATATCACATTTGGTTATCCATCCATCCATCCATTTTCTGAGCCGCTTCTCCTCACTAGGGTCGCGGGCGTGCTGGAGCCTATCCCAGCTGTCATCGGGCAGGAGGCGGGGTACACCCTGAACTGGTTGCCAGCCAATCGCAGGGCACATCGAAACAAACAACCATTCGCACTCACAGTCATGCCTACGGGCAATTTAGAGTCTCCAATTAATGCCTGTTTTTGGGATGTGGGAGGAAACCGGAGTGCCCGGAGAAAACCCACGCAGGCACGGGGAGAACATGCAAACTCCACACAGGCGGGGACGGGGATTGAACCCCGCACCTCAGAACTGTGAGGCTGACGCTCTAACCAGTCGGCCACCGTGCCGCCACATTTGGTTATATGAACAATTATTATCAATTATCAGGCGCTTTAATTGCTTGTGAAATGCAATTAAATGGCCTTTTGAAGATCCTTATTGCTAGTATGTGTGTGTCTTATGGTTTCCGTCAAAGCAGAGAGCACGTCACGTTGTCAGTGTGTGATTTGCGTCGGTGTGCACGAGGGAGTTGTTGCAGGCCCTGCCGGGGTCCTCGGGGCGAGGGATCTTCTTCAAAGCAGACGCCACCTGGGAGCTGGGGGGAGGGACACTGATTCCAGATCAGATTGATCATTACGCCACTAATGGGCTTCCATTTTCTAACCCAGTAATAGCCAAACGTTTTCTACTGAGGAGCAGAACAGGAGGAAGAGGGATTTTACTTCACCTTGTGTTTACGAAACATGATAAAACCAATAGTCAATTAGTTGTTATTCAATTTACTCTAAGTCAACATATGCAAACCAAAAGATCTAAGCTGAGTGTTATTGATGACGAAGCAAAACGTTATTAGGATTAGTGTCATACAGTACCTATTAATACAAATAAAACATTCAACTTAAAAGTGTGATATCTTGTAACACCCAAATGTATTTACAATTTTTAATTAAAAAAAAAAAATGTGCGACAAATTCTCGTTTGACCTTAACACTCTTGGAGCTTACAAAACTCTTGTTACATAATACTCTATGTATGCGGAAATTATATGAGTCTCTTACCTCGTGCGGCTGCCTTCTGAAAGGAGGCATTACAGCGATCTATAGTATTTTAACAAAACAAGCCTACACAAATTTATCTAACCTCAATATTTTCATTCGGTATTGTCTAAAAAAAACATCCAGACTTTGAAGATAGGTGACAATTACTATTGCTTTTGAGACAATCAAGAACACTTACTAAGTATGAGCAAATGTGGCCGGCTTCTAGCGCTGACGTCACAGGCTCACTTGGGTTGGGGGGTTCTGCAGACATGCTTTTTAAGTCCAGAACTATAAAATAAGTGCCAGTGTTCACAAATGTCCTTTAAAAGAGGCTATTTTGTCGTAGGTGTCGAATCCCCAGAAGAAGAGCTAGGACAAATCAAAGTAATGGGGTTAACAACTAGCAAGTGCACTTTTTTTCGCCCCCGCCGCCACCGATCGATGCGCTGGGATTGACCAAATCTGCGGGATCTGCGGCCTACGATTCCTTTTGAAGAGGAGAAAAGCCCGTCCGAGTCGACGCAACGTGCCTCGCTGCCTCGCTCAGTCAGATATTGCGGTTCACCTTGTTCTATCCCCCCCAACTTCGCTT
This sequence comes from Phyllopteryx taeniolatus, assembly GCF_024500385.1. Classification (NCBI taxonomy): domain Eukaryota; kingdom Metazoa; phylum Chordata; class Actinopteri; order Syngnathiformes; family Syngnathidae; genus Phyllopteryx; species Phyllopteryx taeniolatus. The sequence continues at coordinate 13,034,491 of NC_084504.1, read as the reverse complement.
TTCTCCTAAAGCATAACCGAAGCGTCGATCAGAATCCGTTATTCAATTTGTTTGTTGCTTTGTTTTGAGTGGCCCTTGCTTTGAAGTGCATCCTTTTGTCTTCTTTCCCCTGCTGAGTCTTACCCCTTGTTTTTCCCCCCTTTTTTTTTTTTTTTTAAACCTTTCCTGTTCGGCTGCTTGGTTATTGAAGTATGGTGGATCTGTACGCCTTTTTATGCTGTGCAACAGGGGAATTTGATATACAGGTACAGTCGTACTTAGACTTAAAAGATACCCCACTAACAAATGTTTCGAGATATGATAGCAAACAGAAAAAAGAGGCCGTATTCTTGCTTCATGCTGTTTATTGCCACTCACTGGTGAAGCTTACTGTAAAACTAAACATAAAACAAAGAATTACATGTGTATTTAACCACATACCTTCACCTTTCAAAAGTTCACTACCTTAATGCTAATACACAATCCAAAACGGCATAGACAGGCTAACGAAACCAGCATCAACGATGTGGTGGTTATAAACCTTTACATTTTTTGTTCCTGTTTTTTGGGGTCGGGAACAGATTAATATTTCCATTCATTTTAATGAGGGAATAAGATTTGAGATTCCAGTGATTTGAGTTACATAAGTGTCACATGACAAATTAAACTCATAATTCAAGGTACCACTGTACAGTAATCCCCCACTAGTCGTAAGAGATAGTAACTGAGCCAAACTGTGAATAGCGAAAGACCTCAGGTAATCGACGCCCTCCTACAAATGATTTTTGCCTATATTAATATTTTAAACTGTAAATATACTACAAGCTAAGCTCCCCAAACACTTTGTCATTTCTAACTCATCATACAACATTAACCTTAAAATAAATGGCTTGGATTTGGGGGGGAAAAATACACCGGAGGTATGCATGTACATGCCCATTCGTTGAAGACTCGCCATAATTTCCAGTAACAACCCAGGCTAAACTTAGCTCCACCCCGACATACAAAGATTTTTGTCTCTCAGTCGGGGTGTATCTCTTGAACATACTTCCTTGACACCAATTCCTAATTAGACATGGCTTTGGGCGCATCTTGTGGCATCTTAGAGCCTTTCAGAAAGCACAAAAAAATGCGCATTTCAGAGAAGCTTTTTTCAAATTGTCATGATGGAGTGTTGTGTGTAGAAATTCAAGGGAATAAATCACGTTACTGAAGTTTTCACTAAGGCTGTAAAATAATAAAATGCGAAAAAAGTGAAGCGTTGTAAATACTTTCCGGATGGGGAATTGACGAAACTGGTCAAAGATAGGTGTTCCAAAATTGTCTCATCATATAAAAAAAAAAAAACATGAGGCTGTGAATACTCATTTACATGTGATTTCCTCAGATGGATTCACACCGCTCATGATCGCGTCCTGCAGCGGTGGCGGCCTGGAGACGGGCAACAGCGAGGAGGAGGAGGACGCCTCGGCAAACGTCATCAATGACTTCATCTACCAGGGCGCCAGTCTTCACAACCAGACAGACCGCACTGGTGAGACGGCGCTGCACCTGGCCGCCCGCTACGCCCGCTCCGACGCCGCCAAGCGGCTGCTGGAGGCCAGCGCCGACGCCAACATCCAGGACAACATGGGCAGGACCCCGCTTCACGCCGCCGTGGCAGCTGACGCCCAGGGGGTCTTCCAGGTCAGTCGGGGGTTCATCAATACGTCCGTTAGCTTTTACTCCCTTCATTTCATGTCACATTTCTGTACTTTTTAAACTTAACTTTGTCAAAATAGCATCGTTACCTTTCACCCTCTTGAGATGATGACATAACATAAAAAAGATGTACAGTAAATAAATAAATGCATAAATATTAAGAGAATTTTTTTTATATATTTAAATTTTGTCTTCAATTAACCTACCATGCATGTTTTTGGGATGTGGGAGGAAACCGGAGTACCTGGAGAAAACCCACGCAGGGACGGGGAGAACACATAAACTCCACACAGGCGAGGCCGCATTTGAACCCGAGTCCTCAGAACTGTGAGGCATTTGTGCTAACCAGTCGGTCACCCTGCCGCCACCTTTTTATAAGAATTGGAATTTAAAAAAGGTAAAATATTATCGTTAGCATGATAGCGCAGTTATACAAGTCAATTTCTTTCCAACTGTACTCATCTATGGTAATTGCTGTGGGTAAGTTCTTGGAGCAAAGCAATAGAACTATTACTTTTGCGCCATCTGGTGGAATATTGTTGTTGTTTTCAGGTTTAATCCATTGATAGTGTTTTTTCACATGCGCTTGAGCTATCTCGTTTTTTGGCAGTCCTTGAATGCACTTCGTGCACAATCAAAAGTGAAACTAAAAGTATGTTTTTGCTTCTTTCTCGATGCTACCAGTAGCCCGTGTGATCTACATTACTGTAATAATTTGCCTGTATTCCCTTACATTTATTATTGAACATATCCTGCGTGAATAGTAAAAGGTGAGTTTAATGATCTAATACCGTTTGTGTAAAGCCCTAGTGCGCTAATTTTGTTTGCCCATGTATGATGTCATGTCAGTTTGTGCTAGTGCGCGAGCTAATACTGTTGATGAGCCTCTGGTGAAGGTGTTTTGTTTAACTTGAATAATTTAACTATCGAATGCTGTTGTTTATGTAAAATGGGTTCATGATCGTGTATAGTTCATGCTGTATAGTGCTGATAGTTTATGGTCCTCTCTGTTTTTAAGTCTTTTTCTGCCATTTTTTGGCATTTATACGCAATTTCAGGTATTCAAATAATTTGCAGATTTTCGCTATTTGCAGCAGGTCCTTATTTCCTGCGAATAGTGGGGCTTCACTGTAAAACAAAATAAACTGGATTGGATGAAAAATACACAAATATTTAAAAAATACTATATAAAATATAGGACAAATACATAAATGTTTGACATAGAGTACCAAAATATAAGGGGAAAACTAAAATATTGTACCCAAAAAAAATTAGGTGAAAACAATAACGTCAGCCTATGTCCCCTTTAAGAAAGATACTGTTAAATCTGTGGTTGTAACTTGATGATCTGTCCAGATTCTCATAAGGAACCGCGCCACCGACCTCGACTCCCGCATGCAGGACGGCACCACCCCCCTCATCTTGGCCGCCAGGCTAGCGGTGGAGGGCATGGTGGACGAGCTCATCAACTGCCATGCCGACGTCAACGCCATCGATGACTTTGGTGATTAAAAAAAAAACTCTCGCATAAATAACGTGCGATTTTTTTTCTTGTTTATTTACTTCCTCATGTGGTCATGTTTTTTTTTGTCGTGCCAGGTAAATCAGCGTTGCACTGGGCCGCTGCTGTGAATAACGTGGAGGCTGCTATGGTGCTGCTCAAGAGCGGTGCCAACAAGGACATGCAGAACAACAAGGTACTGAAACATAGTCAAGTACCGCGAAACCACAAAAGGATTGTAATGAGAAAAATATAATATTCACGCTTATCAGTATTATTACCATGTTGAAAAAAGAAACACAGTAAGTCAGGGATTTGCCAATGGCAGGGGAATAAGTAAAAAAAAAAAAAAAAAATAGACAGCCTCTCACATGCTAACCAAAACCAATGCAATAATGTTCCAGAATTAAAAAGAAAGATACACAAACATGAGAAAAAAGTAAAACAGGAAAAAATAAGAAGAAATATTACAACAAATATATATTTTGATAATACAAAATACAAAACTATTAAATGGAAATTACACAAATATTAGAAAATATTTTTGAAAATACAGTATATGAAAAATACCTGGCGGCACAGTGGGCGACTGGTTAGCACATCTGCCTTACAGTTCTGAGGACCGGGGTTGAAATCCCGGCCGGCCCTGCCTGTGTGGAATTTTCATGTTCTCCCCGTGCCTGCGTGGGTTTTTTCCGGGTACTCCGGTTTCCTCCCACATCCCAAAAACACGCGTGGTAGGTTAATTGAAGACTCTAAATTGCCCGTAGGTGTGATTGTGAGTGCGAATGGTTTATATGTGCCCTGCGATTGGCTGGCGACCAGTTCGGGGTGTACCCCGCCTCTCGCCCGAAGATAGCTGCGATAGGCACCAGCACGCCTAGTGAGGATAAGCGGAACGGAAGATAATTGAATGAATGAAAAATTCCCAAATATTTGACATAAAATACCAAAATATTAGATGAAAAAGAAGCACTGATTAGGAAAATGCTTTGGTCCATAAAATGAAAACGTTTCAAGCTTCTGCTTCCCATCGCTTGTTGTGTTCACCTCAGGAGGAGACACCTCTGTTCCTTGCGGCCCGGGAAGGAAGCTACGAGACGGCCAAAATCCTGCTGGACCACTTCGCTAACCGGGAGATAACGGACCACATGGACCGTCTTCCCCGAGACATCGCCCAAGACCGAATGCATCACGACATCGTCCGTTTAATGGACGAGTACAACCTAGTGCGGAGTCCTCCCATACACGGGGGCGCCCTGGGTACCGCGTTATCACCCCCGCTCTGCTCGCCCAACGGCTACGTGGGCGGCATGAGGCAGCCCCCGCCTCAGAGCCAGGGCCCGCTGGTTGGCAGGAAGACTCGCAAACCCGCCACCAAGGTCTGCAACGACGCCAAAGACATGAAAGTAAAGAAGAAGAACTCGCAGGATGGGAAGCCTCCTGGCAGTTTGTTGGAAAGCTCAGCCGTTCTGTCCCCGGTGGATTCACTGGAGTCGACTTGCGGCTACGCCTCAGACGCCGCGTCCCCACCCGTGATGACGCCCGCAGCAATCGGCCACCTCCAAACCATGTCGGACCCGCACCTTGGTGTCGGCCACATGGTCATGCCTAACAAGCAGGAGCTGGGACGGATGCAGTTCGATCCACTTCCCCCGCGCCTCACCCACATGCCCGTGTCGGGGTCCACGGGCCAGTGCGACTGGATCTCCAGGATGCAGTTTGGCGCCTTGAGGGGCAGCGGTCAGCACGGGATGATGACCGCCCAACACAACGGGCACCCTCAGATGATGGCCTACGCAGGCATTCCCGGCACCCGCCTCAATCCCATCATGCAACAGATACAGAACCTTCAACAACTCCAGAACCAGAACTTCATCAACCCCGATCTGAGCCCCCCGGAGCTCCAGCCAAGTGCCATGCCCATCCGCACCATCCTGCCCCAGGAGGCACAGATCATGCCCGCCTCCCTGGGTGCCCAGTTCCTCACACCGCCCTCGCAGCACAGCTACTCTGGCCCCGTGGATGGCAACACCCCCAGCCATCAGGTCCAGGGGCCTGACCACCCCTTTCTCACGCCCTCACCGGGCTCGCCGGACCAGTGGTCCAGCTCCTCGCCACACTCCAACATGTCGGACTGGTCGGAGGGCATCTCCAGTCCGCCCACCAGCATGCCGGCCCAGATGGGACACCTCCCTGAGCAGTTTAAGTGAAAAACAGACTGGCTGCCCCATGTATTTTTATACAAGAAAAAAGATGAAAAAGGGCAACTTGGAATATTTTATATGCTTTTATACCTGTCTTTCCCAACTTTATATTGAGCCGAGGCACTACTTCCAAAAGGTTTGCGATATTCAGCTTTGAGACAAAATTTCAGCATGACCCTAAAATGCATTTTAACCTTTAGAGGTGAACTTAATTTTACCTCTGAACTTTTGAATACACTACTTGGCTTTCTCTAACAAAAAGCGAAACAGCAAAATTCACAACAGGTGTTTTATCAATCGCCCAATATATTAACAAATTAACTCACAAATGTACTTGTTTAGTTGAGCACAAAACTGTTACTCTGTTGTAGGAATGGCAACAGGTGGTTACACAGGTTATTATTCTGCCATCTAGTGGAAGTGGATTTCATCGCTCTTCCTGTCACTATACCATTTGGCATAGATAGAAACGATGCATTATTTGTAGTAAATAAATAATCGTGAAATTGGATCATTTCCCCTGCACAGTGGTTGGAAATCACAACTTTATACTAACATTAACACATTCCTTCTGTCCTCTTTTTTAAATTTGTATTTATTAATGTCTTTATTTAAACGCCTCGCCTGCCTATAGAAATTGCTGGTAAATGCAGTTTCTTTTTGTTCTTTTCTGCTCATACTTACACAGGCTATTTATTTGTTCTCTTTGTTGCTCCATTTTATTTGTTGTATAATCTTTGTTTATACAGACAATTACATTCAATGGGCATTCCACTGAGGACCTCCAGTGTTATGTACACTCTTTGTAAATGTCTGAACAGAAGGAAGGACAAGTATGTGTTCAGTTTAAAGGACAGCTTGGAGATTGGCGGTTTTAAACAGGCTTTATATTAAGTCCTGTTCTCGTTTGACAAACTGGTCCGTTTGGCCACCGTGAGTGTGTTCTTGTTGTTATGCAGAGGGGGTCAAGGAAAAAAATGCCTCCCTCCGATTAGTTTAAGCCTATGGCTATGTTCTCCCATGTTGTAAATAGCTTTTGCGTTTCCCCTTGTAAGCAGGATTTTGTTGAAGAAATCTGATGTCTTAAAATAAATTTGTTTGTTCTCAAATGTGTTTGCTATACAAAAATTAGTGTATGTCAATATTGTTGTACACACACACACACTGGTATAAGATTTTTTTTCTGGTTTAAAAAAAAAGATATATAGCTGCAGTTCCTTTTCATTTGAGTATGTAAAAAAATATTCTTGGGATAATAAACGACACTTCTTTGTCTTAAAATTGTCTTGTATTTTTAATGAATTACAGAAAATATTTGAATTTTAAATAAACACTTGTAGGCCACAAATATAAAACTCAGAAACAGTAAGTATGCCGGTTACTGAGTCCTAACAGTTTTCTACTGGAACAGGAAGTAATTATGACATTTATGTGGAATATAATTTTATCATCCGTGGATCTAGGATAGAGCATTGTAGAACATCAGTAGCTATCTGCAGGCAAAGGTCAAAACATTAGGCACACTTGTGCAATCAAACATGAGCCATAGGAAGTATGCTCAAAATATTTAAAATATATATATATCTACAAAAAACTAAACCATTATTTTACATATAATACAATGTTAATGAGCAATACTATTGGTATTGGTCATATTGGTTAAAAATACAAAGAGGACATTTTTGCAATTTATTTCAAACATGTATGAAAAAAAAAACAAGTGAAATATTGGACAAACAGATACACTTGCAAAGAAACGTAAAAAATTAAAACATACAGAACATTTCAATTATACACAGCTGAAAAGTAGTGGAAATAAGTAAAACTTATTTATTCTCACCCCTTATTCATAAGTTAATTATCTAGCCTCCTTAGTACAATGATCTATAGAGTAATTTACTGGACTTTTCCTAATATATTACCAATAATCTTTACCTTACAGAACATACAATAATTGTATAAACAAGTATTATTATTAATTGCTGTTTGTCCTCTGTATTGCTACATTTACATACAACATATTGTGCGTACATACATACAAAAATGGTAACACCAAATGGACAAATAATGAATAAGTGAACAAATAACTGAGTAATTGAATCAATAAACACCACATGACTGTCAAACACCCTCATTCCTGTATCTATTGAACATCGTCTTTTTATATTTCTTTTTAATCTGGTTTAAGTTTTCACTTTCTTTCAACCCCGCATTGAAAAGGTTACATAGTTTCCCTCCACAAATTAGTTAATAATAGAGAAAATCAAATAATAGTGGTAAATACAAAAACAGACAAAATAAAAAATATGAGAACAAAAGAAAAATACACAAATGTTAGCATCAACACACAATTGACAAATAGCGGCACGGTGCACGACTGGTTAGAGCGTCTGCCTCACAATTCTGAGGACCAGGGTTCAATCCCCGGCCCCGCCTGTGTGGAGTTTGCATGTTCTCCCCGTGCCTGCATGGGTTTTCTCCGGGCACTCCGGTTTCCTCCCACATCCCAAAAACATGCATTAATTGGAGACTCTAAAATTGCCCATAGGTGTGACTGGGATAGGCTCTAGCACGCCCGCGATCCTAGTCAGGATAAGCGAAACGGAAGATGGATAATGAATGAAAATGGATGGATGAATGGATGGGCAAAAAGGTCGTGTATGAAACTCCAACTCCCATGATGCCCCGCCGTGACCACTGTTCCAGTTCAAGGTTCAACCATGACAGCAAAAATAGGCTCGCTCTATCTCAGTGTAGCTCGCCGTTAACGCTCCCTAACTTGAAGGCAGGAATGGGGTGGGGGGCGGAAATAAACCACTAATTTGGGCCAGGCCACGGAGCAAGCTCGCCGGCCACCGAGTACCCGATGTGCCTCAGCTAAAAGATTGAGCTGTTAGCCGCCACTAGCTCTGACACAACCGACGGCGAGCATTGCTCGATAGCAAGCCGGAGGAAAAGGTGGATGGTCGCGGCGGCGACGGCGGTGGAGGCGGTGGTGGAGGGGAGCGCCTCGGATAAAATCTCAACAGCTGCTGAGCTAAAAGACATTTGTTTTTAACGTGAAAAAAACCAAAAACCCGGGGCCGCCATGTTCGTCCAGGAGGAGAAGATGTTTCCGGGCAAAGTGTTGAAGATTCACATCTGCGCCGTGGACGGCGCCGAATGGCTGGAGGAGATCACGGAAGACAGTACGGTGGAGAAACTCAAGGAGAAGTGCTTGAAACATGTACGTTTTACCCCTTTTTTATGCTTGTTTCCGTTGTGTCGTTTCGTCTCTGTGTCAGTGTCACCCGGCCCTCGTATTTATAGTTAAGTTAATTTAAATGGCGAGCAGACGGGCGGGCTTTGGCTATTTTTAGGCACGGCTGCCGTCTCTCGCTTCTCGGATGCTACCAGCTAACTTTCCCTTTTTGGATGTTGCTATATTTATGACATTTATTATTACACACTACACACTAGTCTTGAGTTTTATTAGCCTTACAGTTAGTGTACTCTCCGGCCATAGTATTAGGGACCTAAACGTGTCTAATCGTCATTATTTTTGTAAAGTAATAGGTTTTTTTTTTCTCGTGAATTTGGACGTCATTAAAGCGGCAGGTGTTCCCAACGAAATGTCTGTTGAAGAGTGTCATTGTTTTTTTACATTTATTGAATGATTGAAACAGTGTGCACAGACTTTATTGTTATTGATTGGGCAGTTTGACATTAACTTAGTTGAGGAGGGGAGGGAGAAAAGTAGGAAACAACTGGTATGAAAGGGGGAAAGGAGGCATGGATTGAAGGAGAAATGGTGAAGGGATAAATGAATGACAAGGATGAAGAAAAGGGGGAGGAAGGGAGAAAACAAGGGTGTAAGAAAGGGAGAACAGGTGGAAGGGAACAAGGATGACTAGATGGAAACAAGGCTTTATTAGAGGAAGGGATGAAATAAGGAAGTTCAGAAGGATGGAGGAAAAAATGGGAGGGAAATTAACAAGGATGTATGAAATGCTGTAAGGAAGGAAATACAGTGGGGCAAAAAAGTATTTCGTAAGCCACCAATTGTGCAAGTTCTTCCACTTAAAAAGATGAGAGAGGACTACAGTAAAATTTTCATCATAGGTATACCTCACCTATGAGAGACAAAATGAGAAAAAAATCCAGAAAATCACATTGTCTGATTTTTAAAGAATGTATTAGCAAATTATAGTAGAAAATAAGTATTTGGTCTCCTACAAATAAGATTTCTGGCTCTTACAGACCTATAACGTCTTCCTTAAGAGGCTCCTCTGTCCTCTACTCGTTACCTGTAATAATGGCAACTGTTTGAACTCGTTATCAGTATAAAAGACACCTGTCCACAACCTTCAACAGTCACACTCCAAACTCCACTATTGCCAAGACCAAAGAGTTGTCGAAGGACACTAGAAACAAAATTGTAGCCCTGCACCAGGCTGGGAAGACTGAATCTGCAATAGGTAAGCATTTTGGTGTGAAGAAATCAACTGTGGGGGCAATTATTAGAAAATGGAAGACATACAAGACCACTGATAATCTCCCTCAATCTGGGGCTCCGCACAAGATCTCACCCCGTGGAGTCAAAAGGATCACAAGAACGGTGAGCACAAATCCAAGAACTACACAGGAGGACCGAGTGAATGACCTGCAGATAGCTGAGACCAAAGTAACAAAAGGCTACCAAGAGTAAAGGCTTCTTTATACTCGCACGGGTGGTGACCGCGCTGATGTCACTGCGGCTATCCCAGACGCAGTTTGCCTTTATGCTGGAGCTCAACCCACACCCGCTGTTTTGGGAAAATGTCCTGCAGTTCTCCTCCAAGTCGGGTGTGTCGCTACGGCTGGTATTGACGAGGACACCACAGGGTGGAGTTTACTCTGTATTTTATGGCCATTTCCAGTACCCGTTTTTACTTTCCTTTCCGGAACAAGGAACAAAGCAACAACAATGGCGACCGAGGAACAGTGTCTGCTAGAACAAATGAACCTAGATGACCAGATGTTACGTTTAATTATGCTGCAAAATCGATCAAGAAGGCGGCGGGGTAGTGTTATGTAGAACCAAGGGGACCACTGAGTACGTCATAACACCATGACTAAAATGGACCAATCACAAGAGATGATCTCCGCGGCATTCTATGCGGGCGGCTGTCGACCGCGCAAGTGCGTGAGTATAAAGAGGCTTTAACACTACGCCGCCAGGGACTCAAATCCTGCAGTGCCAGACGTGTCGCCCCTGCTTAAGCCAGTACATGTCCAGGCCTGTCTGAAGTTTGCTAGAGAGGATTTCGATGATCCACAAGAGGATTGGGCGAATGTCATGTGGTCAGATGAAACCAAAATAAAACTTTTTGGTAAGAACTCAACTTCTGTTTTGAGGAGAAAGAATGCTGAGTGACATCCAAAGAACACCAGACCTACTGTGAAGCATAGGGGTGGAAACATCATACTTTGGGGCTGTTTTTCTGCAAAGGGACCAGGACGACTGATCCGTGTAAAGGAAAGAATGAATGGGGCCATGTATCGTGAGATTTTGAGTGAAAGCCTCCTTCCATCAGCAAGGGCATTGAAGATGAAACGTGGCTAAGTCATTCAGAATGACAATGATCCCAAACACACCGCCAGGGCAGCAAAGGAGTGGCTTCATAAGAAGCATTTCAAGGTCCTGGAGTGGCCTAGCCAGTCTCCAGATCTCAACCCCATAGAAAATCTTTGAAGGGAGTTGAAAGTGTGTGTGTTGCCCAGCGACAGCCCCAAAACATCACTGCTCTAGAGGAGATCTGCACAGAGGAATGGGCCAAAATACCAGCAACAGTGTGTGAAAACCTTGTGAAGACTTACAGAAAACGTTTGACCTCTCTCATTGCCAACAAAGGGTATATAACAAGGTATTGAGATGAACTTTTGTTATTGACCAAATACTTACTTTCCACCATAATTTGCTAATACATTCTTTAAAAATCAGACAGTGATTTTCTGGAATTTGTTTTTCTTTTTTTTTTTTTTTCTTCTCATTTTATCTCTCATAGGTAAGGTATACCTAATGACAATTACAGGCCTCTCTTGTCTTTTTAAGTGGGAGAACTTGCACAATTGGTGGCTGACTAAATACTTTCCCCCCCACTGTAAGTGGTATGTAAGGAGGGAAACAAAGATGTTATGAAAGGAAGGAAGGGAGGAAAGAAGAAAAGCCTGAAAGATGAAGGAAGGATGATGGAAGGAAGAAACAGATTTTATAAAGGAGAGTAAGGAAGGAAACTGATGGTATGAAATGTAGGAAGAAAACAAAGATGTTTGCAAGGAAGAATGGATGTATGAAAGGAGAATGGATGGATGGTAGGAAACAAGGATGGTATGAAGTAAAGGGAGGGAGAGAAGATGGTAGGAGGGAAAAAAAGAAGATGGTATGCAAGGAAATGAGGAAAGGATGAAGGGTGGAAGGGATGGAGGTAGGATGAATGGAAAAGAGGAAGGAAAGCTCAGATGATGGCAGGAGAGACCCTGGGATACTACAGTATGAGAGGAAGACTGAGGGAGGATGGAAGTAAATAGTGTATGAAAGGAGGGATCATGGAAAGAAGGTGAGGCTGGAAGGAAGGATGTGTGATGTATGAAAAGATAGAAGAAGAAAGGAGGGAGGATGGAAAGAAAAGATTGGAAGGAAGGAAAATATATTTAAGAGGGCACAAGGGTTGGAACACTGATTTCCCACCTTTTTATTTTATGGTGTAATAATAATAATAACATAAAGGATGTGTGTGGTGTTTTTGTTTCAGTGTGTGCATGGAAACTTGGACGACCCCAAGACGCTGACCCACCACAAGCTCATACACGCTGCTACAGAGCGAGTGCTCAGTGACACCAAAACGGTGGCGGATGAAAGCCTCAAAGATAAAGGTAGGAAGAAACCATTGAGAAGCTATGAGGAAAAAGTCCCACGTGATGTCACTAGGAGGCAGTTTGTATTTATCTATCTATTTTGTAGACGTTCTGCTGCTCATAAAGAAAAGGCCGCCGCCGACCCCTCCCAAAATGTCGGAGGTATGCGCAGAAGAAAAGGTAGGACCTGTGGACTCCTACAAGTAGAGATGTGAATTCCATATCACCATTATAGTGAGCAAAATGATCACGGTTATTACAATATTGCTAAAGGAAATGGGTATATCAGTGCAATGCTATTAGCAGGGGTACAAGTCAAAACATTAGGTATGCTTCTAACAAGCACTAAAACAGTAATGCACAACATATTTAAAAAGAAAACATGTATCTCAAAATATTAGACCAAAATATTAGAAACAAATACAAAAGGTTAAAATGACAGTGAATGAAATTAAAAGTACACTGGTATTAAGGAGTAAATTTGATGAAAAATACATATCTGAAAAGTTACAAACATTAGACGAAGTATTAGACATTACAAAATATGTTTTTTTTAAAATACCAGGCAAAATAAACAAACATCAGATGAAAAAGGAAAGGAAAAACTACAAAAATATTGAGAAAATATTTCATAACAGATATTAGACATAGTACGTAAATATCAGATGAAGACAGAAAAACACAAAACAATTAGATAAAAAATGCGTCAAATATGGAAAATGATCAGGAAACAAATGCAAAAATATTACACCCTCCAAACATTATCACAAAATACAGAAATATCATGGAAAATCATGTATTTTTCATGAAAATAATGCAGAGTATTTGAAAAATACATAATAGAATATCAGAAAATAGACAAAAAGATATTAGCCAAGAGAAAAATAGAAACACAGACATATCAGATGGTATAGTAGGGGGAAAATACAAAAATATTAGATGAAAATAAATCAAAAATGGAAAATCTCAGAAAAAAATTACAAAAATGTAAGACTATACAAATTATTTGAAAACAATGTACAAAAAAAAACAACAAAAAAAACATACGTTTGTTGAAAAATACATAATTATACCAAAATTACAAGCATTTTTTAAAAGTGTTTTTAGAAAGCACTACACAAATATTTGACAATATAAATAAAAGAAATAGCCACTAATCTCAGATACGCGGAATTCGTTATTAACGATAACTCCAGTTTGAAATGGTAATCTTAACCCACTGAAATTTGTTCAGGGTTCATCAGTAAACATTTAAACAAACGTTTCATCCCAACTCCTAGCTACAAGAACGCTGCTGATATTCTTTGCCCTGCTTTTGTTTGTGTCAGAAAAAACAGGACAACAAGGCCCCGGACAAGGATGCCATCTTGAAGGCCACTGCCAACCTCAGCACTCGCCACACGGACCGCACTGTCACGCAGCACAATATCAGAGACGTAAGCCCTTACTCATTCCTCTTCTCTTAGCCCCTTTTTGAGGCTGCCCGCTTGCAAAAAAGGCAAAACATACACCCAGAGTTAGTCTTTTGATACTTTGTGAACTGAGGTGCGGCATGGTGGCCGACTGGTTAGAGCGTCTGCCTCACAGTTCTGAGGGTTCAATCCCTGGCCCCGCCTGTGTGGAGTTTGCATGTTCTCCCCGTGCCTGCGCGGGTTTTCTCCGGGCACTCCGGTTTCATCCCACATCCCAAAAGGATGCATGGTAGGTTAATTGACAACTCTAAATTGCCCGTAGGTGTGAATGTGAGTGCGAATGGTTGTTTGTTTGTATGTGCCCTGCGATTACACTGATGTGATCGGCCTGATCGGTATCGGCTGATGATTAACATTTTATGCTGATCGGCTGATTGGCTTTGTCATTGTTCAGCTCCGCAAAAGACATTTACTCCGTGTCTCCATCGTGTACAGTATATTTGAATCCAAAAGCTAGTGTATTTTTAGCCTTGTCGTGTGGTACTGTAAATATCTGACAACCAATAGTTATGTCTGCGGTGTGGGTCAGACAACACGTAATGCCTGGATCAGACGACAAGACAAATTTGGTCTTTCACGATTGGACTGACAGACGACTGCAATAAAATCTTGTATTCTGATACCACCGCACCCCGTCTTTTACGATCACTGGGCTTTATCTTGTCAACTCAAACGCGGCTGGATACACTCGTTACCATGGCGACGACAACAATAATGGATCGCGTCGTGTATTTGTAAGAACAAAAAGGGGAAAAACGTGTGTTGGTGGTCATCGGTGCTCGGGAGAGGGTGTTCGTTTAATGCTTGCTCTAGGTATGTTCACATACTTTTAATACGATTTGGCTCGCAAGAAAGGCAACAAAATGTTATGTAGCCTCGCAAGCTAGTGCTAGTACTAATGGTTGTACCGGCTCCTTAGTTAATTCACAGCCCTACTTTTTTTAGGAAAACACACAGTTGTGCTCATATGTTTGACTACCCAGGCAGAATTTGTAAGATGGGTATAATTCTTTAAAGAAAACATGAAGGGCCAAGCGATGCACATTTAATTTTATTTCAATGGGATTCAAATTAAATTGTCGAGCATTTCAGAAAAGCATCATTAAACAAAACATAACCATAAAGAAATTAATGATGGTTGTTGTACAGTCATCAGTCATATTTTAAAAAAATAAAGGAGGAAATAAGTTATGAGCACAACTGTACATATATGCAGTCATGCGTACCCCTGTCATTTTGGAATGAAAGTGTAGGCTACACCTTTTTCATAACCTCTAGGTGGCGGTTGCATATTAGAATGAAAGTGTACACCTTTCTCATAACCGCTAGGTGGTAGTGGCATATTGGAATGAAAGTGTACAGCTTTTTCATAACCTCTAGATGGCGGCATAGATTTATAAATTGTGAAGTTTTTTTTATTTTCCCTTATACGTATGTATAATGTGCACTATTGACTTTTGACAATTTTGGGGGGGTGGGGGGAAAATGTGCATTATACACGAGAAATTACGGTAGTCCACTTTACATCAAGTCACATCGCAGTATTACGTAATTTAGTGGGCACTCCACGTTCCACGCCGAGCAAAAGTTACTCAAAGTAGTCCGGAATTCTCGTTAGCCGCATTACCGTGCTGCCCGAGTGTCCGCTCCTGTTTGTACACGTAATGTGTCATTTAATTACATCAACACACCTGGAGGTTTGCAGCAACATCTCCGGCCTTTTGTAATTGTCTTCGTCCTCATTTGACCATCATTCATTTTGTTGTCTAGTTTCAGACTGAGCTCCGAAAGATCCTGGTGTCCCTCATTGAAGTGGCCCAGAAGCTACTGGCCTTGAACCCTGATGCCGTGGAGCTTTTTAAAAAGGCCAATGGTAGCACACCGTACCCCTATGAATTAAAAACATGGACATAGCCCCTCTCGTTAACCCGCGTCTGTGCTCCGCTCTTCCCTCAGACATGTTGGACGAGGACGAGGAAGATCGCGTGGACAACGCGGCCCTCCAGCAGCTCACCGAGATGGGCTTCCCTGAGAACAGAGCAATCAAAGCCCTCAGACTCAACCAGTGAGTCTCAAATTGGGATGAGTCAGCACTTACGGCTCCTAGATTTTAGGCTTTTTTGTATTGCACGCTTGTGGTTTATCAGACTTTTGTGTAGCTATCACACTTTGCCAGCATGCTGTGCTTCTTTTTCAAGCCTGTGCTTCTTTTTCACACTATTGTGTTACACTGCAGTCAGGCTTTGCACAATCTCGCTCTGTGCTTCTTCTGCTGGTCACGTTGCTTATTTTTTAGTGCACTACGGTAGGGCTGCAACGATCATTCAAATGACTTGAATACAGGAAGTCCTCGAGTTACGAGGAAACTCGACCTACGACGTTTCGACTTTACAACGCCCGTGCCTAGCTCGCCATTTTGTCCCCGGCACCATAGTGTTTCTGCGCACTCACATATCGACGGACACACCCACACACACTGAGGTTGCTGTCACAATCACGTGGGATAACACCCGTAACAGAAGTATTTCGACGTAAATTTCGACTTTAACGGTGAATCCGACTTACGCGGAAATTTGGGTTACGTCGCCAGCGTAGGAACGGAACTCGTTCGTAAATTGAGGGCTTCATCTAATTTGATGACAAAAAAAGTCGAAGCAAAATCTCCACCTCGAAGCTTTGCAGTGATCATTTTTCCATACGGACTAGTGTTGCTGAAGACTCAAGTAGAAATAAGTTGGCGTGATGGCAAAGCGTATGTAAATGAGAGAATGTCCAAAGTTTGGGATTGGTTCACATTTAAAAAAAGATTCAATGTAATGTGTATACTGCAAGGCATAACTGGCTTACACAACAGCACCTCTACGATTGCTGACATAAGGTATCGTAAACATTGTTAGCCAATTTTAAAAAAGTCTAACACCGCTACTTGGACCGTATTTTAATGCCTCCACGGGTGGTCAAGGATAGACACCGCTGCCGTTTCACTTAATCGCTTTATTGTACAAACATTAAACAAAATAAGCACGTAATAAGCCCATTCATACACTAGCTGCAACGGCCATAACTGACTCCGAGGGACTTAACGTGTAGACTGGCTAACCTGAGCTAACAACAGCCAAGTGCACCCTCATTCTCTGACACAGAGGTCACTTGCCAGACTAGGCCCCGCTTATTAAAGCCAGACGGATTCAAAGTCAGAGATACTTCAGTGTAGGATGTTAGGATAGCGACCCCAAGTGGAAAAAATTAATACCTGCACCTCACATGCATATTTTGTATTGGTAGTGTTGTTTAAAAGTTAACATTTTTTTCCGACTCCTCGAATAAATGCTGGGATGATGGGTAGAATAATCCATCCATTTTCTGTACCGCTTTAGCCTCACTCGGGTCGCGGGCGTGCTGGAGCCTATCCCAGCTATCTCCGGGCGAGAAGCGGGGTACACCCTGAAGTGGTCGCCAGCCAATCACAGGGCACATAGAAACAAATAACTATTCGCACTCACATTCACACGTACGGGAAATTTATAGTCTTCATTTAACCGACCACGCTTGTTTTTGGGATGTGGGAGGAAACCGGAGTGCCCGGAGAAAACCCACGCAGGCACGGGGAGAACATGCAAACTCCACACAGGCAGGGAGTTTGAACCCCGGTCCTCAGAACTGTGAGGCAGATGTGCTAACCAGTCTTTCAGCGTGCCGCCGGTAGAATAATCGATTCTAAAAAATATTCAATAGCTGCAACCCTACGCTCGTGTAACTGTTTGTGCTTCTTAGTCGGGTCACTGTGCTTCATTAATTTTGTTATGTAGCACATTGCTTTCACACTTTGTCATGCTCTGTGCTCATTTTTCATATTTAAGTATCAGACTACTGTCATTTTTTTTTACTTTCACTCCAGTCTCTGCAACTTTTTCCTGAAACTGTGGTTCATTTACAGGCTTTGGTGTTCCATTCTGCGGTCACGCTTTCACACTCACTTTGTGCTGCTTTTTGTTCAGCTCATTGATGTTGCGTGTTGTTTTTTTTTTTGTTTTTTTTAAATACACAGCATGTCGGTGACTCAGGCCATGGAATGGCTGATCGAGCATGTTGACGACCCCTCCGTGGACACGCTGCTGCACAGTCAAGATTCTTCTGTTGCTGCCACAGGAGCCGCCACGAACGCTAACTCCGCTGCCACAGCCGGCCCGTCAGCTTCGGGCTCCTCCAGAACACCATCGTGCTCGTCCGCATTGCGACGCAGCCTGTCCGGCACGGAGGAGAGCAACAGCAGACAAGATGAGCTTACGGAGATTTTCAAGAGGATTCGCAGGAAAAGGGAGTTCAGGCCTGACTCGAGAGTGTGTGCCTTTTTGTCATTATTATTAAACAAACTTGTGCCACCCACCTTACTTCCTCTTCACCCTACGCCTCTGTTTTCCAGGCTGTGTTTGCTCTCATGGAGATGGGCTTTGAGGAAAAGCAGGTGATTGATGCCCTCAAAGTCAACAACAACCAGCAAGATGCAGCGGTAAGTACATGCCTGAGGTCACACTTGATATTTGTCATTAGGGTTGGGCATCGAGAATCGAGAAACAATTGGAACCGGGACTAATGTTCTGGTTATCGCGGAATTCTTGGTTCCCAGTTTCGATGCCTGGTCCGCCGGCCCCAATGAAGAAGTGGCAAAAACCAATGAAGAAGTGGAGAAAACCAATGAAGAAGAAACACGCACAAAGATGTGCTTATGCCCAATGGCGGCGGCAAACAAAAGTGTGTCTTAACTTTTTTTTTTTTTTATTAATGACCAGTCGCCTCAGTGCAACCCTTGGAATAAGATTATATTGTGCAAAGGAAGCTTTCACTATGTGTAGTGTCTGACGTGCTCAGAGCCTCACCCGACACGGTGTGGAGCTTCAGTGAAGTCAACTCTCAGTCAATTGGGTGAGTGAAACAATAAAATACGTCTATGCCAATATTGAGACCGCTAACAAAGTAAACGGTTGGTTGCACTTTTGCACTGATGATTTTTAGCGTTTATTTTAGCAGAACAGTGGTGAGGTGTGACAGACAAATATAAGGTGGAGGTGGAACTGCATCAGGGATCAGCCCTGAGCCTGTTTGCAGTGGTGATGGATAGGCTGACAGATGAGGTTAGACTGAAATCCCGGTGGACCATGATGTTTTCAGATAACATTGTGATCTGCAGTGAAAGCAGGGAGCAGGTGGAGGAACAGTTAGAATGATGGCGGCGTGCCCTGGAAAGCAGAGGAATGAAGATTAGCCAAAGTAAGACAGAATATATGTGCATGAATGAGAGGGGTGGTGGGGTGAGAGTGAGGCTACAGGGAGAAGACAGAGCAAGGGTGGAGGACTTTAAATACTTGGGGTCAACCATCCAGAACAATGGTGAGTGTGGTCAGGAAGCGAAAGAAACGGGTCCAAGCAGGTTGGAACGGGTGGAAGAAGGTGTCAGGTGTGTTATGTGACAGAAGAGTCTCTGTTAGGATGAAGGGCAAAGTTTATAAAACAGTGGTGAGACCAGCCATGATGTACGGATTAGAGACAGTGGCACTGAAGATACAACAGGAAGCAGAGCTGGAGGTGGCGGAAATGAAGATGTTGAGGTTCGCTCTCGGAGTGACCAGGTTGGATAAAATTAGAAATGAGCTCATCAGAGGGACAGCCAAGGTTCGATGTTTTGGTGACAAAGTTAGAGAGAGCAGACTTCGATGGTTTGGACACGTCCAGAGGAGAAATAGTGAGTATATTGGTAGAAGGATGATGAGGATGGAGCTGCCAGGCAAGAGAGCTAGAGGAAGACCAAAGAGAAGGTGGATGGATGTCGTGAGGGAAGACATGAGGGCAGTTGGTGTTCGAGAGGAGGATGCAGGAGATAGACTTACATGGAAAAGGATGACACGCTGTGGCGACCCCTAACGGGACAAGCCGAAAGGAAAAGAAGAACATTTTAGTCTTACAACCAACGTAAGAGCCGATGACAGAAAAAAAAAGCTTAACATTGAGCTAAATTTGCACTGTACCAACTTTACATCACAATGAATTTGGGACAAAATTCACATAAACGTTGTCTCATAGTATCACAAACACTAACCTTGTGCCTCATCGGTGAGTGAGGAAAGGAATCAACGTTTTATAGCATTTGGTTCCATCCATTTAAAAAAAATATATAAATATAAATCACTGGTGCTGTACTTTTTGTCGCAAAATGCTGAGTTCCGGTGCCTACCCTTAAAATACAAGGCTACAAGGTTAAAACTTGACTTGAATTCATATCAAAATGTACTTTTTTAAATGTTTTTTTTTCACACAAAATTATGACTTTTTTCTTTTGGTATTTTCTGGCAATTTTAGAATTCATTAGTTTCATAATATTATAATTGTATTCACATAAGATTAAGACTTTTTTTCTTGTAATCTTATTTCTCGTAATATAGGTTTATTCCTCTAAAATGAAAGCTTAGTTTCGTAACATTTTGATGCCATTCCATGACTTTATTCTTGCCTAATCGTAGAAGCCACTGTTTCTGTGTTCTTCTATTTGAATGCATTTGTCATTTAAGATATAGTTTTGCGATTTTATGTGTGTAAATTCCTCTTCAAGCATGACTGAAGCAATGCTACTCAACTTGTGATCAGTCGCCTGACCCAACGTGCACAATTCCACAATGACGAAGGAGTCTCGTGTGTGCATGTGCGTGAATGTGTGTGCATATGTCTGTGACACACTGCATTACAGTGCGAGTGGCTGCTGGGAGACAAAAAGCCTTCTGCAGAGGACCTGGACAAAGGCATCGACACCAACAGTCCGCTCTTCCAGGCCATCCTGGAGAACCCCGTCGTCCAGTTGGGTTTAACCAACCCCAAGACTCTACTCGGTACAAACATAAACAGTGTGTACACACACACACACACACACACACAGAGTAAACCCTCGGTATTGGCAGGGGGTTAGTTAGGGACAAAGACCCACTGCGAATAGCAAAAAGCCATGAGTAATTGATGCCCCACCCCCTTCTAAAAATGTTAATAATTGCCGATGGTAATGGTTTGAACCATAAATATACTACAAACGATGATCCCAAAACACTATAATTTCAAACGCCATCCATCCATTTTCTACTGGTCGGGTCGTGTGGGCAGTAGCTTTAGCAGGGATGCCCAGACTTCCCTCTCCCCAGCCACTTCATCCAGGGGGGATCCAGAGGTGTTCCCAGGCCAGCCAAAAGACGTAGTCTCTCCAGCGTGTCCTGGGTTGTCCCCAGGGTCTCTTCCCGGCGAGACGTGCCCGCAACACCTCACCAGGGAGGCATCCGGGAGGCATCCGAATCAGCGGCTCAACTCTGAGATCCTCCCGGATGACCGAGCTTCTCACCCTATCTCAAAGTGAGAGCCCGGACACCCTGCGCAGGAAACTAATTTCGGCCACTTGTATCCGGGATCTTGTTCTTTCGGTCACTACCCACAGCTCGTGACCATAGGTGAGGGTGGAAACATACATCTACCGGTAAATTGAGCGCTTCGCCTTTCGGCTTAGCTCCTTCTTTACCACAACGGACCGATACAAAGTCTGCATCACTGCAGACACTGCACCGATCCGCCTGTCGATCTCCCGTTCCATTCTTCCCTCACTCATGAACAAGACCCCAAGATACTTGAACTTCTCTACATGGGGCAGGATCTCATCCCCGACCTGGAGAGGGCACGCCACTCTTTCCGACTGAGGACCATGGTCTCAGTTTTGGAGGTGCTGATTCTCATCCTAGCCGCTTCACACTCTGCTGCGAACTGCTCCAGTGAAAGTTGGAGATCACGGCTTGATGAAGCCAACAGAACCACATCATCTGCATATTGGCGCCACGACAGGCACCGACCACCTTAGGGCACAGCTCCGGTCGGCCCCCTCAGCAATGGAGGCTACCCCAGAACATGAGCAAAGTTCTGTCGGAGGTGGGAGTTGAAACTCCTTCTGATAGGGGATTCTGCCAGACGTTCCCAGCAGACCCTCACTTTATGTTTGGGCCTGCCACGTCGGAGGGGCATCTTCCCCCACCATCGGAGCCAACTCACCACCAGGTGGTGGTCAGTTGACAGCTCCGCCCCTCTCATTACCCAAGTGTCCAAGACATGCGGCCGCAAGTCCGATGACACGACCACAAAGTCGATAATCGAACTGCGACCTCTGGTGCCAAGTGCACGTGTGGACACCCTTATGCTTGAACGTGGCGTTCGTTATGGACAATCTGTGATAAGCACAGAAGTCCAATAACAGAACACCGCTCGGGTTCTGATCGGGGGGGCATTCCTCCCAATCACGCCCTTCCAGGTCTCACTGTCATTGCCCACGTGAGCATTGAAGTCCCCCAGCAGAACGATGGAGCCCCCTGCTGGAGCGCTCTCCAGCACCCCCTCTAAGGACTCCAAAAAGGGTGGGTACTCTGAACTTCTGTTTGTTGCATAGGCACAAACAACAGTCAGGACCCGTCCCCCACACCTGAAGGTGGAGGGAGGCTACCCTCTCATCCACCGGGGTGAACCCCAACATACAGGCGCCGAGCCGGGGGGCAATAAGTATACCCACACCTGCTCGGCGCCTCTCACCGTGGGCAACTCCAAAGTGGAAGAGAGTCCAACCCCTCTCAAGAAGACTGTTACCAGAGCCCAAGCAGTGTGTGGAGGCGAGCCAGACTATATCTAGTCGGAACTTCTCGACCTCACACACCAGCTCGGACTCATTCCCTGCCAGAGAGGTGACATTCCACGTCCCTTGAGCCAGCTTCTGTAGCCGGGGATCGGATCGCCAAGGTCCCTGCCTTCGGCCACCGCCCAGCTCGCAGTCCACCCAACCCCTATGGCCCCCCCTACAGGTGGTGAGCCCATGGGAGGGAGGACCCACGTTACCCATTTCGGGCCCCATGGCTGCAGGCCCGGCCACCAGGCGCTCTCTCATCGATCCCCACCTCCAGGCCTGGCTCCAGAGGGCGCCCCAGGTGACCCGCGTCTGGGCAAGGGAAACCTCGATCCACTTATATTTTTGATCATAGGAGTCTTTTACCCGTGCTTTGTCTGGTGCCTCACCTAGGACCTGTTTGCCATGGGTGACCCTACTAGGGGCATGAAGCCCCAGACAACTTAGCTCCTAGGATTTCAAACTCATCTTAGAATATTAACCCTTGTTGTGTTTTACAGACTAATTGATTTGGGGGAAAATTGCACCGGAATTGCATGAGTAAGATTGTGCATAACTTCCATTAAAAACCCAGGCTAAATTTAGCTCCTTCCCTACATAAAAGAAGTTAGTCTTGCAGTAGAAATGTTTTGCTTCTGCATACTTCCTTGACACCGATTGCTCCTTTCAGGGCTTTGGCATCGTCTTGTGGCATCTTCATTTTTTGCAGAAAGGGCACAAAACATGCAAATAGTTGAGTTTTTAGCAAATATCTGAAGATAGGTTCCACTGAAAAAGTTAATAGGTGATTTACACAGAAAAAAATTATTAGGTGAATTTGCGAATAGCTAGTGGACGGCTGTTCGCTGTAGTTTAAATCATAAATATGCCACAAGGTATGATCCCAAAACACTATCATTTCAAACTCATCTGATAACAGTTACCTTTAAAACTAAATGGAAGCACAAAAATGCAAAGACAGCAGACGTGGGGAACTTGAGTCACATGAGCCAATCCACAAAGCCAAGATTTTGATTGATTTTGTTATTACTTCTTTCATGTCATCGCCTGAATGTCACATGACTTGACCGGTTTCAGGCTTAAGTGGAAAATCGAATTTTAGGACTTGGGACTTGCTTAGCTGAAACTAATTAAAGACTCGAGTTTGACTTGAACTAACTGACATGACAAGTTTTGCCTTTTTACATTTTAAAATCCATCCATCCATCCGTTTTCTGAGCCGCTTCTCCTCACTAGGGTGGCGGGCGTGCTGGAGCTTATCCCAGCTATCATCGGGCAGGAGGCGGGCTACACCCTGAACTGGTTGCCAGCCGATCGCAGGGCACATACACACAAACAACCATTCGACTCAAATTCACACCTACGAGCAATTTTAGAGTCTCCAATTAATGCATGTTTTTGGGATGTGGGAGGAAACCGGAGTGCCCGGAGAAAACCCACATAGGCATGGGGAGAACATGCAAACTCCACACAGGCGGGGCCGGGGATTGAACCCCGGTCCTCAGAACTATGTGGCTGACGCTCTAACCAGTCGGTCACCGTGCCGCACATTTTAAAATCAGCATTTTCATAATAATGTGACTTGTTTTTGGAAGAACATTTTTTTTTTGTGTAGTACCCGCAAAGCTGGTGACTCACCAGCATGATATGATTGGAGTGCAAGACCACCTCATGAAGCAAGTGTGCGGCCATTTCCATGAATCGTATGGGGGGCGGGGGGGTTCGCCGTCACTGTCGTCATTTACATTTAGATGAACAAAAACAGCTTTCATGTATTGTATATGTCTGGTACTGTCTGCCCAAACGTGGATATTTCAGCACACTTATAAGTTGAGAAAACACCGCGCAGTAAATTGAAGATGTTTTGTTGTAGTTTTGACTGTGCATACTCACACGCCCACACACAGCAACATCAAAATTTGCATTTTATTTATTTATTTTAGTGTTCATGCTGTGGTTAAAAAATTGGAAGTTACTCACTGTTTACTCAGCACTTGAGTAATTATTTCACTGGGTACCTTTTATTCAAGGAATTTTTTGGAGGACTACTTTTTACTTGTAACAGTATTCTTTCTTGAGTACAATATTTGGCTGCTCTACTCACCTCTGGAGCGGACATCCTCTATTGCTACTCTTAGGTTTAAGCAAAAATTTTTTGCTCATCAGATCAGCTCGTGTCGTATTTGTTGCACTGGTCTTTTGTATTTTCGTGTTGAGGTGCTGCAGGTCGCGGCCCTGGTTGTGGTCCCAGGGGAACAGCGAAGCACACGTAACCGGCGACGAGTTGATCCGCTAGTACATCTTGTATTAATAAGGAGACGCGCCTACATTTATCTTATTAGGCATCGGAGCGACGTTAGGGATTAGGTCACAACACAGAATGAACTAACTTCAAATTTAGCAATGGCCAATAAAAACAGAAAAATATTGTACTTAATATTTTCCTGGAGGATGCATTTGGGATTAGCCTTTGAAGTTGGTAATAGTGAAAAATGAAGTGACCCTAGTAAGGAGAAGCGGCTCAGAAAATGGATGGATGGATGGAAGTGAAACAGACAATGATTGTAGTCAATTCTTTTCCAGAATGAGAGTGCTTAAAGAGGAGGATGCTATTCATGTGGCACAGCTTGAAGCAGGCATCAGGTGCAGGTGGAGATGGACCTGGCTCAAGTTGGAGGCCAAAACAAAAAAATAAAGAAATGAGCCAAATTTAATTTTAATCCTAAATTTGCACATCAACATGTACTTGAGCGGTGTAAATAAATGTTTTTCTGCGTGAATACAATTTGTTTTTGTGCCTTATTGTAGTCTTTAGAGTCTTCCAGATTGCTTAATTTATGTTAAAATAAAAAACTTTTTCTGTGGGATCCCCCAGAGCCCCCCTACTTTCTTTTTTTTTTTTTTTTTTTTTTTTTTTTGTCACCTTTTTCATGTCTTTGGTGTTTGCGTGTCTGTGTTATAAGATGGGACATTGTAGCCAAGCTCCAAAAAAATTAACGTTTTTCTGTTTCACTGTTTCTATTTCAGTTGTGATTTTATTGTACTGTATTTCAGGATAGACTTGCACGTTTTGCAAGTGACTGAGCTAAGGGTCTAATTTTTGGCAAAATATTTCTACATGCTTGTAGCATACGCCGGCCATATGCCATACAGCTACAAGTGTTACGACAGTGTTTTAAAGCCAAGTCTTGTGATTTTGGTTGGTGCATGTTGTGATATCAGTAAAGTTCTTATCAAGCAGTTGTTGCCAGCGTGTTATGTAACATAACATTTTGGTGACAAATATGGCGCGTCACTTCATGCCACCGCCCTCGGTCTTCGCTGCCAGTCCCGTGGTCCCGCTAGTATTAATATTTTAAGACTTTCAGCAATCAGAATAGCCGACGCTAGTGAGGCTAACCACTATTCTCATCCACGACATCTTATTTTGGTACTCTCGGACCCTTGCAGACGTATGAAGTATGTCGCCTCGTTGGGCAGCCCTTCTGCTGCTCCAAAGCATTCTAGTCTGGCAACGGCAGCAGCCAGGCTAGTCCAACGTTCTCTGTAAATTGGCAAAATTGCATTATTAGTGAATAGTCAACTTCATGCTTTAAATGTCAGTGCGGACAAGTAAAGGCGACTAATTGGTTCAACCCCTAATAGACTACAGTGACTGGGTTGTTTGAATGCCCTCTATTGACAAACTGCCACTGAATACTATGATGAGACGATGAAACATCGATATGGTTTTGCGGTCTCTGAGGGAAAACCATACCGACAACGTGGCCCACGACAAAAATGAGTTTGACACCACTGTATGACTTGCTTAACCCAAGTAATGACGTGACAGTAACTTGGGACTTGCTTTAAAATTCAAGTTAAGATGTGAGACTAATGACTCGCACATATGTGACTTACTTGCACCTCTGGTTAATAGACACAAATAGAGACCCTTTTAAGGTCCTCTTCCATCACTTTAATTTAATTTTGATAATCTAAGATGTCCTTTTATCGGGCGTGTGTGATCATTAGGGTTAGAAATGACTAAAATGTCCTTTTTCAAGCTGTTCAAGTTGGGCTTTTCGGCCTGGCAATTGAGACAGTCGGATTTCTCCTTATATGACATGTATATGAGCATTGCTCTCATTGGATCATTCCTCTTCAGTTTAAATATGGAAAACGGCTTAGGGCCGGGCAAGCATTAATAGTGACGTCGCACCCTTCAATGTCTCAAAAAGGGCATCCCTGGCAGAGTTTCAAGGCGAAAGCTACTGCTGACCAAAAATAACATAAAGGCTCGTCTTACTTTTGCAAAAAAAAAAAAAAAACGTCTGAATGATTCCGAAGACTTTTGGGAGAATATTATATGGACTGACGAAATGAAAGGTCTGTGTCTCGATACAGCTAGCGTAAATGTAGCACTGCATTTCAGAAAAAGAACATCATACCATCAGTCAAACATGGTGCTGGAAGTGTGATGGTCTTGGGCTGCTTAGTTCCTTAAGGACCTGGACAATTTGCTATTATTGATGAAACCATGAATTCTGCTCTTTAACAGAAAATCGTAAAGGAGAATGTTCAGTCATTAGTTTGTGACCTCAAGCTGAAGGGCGCTTGGGTTCTGCAGTAGGATAATGATCCAAAACACATTAGCTAGTCAACTTGTGAATGGCTTCAAAAAAACAAAATGAAGGTTTTGGAGTGCCCTCGATTGAAATGCAGTGGCATGACTTTAAAAGGGCAGTTCATGCTCAAACCCTCCGTTTTTGCTGAATTTAAACAATTCAGCAAGGAAGAGTGGGCCAAAATATCTCCAGAGGTATGTGAAAGATTCATTGCTAGTTATAGAAAATGCTTGATTTCAGTTGTTGCTGCTGAGGATGGCCTCACCAGTTATTAGGTTTAGGGGGCCATTACTTCTTCACACTGAGCCAGGTGAATTTGAATAGTTATTTTTTATCTTAAACATTAAAGTGGGAAACTATGCAAAAATATAAGACTGAGAACGGGGCCAATACTTTTTCACAGCACTGTAATCATAACATTTGAAAAAACAAAATCTAACTGGTTTTATGAAGCGTAATCAAGCCAAAAGTCCGACAAGCATGCACGCACGCACGTACAAACACACTAAAGTTTAATTTGCATGCTTGTGCCTTTAAAGGGGACATATTTTGCTAAACCAACTTTTTCTAGTATTTGGGATGTAATATTGTCTCTACGGTACCTCAGTAAACGTGCAATATGAATTAAAATCGTCAACGCATTCCTGAGTTCCAGACGTTCTTCTGCCGAGAGGCCCGAAATCAGGTCGTTCAAATTTCTCGAGATTATTTTAGTCACTAGCGGCTTCAAATTGTTTTAAACACCCAGCATTATTGTATTTTATTTTTGTGTTATGTTAATTGTTGACCCTTATGGCTGGCTGTGGTGTTTCCCATCGTAGGCTATGTTTTTTTCAAGTGCATGTGTCATTCTCTTCGTTTTCTAGTTAGTTTTCAAGTAAAGTCCAATTGGTAGTGACAATGCACAGCTTGAAGCCTCCTTTTTTTTTTTTTTTATTTAATTATAATTTTTTTATTTAATTATATCACAGACTCATTTTGACCTATGTTAGGCATAAAACAGAATCAAATTGAATGCTGATGGAAGTTGACCTTTAAAACAAATAGTTTGTTCCACAGAAATGTTTACCAGTAGATAAGTTGCGAATGGCGATTTGCAAATCGCGAGGGTTTGCCTTATCACTTTTCTTTATTTGATTTGTTCCCCTATGCGTGTAGCATTCGAGGACATGCTGGAGAACCCCCTGAACAGCACCCAGTGGATGAATGACCCCGAGACGGGCCCTGTCATGCTCCAGATATCCAGAATCTTCCAGACCCTTAATCGCACATAGAGGCGAACCACCACCCTACACGTGTGAATGTGGCAGCTGTGTGCATATATGTGTGAGAGATGAGTATTGTTAATGCCAGAGGAGTTGTACCTATACAGTAAATATTTATAACAGTACAGTAAAGTATACGAAAAACATTATTATTACTACAGCGACGATACAAAGTTCTATTTACTAGGTCGTTTTTACATTTTAACAAGCGCAATTTCTAGTTATTTTACAATATTGTTTTTGTCACAATCAAACACACGAGCACATTCAATGTTGACACCATGTTTGGCACAATATGTATTGTTGCATTAGTTTTTTTAATTTTAATTTATTTGGATTTTCGCCTTTTTAAACCTGTTATGGGTCAAATTTACAAAAGTGTATTAGGGCCACGCTGAAAAGAAAAAGCAAACATTTATTTAGAATTGAAGTTGTATGATTATGAGAATAAAGTTGGCTATTTCCCTGAAGTTGTAATCATATGAGGAAGTTTTATATTTTCAAGATAAATTAGTATTTTCAAGAAAATAAAATGTTTAGGAAATAAGTACAATTCAGATTAAAGTAGAACCAAATACACCAAAAAAAAGTTATTTAAATTTGACACATTACAGAAAAGTGTTATTAACAAGCTGGACAATGAATGAATGAACAAAAATAAAATAAAAAATGGCAAAGTATGTGAATTGGGGCTTCCAAATGGGCAAGAATCTGCTATTTGTGGAATGTCACGTGACCAAAGCGGAACGCAGGATGGCTGACTTCCTGTGTATGCTATGCTAACGAGCATAACTAGGTTTGGTGACTAGGCTGGTGTCTTCGGTCAAACGTTAAATACATGTATATCCTTCATTTATACAACTATGACATGTAAGCATGAACAAAGCCTAATCACAGAAAAAAGTCGTACAGTTGTAGTTGTGGTGACATCTTGTTTTAAAAAAAAAAAAAAAAAGGTCGCGCACATACCAAATTGAGACGTTCTCTCCGTTTGTAGACACTGGGCGTGTCGCTGAAAGCTCTTAAAACCCCGCTTCCCCAGAATGCCCAGCTGTCGATCAAATGTGTGCCTTCTTTCACGGCTCCTAAGCGGGGAGAGGAGAGTTCCCAGAGAAGGACATTCCATGCTCTCACAGGCTGCAGAGAAGCAGCCTCTGAGCCAGTATAATGACCATCAGCCACCCCGCCGGTACAATTTTCCCTCCTTTGAAATTCAGCGGGACAACGCGCCTCTGTGGTCGCCGAAGGGTTGACCATAAGCGGCCACTTGGAGTGACGCGCACCGGTACCCTTGGATGATTATCCCCCCCCCCGACCCACCCTTCTCGCCCGGCGACGTGCTACCAGCAACTGTGAGGCTGACGGCCCTAACGCTGTTGTTGAATGCAACATTTCAGAACTAAATTGCTCTCAGTCTTTGCACATTTTCAGCACTTCAAACATATTTAATGTATTTAGAAACAAATCAAGGATATGAATTTTGTGGCACTTTAGTAGAATGAAAATGTAAGACTGTTTTTGCAATATTACATTAATTTGGAAAGTGTGTTTTATCTCAAACATATGACTATTCTCATATTACAACTAATCTCCAATTCACTATTTTTTCTTAAATGTATGACTATTCTCGTAATATTCTGATTTTAATCTAAAATATGACTTCTTAAAATAATAAATATCGATAATATACAACTTTATTCTCATTAATCTCAAATATACAACTTGTTTTCCCAGAAATATACAACTTTATTCTTGTAATATGACATTCATAAAAAGATGGGCAACTTTTCATCTCAAATGTACCACTTTATTCTTGTAATATTACAACTTTAAGGTCGAAGATATGACTTTTTCAAAAATATCCCAAAAACTTTTCAAATATCTCGGAAGTGTGCAACATTATTTTTGTATTACAGCATTAATCTCAAATATAGTAAATATTTTCTTTAAACTTCACCTTTATTCCGGTAATGCTACCACATTAATCTCATCTACATTTTATTTTATCAAAAATCGACAACTTTTTCCTCCAAAATATTCTTGAGACCATTCATCATCTCAAAAAATATCCTACTTTATTCCCATAAAATTATGACTTGTAGCGTAATTTACACTAAATTGCGCAAATTGAAAGTTTTTTTTTTTTAATCTAGAAGAAAAACTTTTTTTTAAATGTCAATAAAAATAGACTAAACATCTTGTGCTGGCCTTAATTTTGTCATATTTAAAAAATAATGGGGAATTTTTATGTACAACATTTAGATATATTAAATATATTTACACAGCAGGCTGTAAGAGGGGGCAAAAATGTATTTCTTTGTACACTTGGAAATGAGTGTACAGTAGTATATTTAATTTGGTATAACACAAACCTATTTCACTTCAATTTAATACTCAAACATAAAACGTGTTTCATCTCCAATGTACATAAAAGAAGGGTTAAATAGTCGCCTGGAACCCAAATTTGCTGTGCAGTACATCCCACTTGGTCTGTCTTTCTGTGCAATATCAAGCAGTGGTTAACCTGCAAGGAACACTTGTTGCTTTTAAGAGGTGTGTGACGCAATATTATTGATACTTTAAAAAGCAGGGTTGGGCAACCTCAATAACGGCCCACCATGCAATTGTAAAAGATTTTTAATTTAGGCTGAAAATGCTCACATTTTTTATATGTATTTTCCCCCATTAATGTGGTGGGAGGCCCCTGCTTTACTATCAGTACGGGAGGGTCTGTGGGTTGTTGCCAAACGTTTGGAGTGTTTTATCAACTGTTCTCTATTTAAAAAAAAAAAAAAATGCTATTGATGTGACTTCTTTCTGCTCAGGGAGGTTGAGATAGTTTAGTTTGTGTTTTTTTTCCTTCCTTCCTGCTTGTGTGACAACTGAACAAAATGGCTTTAAGGAGTTGTCGTGGTTTCTTAAATGCAACATATGCAGTACTCACAAAAATGATTGCGATAGTCAGACTTCAGGGTGAAATTTCAGGATGAGCTTGAAATGCACTAAAACCTTAACGGGTTAACTTATTTTGACCTTCTGTTTTGAATGCACATTTAACTACTGTTTGCACAATTTGCTGTTCTTTAAGGAGCTGAACAGCAACATTCACAACAAGGTGTTTGAGCCGTAAATCAACCGATACATTTGCAGGGACGTCCAATTCCGTGCCTTTCTGTGACTCCTCCAGTCTCTGTGTTGTAAGCGTCTGATGGATGGCACTTTAATCTCAGTGGCCACTTCCCTCTCAGAGTATTCTGTTTGAAGCCTCTAAATGGCGGGTACTCAAGTACATTTCAGAGTCTGTACTTTTTTGTAAAAAAAAAAAAAAAAAAACACCAGTAGAAGTACCGATTAGACAAAAGCCTAGACTCGGGAATGTACTTACTTTTGTACACAAGTACATTTCAGAGTCTGCTTTTTATGAAAAAGGAAAACTGGTAAAGGTACGGATTCAACTTAAGACAAAGATTAAAAAAAATTATAATAAACTACAGAATCTGAAATGTAATTTTGTACTTCAGTACATTCAGAATCTGTACTATTTTGTAAAAAAGAAAAAAAAGGGAAAAGCGGTAGAAGTACTGACTTGACTCCTTTCAAAGTGAAACAGTAGACTGAAATGTACTTACTTCCTTTTGTAGTTTGTACATTTCAAAGTTTGTACTTTTTTATAAAACAAAAAAAACAAAGTACTGATTGAACTCCTTGATAAAAGTACAAATGTAAAGATTCTTAATTTTACTTTGGTACTCGAGTACATTTCAGAATGTACTTTACTTACACAATGTTCTGGGAGGGAAGTATCCACTGAGCTTACAGTGTCACAGGCAGCGTGTCACCAGCATGTTGCAAGTAAGAGACTGGAGAAGTCACAGAAAGGCAAAGTAGTGGGAGGCCTTGGAAATAAAACAAAAAATGATTGTGAATTTTACCATTCAGTTTCTTATGAGAGTAAAGTAAGTTGCGCAAAAAGTACTAAAACATGAAGCAGTTGCTTTCAAAAGATTACAAATTAAGTTTAACTGTAAAGTGCATTTTAGATTTGTCCTGAAATTTAACCACAAAGTAATCAGAATTTTTTGTGAGTACAGTCGTGTATTTGTGTCTGTGTGTTTGTGTGTGTGACAATGGCGAAGGTTATTCTTATTTATACGGAAGCCAAACTGAAATGTGTTATTTATAATGAGCTCATCTATGAATGTGAACACCAAAAAAAAGGAATGGAAAATGATTCAAATGTCGTGTCAATCGTCAACGCTGCTTTGTCTATTCAACCACAACACCGTTTGTTTGTTTTTTCCCCAGCAACCTATGCAATATGTTCTCACGTGTATCTCCACTCGGAGACATCTGAAACACTTATTGCATTAAAGGCATTTTTTTGGGCTCTATGGTTGTGTGTTTATGTCTCAAAGTGTCATAAAAGAAGAAAACAAAAATATGTAGCGCGGAGAATCTTTATGGCATTTAGATCAGGTGTAGGTAATCATTTGTGCTCAAATCCACCCCTATTTTGACGGTTAAAAATTCACACAAAACATGGTCTTGTGTCTTGGCTGAAGGTTCTTTAATCTCGTGAAGATCAGTAGCACTCCCCAAGTGCGCCTGTATGACGTCAACACTTCCTGACAACCAGTATAACTCTACCACACGATATTCTCTCCTTACAGTTGGATGTATGAACAGTTAATGGCTAAGATTTTTTCTTTCTTTCATAAGAGGCCACCACAAATGACGCTTTTAGACAAAGGGGCCTTGACCTATTGGAACAGCAATGAAAAAAATAAAGTACACTGTCATACTCTGCCTAAATGAAAGTCAAACCCCTATGGTGTGTGTTCAAATAACAATGCCTAAAGTTATGTTTACTTTTTAAACATTTCATTTGAATTCTGCAACTTGCTCTTGTGTGTAACTTGTAAATTTATACAAAACACTTTTGCCAAATGCAAATAGTACAAGGCAACAAGTGGCGCTTAAAAACAGGAAATACAATATATAATCTTCAAGCAATATTTTTGGGGAATTGTGTAAGTATTTAAAATTAAAAAATAGAAACAAACATTTTAATTATATTTTTTAATTAATCCCTGAAAATACATCCTCATCCCCAAGCAAATGTTTTTTATATTTGACCTTTAAAAAAAACTTTTTCAGAAATTGTATTTTGTCTAGCAATTTAAGAAGTTATATTAGTTTGTATATTTTGCAGTGCTTATCTGTTGTCTTCTCCCTTCACTTTCCTTACAAATTTTACTTTTTATCAATGTTACAACTTGAATCTTGAAAAAAAAAAATTCCCATAAAAAAACGGTTTTTTTCAAAAAATTCTTTACATGTCTTGAAAATATGTGATATTTTTCTCAAGACTACAATTTCTTTCTCGTAATCTTACAATTTTAGTCATGAAAATATACACCTTAATCTGGGAAATATACGACCACCGGTCTTCACATAACTAATTACAAAAGTATTTTTTAAAGTACCTATGGAAATATGCAACTTTATTCACATTATTACAACATTCATCTTGAATATAAAATACAAAATATGACTGTCTCGAAAATAGATGATTTTTTTTCCTATCCATCCATTTTCTACACCGCTTCTCCTCACTTGGGTCGCGGGCGTGCTGTGGAGACTATCCCAGCTGACTGTGGACGAGAGGCGGGGTACAACCTGAACTGGTCGCCAGCCAATCGCAGTCCTCAAAAACTATGACTTTTTATCCAAAGTTGCCATGGTACTGCTAATAAGCATTGCATAGGTCTCGAAGTCAAAAACAAAACGAACCAAAAAAAGGGGGGGGGGAGCGCAAACACGCAGACATAGAGCAAAACAGTGCAACGATGTCATCAGCCGATTGGAGGCAGCGGGGGAGGGGCCGCGCGGCCTGTGGCGTCACGGCGTCACGGCACAGTGGGCGGAGTCGCATATAAAGCACGGCTGTAACGTTCCTCCCGCCACAGACGACGACGTTCTGTCAGCCTAGGCAACTCCGTTCGCTCTTCTTCCTCCTTCAGCACCATGGCCGCCGTCAGGACTCTCAGGAAAGTGTGCCAGCACTCTCGCCATCAGCTGTGTCTCCTCCACACGTCCGCCTCGAGGTGAGCCCACCACCAGCGCCGCCAAACAACCCACCACACTACTACTCAACATGGCTTCCTTCTTATTACACTCTTCCGCTCTCGTCGACAGAATTCCCGCGTTATCTGTCTTCACGCTTTACTATCACTCCCCGGTCAAACGTGAGCCTTTAAACGCGAGTTTTTTAAGCGGTCAATCCGGCTGAATGCGGCTTTCCTCCTTTGAGACAGCGCCCCTAGCGGCACGCCGGTATTACAGTAAGGCGGCTGATGAAATCTGCTCGAGTGTTTGCACCCTGTTGCGGGTTTGCGGAGAAGTCAGATGCTCGTCACGCATACATGCACGCACATGCACTTATTTGCAGCGTTAAGTCTTTTCACATGCGCAATAACGTGTTAAAATAAACCTGTCCCGTGTAGGTATTTAGTAGATAATTGAATTAACCTTTACCTCCTGCCCAGCAGAAGTTAAGGCATTTAGTTCTTGGTACTTGCATGTGCATCATAAAATTTGATCTCCAGCACATACTGTCCTTGAAATAGAAATCAATGCCACTTGTTGAAAATGCACGCCTCAGCGTCTTTTTTTTTTTACCTCAAATTAGTGTTCGTGCATCCATTAAGCAAATGGGGGATTGTGCTGAATAAATGCAAAATGCAGTGTTAAGAACATGTGCAATTTATTTAAAAATATATAGTGTCGAGAGAATTTAACCCTTTGAGGGAAATTAAATATATTTTAAAAAATCACGTGAAAGTAAATATTGAGGAAAGCGAGTAGTTGGAAAGTTTTATTTGCATTTTGTTTGTCATGTTTGCGTTTTAGTTTTTTTTTATATCAAAAAACGTCAATGTTAATGAAAACAAGTAGCTTTTAACATTTAGTTTTAAGATTTTGTTAAAATGTACACTTTTTTTCGATTTTTAAAAAGCAAATTCAATTTTGATAAGTGAAATACATTTTTTGTTATAAGCATGTTATTTATTTGATACATTTATTTTAATTTGCATTTGTTTTATTTTCCTTTTGTTTATTTGAAAAACCTTACATTTTTAAATGTAACATTTTTACTTTGTACATCTCATTTTAATCTTCTCATACTATAATTTATCCCATGTTAACAACCAAAGCAAGTGCTTTTTTTTTAATACAAGGTGACAAATTGATCATTTTGCATACTGATGATTAAAAAAAGTCCAATTTTAAAATGTAGCTGCATCCCAGAGCTGTGCTACTTTTCTTCCTCAAGTTACTGTAATTGGCATAACAAAAGCGCAGTTACATCACCGCTTGATGCCTCATTGCTCCTTAATTCCTTTCCATTCTCGTCCCTCTGGTGTCTTTGGTTATGTAAGAGCAAAAGTTGGCTCTGGTTATTGCTTGGCTTGTGGTTTGGTCACAGTAAATTACACTGTATTGCAGCTGCTCCCCCCACAGACTTCTTTGAAGAGCTTTTTTTTATTTTTTTTTATTTATTTATTTTTTTATATATATATTTTTTTTCCCCTTCTTCCACCCTTCTCTACTTTGCTTTGCTGGCATGGTGAAGTTATTGGTCTGGAGTTACTGTGAGGATCCTGTGTGTGAGGGTGTGAGAGAACATATGGCCCAGTCAGCTCGACCAGTGACTAATTTTAGAGGCTACAAGTGGTTGTCTGCCAGCGCACGCACTGTACGTGACGATATTTGACATCATGAGGAAATAACTTTATTTTTTTACTCAAAACACTTTTATCATAAAAAAAATGTAATGCATTTTTATGTTGAGATTATGTTGTCATGTAAGCTACTCGTACACAATACATGACTTGAAGGTTTGGGTTATTGTTGGTTAATGGTGGACTGTTGTATTGATGCACACTCCGCAGACAGGAGGCAGTAGTCATCTCAGGAAAGAAGCTGGCCCGGCAGATCCGGGACGAGGCGCGGTCCGACGTGGACAAATGGATGCTGGCCGGACACCGCCGGCCTCACCTCAGCGTGATTCTCGTCGGCGACAACCCCGCCAGCCACTCATATGTCCTCAACAAGACCCGATCGGCCGCCGACGTCGGTGAGGAGACGCGCGCACACACGCGTGTGCATGGGCATGAATGCAAATGTGCACTGAGTTTAAGCATCATCTGCTCACCACTTTACAGAATCGTATCATTTGTTCTTTCCATTTTCAGTTGGCAGAATAAACAAAAAGTGACTGAATATTTTGTTTTGTAATCTTAAACCCAAAAAAATTACTCTTATAAACTTTTTCAAAGTACTTTATTCTATAGTCTGTGGATATCACAGATTTTAATTTATTGTGGGTGGGTCCGGAACGTGTCCCCCATGATAAACAGGGGTTCTCTGTATACTGAACTGAAGTTTTGTCTTCCTCAGGAATCTCCAGCGAGACCATCCTTAAGCGTTCCGACATCAGCGAGGAAGAGCTGTTGGACCTCGTCTTTAAGCTCAACACGGACCACCGTGTGGACGGCCTGCTGGTACAGCTGCCTTTGCCGGGTGAGTAAATGTTAAGCACAACTGTGATTTTGGGTACACAATGACAAAAATCCCCACTTTGGAAGTTTCATTACATTAGCATAATTAACATAGCTATACATGGTTGTTACATACATACATACATACATACAGTTACAATACGGGTTAAAAAAAATTCTGCGGGATGGACACAAAAGGCCAGCCTAGTGGGTTAATTTTTCATGTTTCGCCACACACAGACCACATCGATGAGCGCACCATCTGCAACGCAGTCGCCCCCACCAAAGACGTGGACGGCTTCCACGTGGTCAACGTGGGCCGCATGTGCCTAGATCAGTCCACCATGTTGCCTGCCACGCCCTGGGGGGTCATGGAGCTCATCAAACGCACAGGTACCACAGTGCAGGCCTCCACTTAAAGCCTCTTCTTTTTGCCTGCTTTAAAGCTGCTGCGGGTAGGAGAAGAAGGCAAGCAGGTGGAGTTATTAGAAGTATGGGATGTGGAGGCATGGATGTGTATTTGTATTGTACGTATGCTCTAAAGAAAAGTGTGTGTACATGTGTGTATGCAGGCATTCCCACTGTGGGAAAGAACGTGGTGGTGGCGGGCCGCTCCAAGAACGTGGGCATGCCCATCGCCATGCTGCTGCACACGGACGGACGTCACGAGCGACCAGGAGGTAACCAACCACCTCACTACCTCTTAACTGCATTTTTGGGCGGTGTTGTTTTAGGGATGATACCGGCCTTCTTCCAATGTATTATTAGGTACTCGTGTAGGCTGCTGATACCAGCCACTGACACTTGAGGCAAAAAAAATCTGACATCAAGTCCTCCTTGCCAGTAGTTGGCACTACACTACGGCTGGTGACACATCGGCAAAACATCGTGTGCATCAGAAAGAAAGAATGATTTTTGTTCACAATTATCTGTCATTGTGTTAATTTACATTTTATGTATCAAATGTACTAGTGGTATCGGTCTGAAAAAAAAGGGGAGGTAGGGAACATCCCTATTTTGTTGTAGTGCACTGACTCTCTGTGTAGTGGTATGCAGACTCCCGCTAGTGGTAGACAAAACAATCAATGCCCAAGTACAGTTCAATTGTATTCAACTTTGTAGTACAATATGTTTGCATTAAACCTTAAATTAGTTTTAAAACGTATTTGTTAAATTTGTATTTAACTTGTGTGCAATACATTCTCATTGAATAATTATTTAAGTAGGCTTTTTTTTTTTCTACACTGTTTTAGTTTGTGTTAAATGTTAACATGTGCGCCCGTATGCTAACAGGTGACGCCACCGTGACCATCTCCCACCGTTACACTCCCAAGGATCAACTCAGACATCACACTCAAATCGCCGACATTGTCATCGCTGCTGCAGGTACAATAAAATTTCCTCGTCATTGTGTAATCTGTGTTTTGTAAAGGCGTAGTTTTTATTTGTTCTTCTCATGATGCCTTCAGGAATTCCCAACCTCATAACCGGCGATATGATTAAAGAGGGCGCGGCAGTCATTGACGTGGGCATCAACCGGGTGCAGGACCCAGTCACCGGAAAGAGCAGGCTGGTTGGGGATGTGGATTTTGAAGGTAAATTTAAAAAAATAAAAAAAATAATGCATAATGTCTATTATGATCAGGAACCTGGTCAAAATTGCATGTTGTGTATCAAAACACACACACACACACACACAGAAAACAGAAAAGAAACAGGAGGAGTTGGATGACGGTATAGTTAGGAAATACAGGTACATCTCAATAAAATAGCATTTTATCAAGTAAGGTAGTTCAATTCAAAAAGTGAAACTCATAGAGCTGCATGATACACACTCGGAGTGAAATATTCCAAATTTTTGTTTTCATATGTATAATTTTGATTATATCTTAAAGCAAACTAAAATCCCAAATTGACTATCTTTAGAAACTAGAATATCATGTAACAAACGATGAAAAAAGATTTTTGTTTAAATTGGGCAGGAATTTGTCCTGAAAAGCATTTTTCCCAAGTGTATAATGAATCTTTATAATTTAGGAGTACTGAAATAGAGTAACCTTTCTACCACATTATAATTTGAGATGTACATTTTAAATGGAAGGGGAGGAGGTGTAGTTATACTGCAGGATGAGGGGTTAAGGAGGTAGGTATAGTTGGGATAAGAGAAAGATGTGGAGGTGTAGTTCAGTGCAGAAGGAGGTATAGTTGGGAGAACAGTGAGGCTTGGGAGGCAATGAGGTTTAGTTGGAAAGGAGGTGCAGTAGTGAGAACCTGGGTAGGCAATGGAGGTGCAGTTAGGAGAGGTGGTTAAGGGGTATAACCAGAAGAAGAAGAGGCAAGTAGATGTCCTGAGAGGAGGAGACTGGAGGTGTAGATATGATGGCAAGATGAGGTGCAGGAAGGAAGGAGGTGTAGTTTTTGAAAAGAGGAGGGGCTAAGGAGGTGTAGTGAGGAGGAGGATGCATGAAAGTATAGTTGGGAGAAGAGAGGATCTAAGGAGGTGTGTGTTGTAAGGAGGGGAGGCATACTTGGGAGAGTAGGGTGAGGAGGAGGAAAGGAAGTGTCGTTGGGGAAAAGTTGAGCTAGAGTGTAGTAAGGAGAGGAGGCATAGTGAAGAGAGGAGGAAGGGGAGGTGTAGTTCAGAAAAGAGGAGCTAAAGATGTGTAGTTAGGAATTTAGGAGGGAAGGTGGTGTAGTTGGGAAAATAAGGTGGTATAATTGGGAGCGGAAGGAGGTCTCGTCCTGGAGATGTAGTTATGAGTGTAGGTCAAGGAAGTGTAGTTGGGAAAAATGTCAAGATTTTGCCAAAAAAAAAGAACCTATGATGGCACTTTGATCAACTCCATCTTTGCATCTCATCACTACCAAATGATCTCATTGAACTAATTGGAAGCAGTCATCGTAGATCAGTTTTTTTTTTCCACCCCCAACCAGTGTGCCGGGCCACATTAGTGTGCCGTGAGCGCTCTTCAGGTGTGCTGTGGGAAATGATAACAGTTTACGTAATTGCTCCAAAACAATTATGTATAGTTGCTCATCCATTTATTCCTTTGAGGCATAGTGACAGACAAAACAAATAAATGCTCTTGTATTAGATGGCAGGAGGTTCATACAGTAATTAATGTATCCACTTTTTGTGACATTTTTGTTTGTTGGTGTGCTGTGAGATTTTTCAATGGAAAAATATGTGCCGTGGCTCCATAAAGGTTGGAAATCACTGTCGTAGATGCATATGAAATGCTACATTGACTTTTTCCCCTTTACATTTTGTGCAAAACTGTTGTTGAAATTGTTTTTGTATGTTTGTCAGGTGTGAGACAGAAGGCGGGCTTCATCACGCCGGTGCCCGGCGGCGTGGGGCCCATGACGGTGGCCATGCTCATGAAGAACACCATTAAAGCAGCCAAGAACGTCCTGCTCTATCCTCCCGAGAGGATCCGCATGGCGGCTGCCTCCTAATGAGGGAGCGGACAGATTCCCAAAACAAAAACATTCCACCACTTGAGACATCCCCTCTTATGCCCCCCTTCAATGTTTTTTTGTTTTTTGGAATGGAGGTATAGTTTAAGGCTCACTTTTTTTTTTTTTTTTTTTTTTATAACCCTTCTACATGTCCAATAAAATTTGACTGTTACATCCACTCCATGTAACAGTATTCAGTTTGACTATGGGGGTATTTTTCTTTTTTTTATTTATAAGAGGGTCACCAGAGATTGTTTTATTTATTGCTACAGCAACGTATACAAAGTATTTAAAGGCGCATGGCGGCGTTCACCTCAAAAGCGGAGCGGTGCAGTGTTGAGCGAAAAAAGGGCTGACTCCATCAGGAGCGTGCTGACCAGTATACAAAAGCTTTAAAGATTCACTAATGCCTTTTGTAAAAACTGAAATAAATATTTGCAAATATTCTTCTGAGCCTCTGTTGTTTCCCTCTTTCAGTGAATAAGTCACCTTTTGTAAACAAAAGTACTTTTTTTGCAAAATCCATCCATCCATTTTCTGAGCCGCTTCTCCTCACTCGGATCGCGGGTGTGCTGGAGCCTATCCCAGCTATCATGGGGCAGGAGGCAGGGTACACCCTGAACTGGTTGCCAGCTAATCGCAGGGCACATACAAACAAACAACCATTCACAGTCACACCTATGGGGAATTTAGAGTCTTCAATTAACCTAGCATGCATGTTTTTGGGATGTGGGAGGAAACTGGAGTGCCCGGAGAAAACCCACGCAGGCACGGGGAGAACATGCAAACTCCACACAGGCGGGGAACCCCGGTCCTCAGAACTGTGAGGCAGACGCTCTAACCAGTCGGCCAACGTGCCGCCCATCAAAATCATTGACTGAAACTTCCCAACAGTTGCACAACACTGACCTACACTTAGAGGGCGTCTCTGTGTGTTAAGATCCCATTCACTCCATTACAGTCCCTAGTTATTGACCCTTTTTGGGTCAATGACTGACACAAATGGGGACAGTCTAGTGTTGAGATCTTTTGTTACGAGGAAGACAGTGCAGGAAAAAGGAGAAGGCTTGGAAGTGTATCTGGAAGAAGAGAAGCTGAGGTCGTGTACTTACATGTACAGGAGGAGC
This sequence comes from Phyllopteryx taeniolatus, assembly GCF_024500385.1. Lineage (NCBI taxonomy): Eukaryota > Metazoa > Chordata > Actinopteri > Syngnathiformes > Syngnathidae > Phyllopteryx > Phyllopteryx taeniolatus. Next base: position 12,993,041 of record NC_084504.1, on the reverse strand, counting down.
ATTATAAAATGTAAAAATATACAGTGTATAAATGTTTTTAATAACCCAGTCAAAATGTTACTTTTCAGAATATATATTATGGTGGATGTTATCTTATTTTTGTCATGATTTTTTTTTTAACCTGAGTGGCTATTTCTTGCTATTTTGTACTGTTATAAATATTTCGTTTTATTAAATTTAAAGTTGTATTTTAAATTCCATAGATATTTAGCTTAATAACATTGAATTGAAATTATTTTTCTCATTTCAATCTTATATATCACTTGTTTTATTTAAAAATGTAATTTTATACCTATCTTTTAACAAGGTCGGAACTAAATGTAGTGAACGGAATTGTCCTTCGGACACAAATAGCAGACGGACTGGCCGCAAACATTCTCGCAACGGGGAGTCAATTCCAGTTCTGAATCATCACTCAGTATCATTATTTCGGTTGAGTTTAAAATCAAAACGCTGTTTAACACGACATGGACCGAAGCAGAAACGTGGAGAAAAGTCACAAAGCAAAGAAGAAACGAGGACGATCTCCGTCCTCCTCGTCTTCTTCATCTGCGTCTTCGTCATCCAGCAGCAGAAGTCGAAGCAAATCGAAGAAAAAGTCACACAAAAGTCAAGGTTAGTACCTCACAAATAAGCCACAGTGGCGACAAAACACAATTTATTGGGAAAACACTAACTCCGTTCGTCTTGTCAGGTGTAAAAACGCAAAGAAAGAAGCGAAGACGAAGCTCCTCTTCATCATCCTCCTCTTCCTCCTCGTCGTCGTCGTCTTCGTCGTCGAGCGATGAAACGACGAAAACCAAGAAAGCCAAGAAGAGGAAGTCAAAGAAGAAGAAGGCCAAGCTGAAGAAGCAGCAAAAGAAGGAGAGGAAGAAGAAAAAACTGAAGAAAAGGAAGGTGGAGGAAGAGAAGAAACCAAAGAAAAGGAAGATGGAAGAAATACAGAAGAAGCTGATGCAGCTGGCAGAGCCACCGAGCGTCGCACCACCCAAACCTTCGTCTTCCTCACTCGAGCTTTGGCAGAGCGACGATGGAGGCGTGGAACTCGGCCCAGGTGACTCGGAATAACGCAACAAAGTATTTCGTTCCAGGAAGCGCACTCATTTGTCACCCGGCAGAACAGACGGAGGGCAATCCTTTGTTCAAAGGAGCACAATTATTTTTGCGAGGCAGAATTCACCAACCGAAATTGTTGGGTTCAACGAGCGCACTCATTTGTTGCTAGGCAGACCATGGGGAGTGCAATCATTTGTTCAAGGGAGTGCAAAATTAGTTGGGAGGCACAGTTCAAGGAGCGCAGTCAGTTTTAGGTACAATTCAGGAATAGAAATAATTTGCTCATTTGTTGCTAAGTAGAATTCAGGGAGTGTCCTCATTTGTTGCTAGGCAGAATTCAGGGAGTGTCCTCATTTGTTGCTAGGCAGAATTCAGGGAGTGCCCTCATTTGTTGCTAGGCAGAATTCAGGGAGTGCAATCATTTGTTGCTCGGCAGAATTCAGGGAGTGCAATCATATGTTCAAGGGAGCGCAATTATTAGGTGCTAGGCAAAATTCATGATGTGAAACAAATAATTTGTTACTAGCCAAAATGTATGGAGCGCAATCATGTTGCTGGGTAGAATTCAGAAAGTGAAATAATTGGTTTCGGGGAGCACGTTTATTGGTTGCTAGAGGGAAGGGAGTGCAATCATGTTTAGTGAAATTGACAATCCAAAATCATTTGCGTCAGGGAGTGCAATCATTTGTCGCTGAGTGGAATCAAGGACGTGTAATCATTTTGTTGAGGGAGTGCAACGGTTAGCATGGCGTGTATTTGTGTGTGCAGTGATGACGGACGAGCAGAAGTCCCGGCTGGCCACCAGGAGGCCTCTGACCAAGGAGGAGTACGACGCCCGGCAGAGCGTCATCCGCAGAGTGGTCGATCCCGAAACCGGACGCACAAGGTCAGCGGGCCGCTCTTGATGGGAGCCTCTTAAGTTAAGTTAAGATAAGATACGATAAGGCTGCATGTGCTCCCTCAGGCTGGTGCGAGGCGAGGGCGAGATCATCGAGGAGATCGTCAGCAGGGAGAAACACAAAGACATCAACAAGGTAACGCACAGAAATTGCTTCAAAATATTGAAGTGAAAATCTAATATTTAAAATTGTGTATAATGGAGAATTTTTGGGTTCCCGTAGCACGCCACCAAGGGAGACGGCAGCTCCTTCCAGAGAACGCTGGGACTCAACAGATAGGAGGGGTTCTAGTCCACGCTCGGGCAAACCTGAACCACATCAAGAGCCTGACCCGGCTGAAACCAAGTCGTTTTCTAGCGAAAAGTCATACATCTTTGCAAATTTGTAGTCATACATTTGAAGTTGTGCATTCCGGAAAAAAAGTCAAAACAAACGTTTCTAGATAAGTCATATCGTTTTTAATAAAAAGTCCCATTATTTTGGAGAATTTTGTTTTCAAAAGTTCGGATGTTTTTCTAGAAAAAAAAGTCAAATATTTTCACCAAAATAAATTGTATGTTTCTTATAATCCTACATTTTGAGGGGGGGGGGGGGGGCAAATACCAATATTTTTTTGGGAAAATGTTCTGTATTTTTGGGAAGTTGTTTTTGGAGGGGGGAAAAAAGCCAAAAACTTTCAAGAAAAAAAATTTTTTTGATAAGAAACTTAAACTGAAAAAATAGAAGAAATTGCATGGTTTCAAGAGAAAAAAAAACTTAGTCATGGGGGGTGGGGTTGTCTTGGCCGAGTCATACATTTTTGTGGGGGGAAAAAAGGTATTTTCAAGAAGTTGTATGTTTTTGAGAAAAAAGACATTTTCCAGAAAAGATGGCAATATATTGTACGTTTTCAAGAAAACAAAGAAAAAAAATCCAATATTTGAAATATCTTTTTTGATTTAAAAAGTAATGTTACAAATAATTTATTTTTACAACAAAGTCCACCATCTTTGAGAAAAAGTCCATTTTTTCCAAACAAGTTGTAAATTTTTAAGAAAAAGTCCAGTATTAAAAAAATTTTGAGAGAAAAAATGTAATAAGTAGTTACCAAAAGTCATACAATTTTGAGAAAAGTGTCAAATAGAGAAAAAAGTCATGTTTGAGAAAAAGTTGTAAGTTTTTGAGGAAAAAGTCCAATCATTTTGAAAAAAAAGTTGTAAATATACAACATTCTTCTGTAAGAATGTTGAACTTTTTCACCAAGATATAATTTTTTTTTTTCCTGTTTACTGGGATACATGGCAGTCCTTAAAGGGACATTTTTGGTCCTTATAAAGTTCTCCAAATAGATTTTACAAAATAATTAATGGCAGTATGGAGAATAGAGTCGGACATTTTTGGGAAAAAGTGTCATGTTTTTTAAGTAAGTACTACATTTTATATTTATATTTTTGGGAAAAAAAGTTAATCGATAAAAGAATTATGTATTTTTGAGAAAAAGTCAGGTACTTAGAAATATATTGTATATTTTTAAGAGCACGTATTTTCAAATCTATCAAATATCTGAGAAAAAGTTACATTTTCAAAGTTATTCATTAGTTAGTTTTAGTAGTCATTAGTTATTTATTAAAAAGTACAATAAGCACAATTTTTTAAAAGAAAAATGTAATGTTACAAGAACAAAATTTGTTTTCCAGAAGTCATACATTTTGGATGAAGTCGTAAGTTTTGAAGACAGTTGTACATTTTTGAGAATAGTCATATATTTGGAAGTCAAAGGTTTTTAAGAAAAACATTTCATCTCAAGAATTTCTTTGATATTTTTAAGTTGTAAATTTCATGAAAAGCTACAGTCTAGAAAAAGCATATTTTAAAAAAGAAAGTACATTTCTAAGGGAAAAAAAAGTCCATTTTCAAGACAGTTGTAAACTTCACATAAAAGTCAAGTATTTTCGAAATAAATCCTCATAAGCGCAAAAGTCAACTATTCCAGAAAAAAATATTTTATTTTATTATTTACATTTTATTTTCAAAATAAAAGTTGTAACTATCGCTTACTAAGGTTGTGGGCCTCCACTCTGGACTGATTGCCAGCCAGTCACAGAAAAACGTCATATACTTTCAAGAAAAATGCTGTAGGTTTCAAGATCAAAAAGTCATACGTCATATTTTCGAGACAAAACTTCATAAATTTTACAATTAAAAAAAGCTTTGTTTTTTTTTTAAGGAACAAGCTGTCCTCTGATAAAAGTTGTATATTTTTATTTTTAAGTAATTTATGAGAAAGACGAAGAAAATAGTCTTTTTTTTTTTTTTTTTTTTTTTTAAAGGAAAAAGTACTAGATTTTCAATAAATATTTATATATTTTAGAGCCGGGGAGTCATAAATCTTTAGAAAACGTTGGGGGTTTGCTCTTCATCCCAATACTTTTGTCCATAGTGTGCCAAGAATTTCAAATAGACTTCTGCGAGTTGGCCTTGTGTCCCATTTTTTTTTTTGTTCATATACATTCTGACCTCAGTCAAAGACACCCTCAGGGAGGTCATGTGAATTGGCCTTTTGGCTATTCCTCATTGTCACACGCACTGTGTGATTGTGTGTGTGTTGAACAAACATTGCACACTTTCCCTGGCACGTTGGTGATCCATTGCAGTCACTCTGGTGCATATCTCATTATCATTGTTCGTCTTATTATAAACATCATTTTTATGTTGTTTTATATGTGGACATGACAATTTGTGCACTCATTTTACAAACACATTCAACACCTCATGTACAGCGTGCGGGATAAAGCCACTTCCCGGAGTTCCAAAATAGCTTTAACAAAGGTTACAATATAATAATAATAATATTAAAGAGAATACAAGTGTGATTGGCAAGAAAACAATGGTCATAATGATAATAATAATAATGAATTAAAAACAAATGACAATAGTGTGCCAGGCCACACTAAAACAAGCCCAAGAATTCAAAAATGATTTTGTTCCACTTAAATCAACAGAAAATTCAAATGTTACGAATAATAAAGAAGATACTTTGGAGTGGAGCAGACAGCAGTTGTGCGTAACAAGAATCCTCTTATTTATAAGATATACATCACAATCATGTACAAACATAGTGGGTGGAGGCGCCCGTACACATTACATCATTCCGCCTCTCCGCTTTGAGAACTTTGGCACATTAATGAGTTCAATGAGTCCTGTTTTATTTTTCTAGTTGATGGATGAAGAAGGACCGTGCTGAAAAGACAAACAATTACACTAGCACATTCAAGTCGTAATCTTAGCGGAAGAACGCTGCATATTTTCAAGAAAAGTCAAGATATTTTCCAGAAAATAGTCATATAGTTCCCCAAGTAAAAATGCGTTTTCAAAAAAACAACGACACTTTTTTGACAAAATCTAACGAGATTGGTCATATATTTCTCCAAAAAGTCCAACAATCTCCCAGGGAAAAAAGTACTTTCAAGGTAAGAGTCATGTTTTTGAGAAATATGTAAATTTTCTTTCTAAGAAAAATTTCCAATTTTTCTGAAAAAATTGAAAAATTGAAAAAAAAAGAAAAATTTCCAATTTTTCTGAAAATTATAAATCAATTTTACGGGAACTATTTAAGATAAAAGTTACAAGTCAAAGCAAAAAAAAGTTATTTTCATATTTTTGAGAAAGTCTTAAAATCATATTTTCAGGAAAAAGTTACAGTTTATTATATTTCCTTCAAAATGAAAATGAAATTATTATTTTTTTTTATCGTAATTTCATGTGATTAATCATGTATTCAAGAAAAAGGATTCTTTTTGAGGAAAATAGTCTTAATACAAGATTAAAATTGTATATATTTTGAGTCTTTTCCAGAAAAAAAGTTGAAACACTCCTAATCCTACTAGAAGTCATGTACATTTTTGTGTTACAAATCATGTATTTTCTGGAAAAAAATATATTTTTGAGAAAAGAATTGTAACCTTATAACAGAGTCATACATTTTTTTTTTAGAAAAAAATTCTATATTCTTGAGAACAAGTCTTGATTTGAAGAGTTTACAGTCATGCGTTTTCCAGGGGAAAAAAGAATATTTGTGAGAAAAGTCATAATTTTACAAGGCTAAAATCATATAGAGTTATATATAGTTTAGTCTTAATTTTGGAATATTTGTTATATATTTTCCAGAAAAAAAGTTCCATTTCAAGATAGTCATTATCTTAAGAGAAGTCGTGTAAATCTTTGAGGAACAAGTCGTATATTTTGAGAAAAGTCGTATATTTTCAAGGAGAAGCATTTTTTTCAATTAAAGTCATATTCTCAAGATAAATATTTTTGAGGAAAAATGTTGCAAAGAAAAAGTTTGTTTTGTAATTTTTTGGTTTAATATTTTCAAGAAATGTTTTCTTTGGGGGCAGTGACATTTAAAAAAAATATGCTTTTGATACAAAAAGTTCGATATTTTTTAGGAAAGAAAATCGAGGAAATTGTGTATTTTAACTGAAAAACTTACTTTTCGGGGGGTTTGGGGGATTACGGTATATTTTCAATTTAAAAAAAAAATGTTGACAACTTTTTTTCAAGAAAAATGTCATATTTCTTTTTCAGATTAAAAATTGTATATTTTGGGGAATAGAGTTATATAATCTTGAGTGGGGGGAAAAAGTCATTAGCTTCCGAAACAGAAATTTGATTATTTTCAAGGAAAAGCTCTTTTTTGGGGTGGGAGGTAAAAAGTCATTAGTATTATTTTTTATTTTTGTTTCTAGAAAATATATTCCCTAAAATTCTGACTTAAATCTCTTAGCATAATGATTTTTTTTCTTCTTTCAGTGCGGTCCGAATACTCCTTACAACTGTTGTGTTCTGGAAAGAAAAGTGGAAACACAGGAGCAGGTTGGTGTGTAGTTAAAGGGTATTTTCCTTGACGTGATGACAATTTTGGTGGGGGGATGGAAGGAGTCAATCCAGTTTTCCTCTACACAAAGTTTGTGTTGTGCTTGGAGCCACTGGAGTCAAGTTTGGAGCAGAACTATACAGCGTTTTGGGCCCGGGTGGGATCCAAGAAAATATCCAAGATTGAAGAGCGGAACCTGAATAGTGTACAGTAAATTTCCCTGCCTATTCACGAATTCACCCATTAGGTTGTTTTTTTTTTCCTGTGAAACCTATCCTCGTTATTCATTGAACATTTCACTATTTGCGGTTTTGTGCTCTTTCCGAAGTAATCTACGATGCCGCAAGATGGCACCAAAGCCCTATTTAAATCGGAACTGGTCTCCAGGAAGTATGTTGAAGTGATACATCTCTACTGTGAGACAAGTTTAGAACTTTAGCCTGGGTTGTTAGTGGAGAGGGCCAGTGCCCCCCCGCCCAATCAAATCATCAGTAAGCCATTAACTCTATGTATGTACTACTTTGTATTTTTAAAATGATCTTTTATTTGTCTCTGTATCTAAAAAAAAGAGAAGAGGTGAATTTGCGGAAACACTGTACAGTGAACCCCTGCTATATCGCAGATTTTTAAGCAATCATTTTTGGGCTTTTTTTTTTTTTTTTTACAATATACATGCAAGTCCAAATTTAGAGTTGTACACCTTCAGTGCAGTACCACGTGGTGTCACAATATGCCTGGCAACTGTGGTGTACTGGAAGACAAGCAAGCGTAATTAAGAGCAAGAAGAAGAGGCCAAGAAATGAACTCCAGGAATTGTCCCACAGAGCAGAGAGAATGTATGCCTGTGAGTATTGTTGTATGCTGTTTGTATTTGTTGCTGCTTTGTGTGTGTAAAGTAGCAGTTATTTTAAAATCTAATGTTATCTAATTTCTCTTAGCTCCTCTACAGTGTTTCACATATGTTAGCATTAAGCTGGTGGACTTTCATGAGGCAAAATGATATGGTTTCATTTAACATTTTGGTCTTTAAATATAAAATGTTTAATTTTCTTTTTTTGAGGGGTGGGGTCAATTCTACAGTAAAGACAAACTTTGCCTCGTATCGTAATGTTATAAGAAAGTCTCCCATTTCTTGACAATGTGAGAACAGCCGCTAAGGAATACTTTAAAAAGTGTGTTCTAATAAGTTGCAATGGGAGCGTTGAAACAATTTTTTAAAAAAAATAAAAAATCATTATAAGGTCTTTCTATATGGCAAATTTTCAACAATCCCAGGGGGGGCTGGCGTATCCCCCCCCCACACACACGATAAACAGAGGTTCGCTGTATAGGTATTCTTTTGGGGGGCATCAATTGCTAGTATTGTTGTCTATTGTCAGTAGGACTGTGTCCCTTTCCGTAGCCATTCTGCTCATTTGGGGCTGAGGGCTCCGGCCTCCATCTTGGTGCTGCTGCTGCGTCCCCAACATCCCGCCGTGATGCTCATGCTGCGCTGTGCGGCACCGTGGACGTGGGCGTGGGGGGCGCCGCGCTCGCCGTCCGACTGGCTCTGCGTGCGCTCGGGGCGGCCGTGGACGCCGCCCCCGCCTCCCGCCGTGGGCGAGCTGGGCGTGGGCTGCGAGGAGATGGTGCGCAGCAAGTGCTTGCGATTGCGCAGGAAGTCGCTCTTGGCGCCCAGGCCGAAGCTGCCCTTGCGTAGGACCATGCGGGTGCTGCTGGACTTGGCTGGACGCGAGCGGTGGTTGTGTTCTAGCTGGGACAGGTGGGACGCGTAGCCCTCCGTGATGAACTATGGCCACGAAAAAATACACGTCATTCAATTAATGGGGATATAGTTTCCAAAGACCATGATGTGCTTCATTAGCCTAATTGCATAAAAACAAGAAAAAACAAATTCCAAAAAACAAGAAGAGTCAATGGATTCAACCTTTGCGGATCACCATGAACTGGGAATCCACACAGACGTAAAGAAAAAATACAATTTTTAGCAAGCACGTTGATATTTGAAGTTAAAAATGACTGAGGCAATTATGCTTTGGCTAATGATATGCACAATGTACCCGTCATGATTAATGCAGTATATATTTTCGAGAATAAGAAGAGAATTCTGTACCACAAATACAGTAAATATTGTTTGGAGAAAAAAGTTGTATATTTTTGAGAATCTTTTTTCCCCAAGACAAAATTACGTTTTCAAGAAAAATGTTGTTTTTCAAGATGACCTTTTCCACGAGAAATGTATATTTTCACAACAAAAAGTTATATATTTGTCAGTATTCTTTTTTGAGATGCCATATACAGTATTTTTGAGAATAATTTATCTGAAAAATATTTTTTATCATTTTTTCCTGTATTTTCAAGAAAAACATTTTTGAGAATTACTTGTCTTGAGAAATTTCATATATTTTGAGAATTGAAAACAAATATTTCTCTCTCGAAAAAAGAGAATTTTTAAGAGAAAAATATCTCATCATATCTTACCTCATACTCATATTGTTTGTCATCTTTTCAAGAAAAAAAAATATTTTAAAGGAACAAAGTTTTTGTAGTATTTTTTTAGATAAATGTATAGAAAAAGTTCAAGTTCCAAGAAAAAGTATATTTTTAAAGAATTTTTAGAGAAAAATGTCAGCTCTTTTGAAGACAAAAATAGAAGTTGTGTATGTTTTATATTTTGATGTATGTTTTATATTTTTTTAAGACAAAAATGGTATATCTTGGCACGGTGGTCGACTGGTTAGCACATCTGCCTCACAGTTCTGAGTACCTGGGTTCAAATCCAGCCTCGCCTGGTACCAGGTTTCCTCCCTGACTGCAACGGACAATAAAAACTGCGGAAAGGATTGTCGGTACCCCGCTACCCACCCTTGAGGACTTGCACGCTGCCAGAACTAAGACAAGAGCGTGCAAAATCCTCTCGAACCCTCCACATTCCGGCTCTTTCCTCTCAGGTAGGCGCTACCGATCAATGCAAACTAGATCTAGTAGACATTCCAACAGCTTCTTCCCTCTTGCAATTCAACTTCTTAAACACCTAACCTACAATTCCATTGCAACATGCTGGCAATTTTTTTTTTGTCTTGAATTTGTTGTCACATGTCTGTGGGGGCCAATTATAGATTACTCGTGCACTCACTGTAGTAGTCTCGCCACGCTGCACTATTTGCATATCTGTTGGTGACCAATACTGGCCACTCATGCCAGAGTAGCATCTGCTCCATTGGCACACTGACTGAGGAGTATCTGCAACATTTGCACAATCAACATTGTCCCAGATTATCACACCACTCGCTTGAAGTCTCGGCGCCCTTTGGACAATGGTCATTGCACCGGACTATTGCGAGATTAGTGATTCGAACTGCTCTAAGTGCTAGAGGACTCTGCATCTTTTTGCACAATTGTCAAAATAAATAAATAAATAAAATAATGTACCGGCATTACCAGATAACTAGCAACCCTTTATTGCTCAGTGACTGTTTTTCTCAATGTCTTTCTGTCTCCAAAGTGTTCTCTGTCAATTGACTGTCTGTTGTCGTACTAGCGCGGCTCCAACTACCGGAGACAAATTCCTTGTGTGTTTTTGACATACTTGGCAAATAAAGATGATTCTGATTCTGATCCCCAAAAACATGCATGGTAGGTAAATTGAGGACTCTAAATTACCCGTGGGTGTGAATGTGTGCGCGAATGGTTGTTTGTTTATATGTGCCCTGCGATTGGCTGGCAACCAATTTAGGGTGGACTCTGCCTCTCGCATGAAGTCAACAGACCTAGCAGAATGAATCCACATTGCTCCCTTGGCAATAGTACATACTTGACACTGGTGCTGCATCTTCTTGGAGGGTCTGCCAACAATGAAGATCTGTGATGGATGCAGGTTGATGGAGGTGTACACAGAGATGTCTTTGCTGGACCCGTAGCCCGCAAATATCTTCATGTTGGCCTGACATTAGAAAACGAGAAGAACAACAGTATGTAAAATAATAGGCAGTTGTGTCCCAATATTTAGTTTCATCCAAATAAAAAGCCAACATCAAAGAACCTTTATACATTCTGACCTACGTGAAGGACTTAAGGAAATTGCTCTAGTATACCAATACCTTTTTACATTTATAGTTGTGATACTTTTGCTAATGTAGTGTACCAAAAACCCAAACAATAAAGGCCCCACCCAACCCAATCGAGAGGCGGGGTCGGACCCAGGAGCCCACCCGAGAGCGGCCCGTGGACGGGGCACCTCCCGCACCGAGGGATGCAGGGTGGTCCAATGGCCCCGCCGAGGCCCCCCCGAAAAGCGGCCACCCGGAGGAAGCCGCAGGGACCCAACACCACCCATCCAACGTACCAATATCAAAGACCCCTCCCACAACATCCAAGACCCCTTGCACCTTCTCAACAAAGTCAATGCCTTAACAAAGTTGGCCTTGTGTCCAAGTAGTGTACATTAAAAACAACAACATCAAAGACCTCCCAGCACATTCTGACCTCGGTCAAGGACTTGAGGAAGTTGGCCTTGTGTCTGAGCGGGTCGTGCACGAGGCCGTCGCAGAAGGACACGATGCCGTGCGGGAAGTTGTGCTGCGACAGCCAGGCGACCACTCTCTGCTTCTGCATGTCCGGTCGGCCCGTCACGTAGATTATCAGGTAGCCCAAATCCTGCCAGTGCCTGCCAAAAAAACACACACGCGTATATTATTGAGCACAGCAGGCAGTTGTTATAAAGTGCAATAAGCGATTTACCTGACGACGTCCACAGCCCCCGCCCGCACTTTGGGGTCGCTGCCCATGATGGACACGCTGGCGGCAAAGGAGCCGTCTATGCTGAAGACCACAAATTCTGTGCTGCGAGGGATCACCGTCAGGTAGCTGTCTGCAAACGTGTGGTCGCCCCTAAAAAATACAACTCGATGAGTCGTCGTAATCAGAATCGGAGCGTCCAATCATAACGCAAAGTATTCGCAGAGCTTCACTTCAGTCGAGAATATCTGACATTTTTCTCAAAAGTATTTGCCATTTTTGTAATAAAATACAACTTTGTTTTTGTAACATATTTTTTTACTTCTTACTGGAAAACATGACTTTGATCTCAACAATATAAGATTTCTAGACTGATTTTTTTCCCCACTAAAAAATATTTTAAAAATTTTGAAAAAAAAGACTTCAAAAATAACTTTTTCTAGAAATAATGACTTTTTCCCCAAAATATCCAACTTTTTGTCTAGAACGTAGTACTTCTTGAAAAATGTTTTATTTTATTGCATATACCGTAACTTTTTTTCCCTGACAATACGCTTTTATTGAAATATACCTTTTCTGAAATATATGACTTCATGCAAAAGTACACAACTTTTTTTCTACAAAATGTACAACTTTTGCGTGAAACTTTATTTTTTTCATGTAAGATGAAGTTCACATATAATAGATTTTTTTTTCTTGAAAATATATAACTTCTGGAAAATGTAACATTTCGGGAAAATATATTTTTTTCCTGGAAAATGTATGACTTTTCTCATTAAATATACAACTTTTTGTGAATTAATACAGGATCAGCATTGGGAAAGTTCATTTTCTATGCAAACTAGTTCAGAGTTCAGTTCATCGATCCAAAAATAAACTAGTTCAAAATTTTGAACTAAGTTCACCAGTTTAAAAACAAAGTACAGTAGTTCATAGTTCTTTTTTTTCAAAATTTTGCTGATGGGGTATTACTCTGGCATCTCATTTCCCCCATGTTACCGCCCATTCAGTCCACACGAATAGCCAGCTGCAACTTTCACCCTACAATTGCAAAAACATGAGGAAAAACATAATGGTTGAAAGGTTTTTTTATTTTATTTTAAACGAGGAATTAAAACAAAAACAGGACTTTTGTCCTTAAAGTGCAAACAAAAACCCGCAACACAGTATGACAGGAACGATGGTGAAAGGACATTGATAACTTTGCATTCCTCCCAGTTCTGACTGTCTATATTAACAAAATTATTAATGTATTCTTACAAAATACAAAACAAAATGAATTCCATGTATTTTAACTAAACCATTCTGATATAAATAATAATTTTCCTAGTAATCCATTTTTCCATTGATGTACTGTATTACAAAAGAATACTTTCGCTCCCATTTATGCAGTGTCCCTGAACACACCTCGCGCACTGCATGCCTAGTTTCATTTTGAAGATCAAAATAGGAAATGCAGCAAGTGTACATTCTTTTAATTTTTTGAGCATGTCCATACAGGTCCCTCTGCTGGTCACTTTTAATATTACAGTTGATCCACTGTATATTACAGTCCACCAACATCGCAGCAGACCCTGCGATGTGACTATTGCGCACATACATCCCAATGACGATGCTCAAGCAAAATATCGTGCAGCCCTACAATATACTGTATATACACTATTTCTCCCAAAAAGCTGTGCTCATGGCTCACAAACATACCTCACGACCATTTTAACAGGGTAGACGCCGACGCCCAAGCGCTTGTCGTCAGGAAGGACAAAGGACACGCGGCCGCTACTGTTGGTGACCTCCGTGTTGAAGTAAACCCATTCTCCTGACGGAGGCTGAGTCATGATGTGCAGGTCCACCTGCGGCACCGCACAAATGTAACACACACAACATGCACACACACACACACACGCGTGCGTCAAGTCTGAGACAAGAGGTCTCACCTTCTCACCAGCCAGAGTGACCATGTCCAGCGGGCCGTACATGAAGCGGCCGGTCACCGTATGCTGGCTGTCCTCGGTGAACACGGCGTCGTTGACGCGGTGGTTGGCCGTGACGTTCTGTCAAAGTGGCACAAAAAGTAAAACGAAGCCGCGACATGAAAAACATTGTTTTATTAATTGACATAAAATGAATACATTTAACTGATTCATTACTCAATTTCGATTTAGCAAATATAATTGCCTGGTAAATACAACAACTACACACACAGCTAGATGCGACCACACATCATACCCTGATCTTTACGTGAGTCCTTTTGCGCAGCCACTTCTCGCGAGGTTTGGAGGGTGTGAACTCCGACACTTCTTTGCCATCCAGTTCCAGGATGCTGGAGTTGTCATGCCTCATAACCTTCAGCAGACATTTAGATCACCACCATTAGACTGATTTCTATTGTGCAAGGTGGTAGTTATTATGAATAACTGGTGGTAAGCAACAGCATCTGATGTTGGCGTATCGTGCGTTTTCACATCTAATGGTGCACTTCGGTCTGACTGCTAACGTTCTGGTCAAAGGTAAAACAAAAACAAACAAAAAAAGAATTGTCTTGTCGAATGGTGCATTCAAGACCGGTTCGGTCAGCCGACCACTAACATGCCGGTCAAGCGCATACAAATCATTTGTCTGTGGTGCAGTCGAGGGAGATTCAGCCTGTTAGTCTGTCTAATGGGGCTTTCAAGACTGGCTTGGTCCAAACATTAACATCAGGTCAAACAGAAACAAATAGTTGGTCTGTCGAACGGTGCATTCGAGACTGATTCGCTTCTCCGTTATCCCGTGGCAGAAAACAACACAACGGTGTCGCCGAGGTGGCCTCACCTGTCTGAGGAGGAAGGACACCACGTCGGTGGACTCCCAGTAGGACGCGTGAAAGAGGTGAGGCAAAGCCACGGTGGGGAAGGCTGTCAGCGCATCGGGGCAGTAGAGGGCAAAGTCCATGCGCTTGGTGCCCCACCAGCGCGCTGCAACTGGGAGGGGAACGCAATGAGTCGGGTACACGCAATCACACAGCGTCGACGCCATAAATCATTTGACAAAGACCAAAAGCCCAGCCGTCACCAGCAATCCCAGCAGCAGGTGTTGACCTACAGGAAGAGTTTTGTGGAGGTTTGAAAAAAAAACACACCGAAAAAGCACCAGAGACAAGAGGAAGGTTATTTGATTGAAGAGAAGAAGGGCTGTTATTCCTGACATATCGAAAGCTTCCTCAGCCTCACGGGTCTCTATGCAATACCTTGGTCCACCTCCGCCTGGGAGTCCAGAGAGACCAGATCGCATATAGCATTGTGCAGGCCGGGAGACACGCAGCTGTCGGACCCTAGACTTTGACTGTCGCATGAAATCGCCTCCCCGTCCTTCTCGTCGGCGAGTTCTTTGTGTTTCTTGCGGGACTTGGGAGGGCTTTTCAAGAAGAATTTGTTTTGGGATGACAGGGCCAGCTGGGACAAGAGGCCAGATGTTTGGGACTGACTAAACGAGTCTGTCTGGGCTAAAAAGAAAAGAAGCATGTGATAAAAAAAATGCTGCAGCAGCATGCCCATCTGTAAGAAAACCTTGCAGTGTCAATACAATTTTTGTTACATTGTGTGTGGAAGTGGGTGGGACAATCACACAAAAAACACAACAGGACATTGTAGCACTGGGAGAAAATGCAAGTTGCATTTAACACTCAAGACACTGAAACAGAAAGGGACATACGGGGCGCTTTTTAGTGGACCTAAGCCTGCTCTATCAGGGCCAGGAGGGTGCGGAGGTCTTCATGTCTACCTGTCTACGCAGATGGTGTGTGTGTGTGTGTGTGTGGCTAGGGATGGGCAACAAAAATTGATTTTTCATGCTTGCAATTTGATGTTTGTGAGGAATTTATTTGATCTAACGGTGCATTCGAGACTGCTTTGGTCCAACTGCTAACGTTCTGGTCAAATAGAAAAACAACTTGGTCAGTCTAATGGTGCGTTCAAGACTGATTTGGTCTAACGATTAACATTTAGATCAAACGTACACACATTGGACTGCCTAATAGTGCATTCGAGATTGGTTCAGTCAGACCAATAACATTCTGGTCAAATGTAAAAAAGAAACTTGGTCTGTCTCATGGTGCATTCAAGGCTGATATGGTCAGAAAGCTAACATTTCAGTCCAGCATATACAAACTGATCTGTTTAATGGTGCAATCAAGACTGATTCGGTTCAACAGCTAACATTCCAGTCATCTATTCATCCATCCATTTTCTACACCGCTTATCCTCACTAGGGTCGCAGGTATGCTGGAGCCTATCGCAGCTAACTGCGGGCAGGAGGCGGGGTACACCCTGAACCGGTTGCCAGCCAATTACAGGGCACACATAAACAAACAACCATTCGCACTCACATTCACACCTATGGGCAATTTAAGAGTCTTCAATCGACCTACCCTGCATGTTTTTGGGATGTGGGAGGAAACTGGAGTGCCCGGAGAAAGCCCACGCAGGCACGGGGAGAACATGCAAACTCGTCCACCGTGCTGCCAACATTCCAGTCAATAATTTGCTTGTCTAATGGAGCATTTCAGACTGATTCAGTTCAACCACTAACATGGCAGTCAAACGTAAACAAATAATTAGTTTGTCTACTGGTGCATTCAATACTGATTCGGTCTGACTGCAAAATATTCTGGTCAAACATAAACAAACAAGATGGCGGTGGCATTTTACTACTTATATAATATATTGTAATGGGGGGGTGGATGACTGGTTAGCACATCCCCCTCACAGTTCTGAGGACCCGGGTTCAAATCCGGCCTCGCCTGTGTGGAGTTTGCATGTTCTCCCCGTGCCTGCGTGGGTTTTCTCCGGGCACTCCGGTTTCCTCCCAATCCCAAAAACATGCAGGGTAGGTCGATTGAAGACTCTAAATTGCCCGTAGGTGTGAATGTGAGTGTGAATGGTTGTTTGTTTATATGTGCCCTGCGATTGGCTGGCGACCAGTTCAGGGTGGTCCCGAAGATAGATGTGATAGGCTCCGGCACGCCCCCGACCCTGGTGAGGAGTAGCAGTACGGAAAATGGATGGATGAATAGATTGTAATATTTTATTTGACCAAACATGCTGTAAACCTTTTTTTTTTTTAACTGTGGATTATTTCTAGTCTATCATTTCAAGTGCTCATTCTAGCACTGCGACACATTGCACCCTACTGTAAATTGTTAATTCCTCTGAATGCCCATCCCTAGCATGGAGCAGGAAAGAGTGTGTGTGTGTGTGTGTGTTTGTGTGTATGTGTAGTGATGAGACCGTGGTGGCGTTGGGCGAACACTTACTGTTGGCTATGTTGCTGGCAGTGTAACTGTCTGCCATTCCTGACACCTGGCTGGCAATGCTGACCTCACTGGCGCGGCGCTGGCCCCGGGAGAAGGGGCCTGTGACGGGGGATGAGGGGTACGAACTGTCCATGAAGACACCACCATGAGACTGAACAACATCCGCTATTGAGCCGAAACAAGGGAGATCCCATTAGACACGAGACAACGATAAGGGGGCCAGGGCGAGGATGGCTAACACAGTGATGGTTCAGAGTGATGTAAGGTAAACGCTAACTTGTGATGGCTTCTGAACCTCCATCAAAAGCATGTCAACAAAACACATCATGCAGACACACACACACACACACACACACAAACATCACAACAAGCAAATGTGTTGGAAACCACAAAACATGACAGGAGAGATGTTATACAGCATTTGAATGTTGCAAATAATCCAAGAAATCCAAGAAATTGGTTGAATGGTGCATTTGAGACTGATTCGGTCCTACCAATAACATTCAGGTTAAATGTAAACAAACTAATGCCGCATTCAAGAATGATTCGGTTCAACCACTAATGTTCCAGTAAAATGTAAACAAATAATGGCTTTGTCTAATGGTGCATTTGAGGCTTATTCCGTTTGATCACTAATGTTCGTGTCAAATGTAAATAACTGGTTTGTCCAATGATGCATTCGAGACTAATTCCCACCACTATGGTTCTGGTCCAGTTTGAAAAAAAAAAAGATAAGTCAGTCTGATGGTGCATTCAAGGCTGATTTGGTTATGATGAGCACATCCCAAAAAGCAAAGGTGTTGGAAACCAAAAAACATGGCAATGACAGGAGAGACGTTACACAGCATTTAAATGTTGCAATAATATAAATGAATATATATATACATCGTATTCACACCCTTTGCTATGACACTCAAACCTAAGCTCAGGTGCATCTGATTTCCACTGATCATCCTTGAGATGCTTCTCCAACCTGAATGGAGTCCACCTGTGGCAAATTCAGTTGATTGAACATCATTTGGAATGGCACACACCTGTCTAGATAAGGTCTCATAGTTGGCAGTGCAAATCAGAGCAGAAACCAAGCAAGGAAGTCTAAGGAATTGTCTGCAGATGTCTGAGACCGGATTGTGTCGAGACACAAATCTGGGGAAGATTACAAACGAATTTCAGCAGCACTGAAGGTTCCGAAAAGCACCGTGGTCTCGATTATTCGGAAATGGAAGAAGTTTGGAACCACCGGAACCCTTCCTAGATCTGGCCTTCTGACCAAGCAGGATAACCAGGGAAGAAGGGCCTTGGTCAGAGAGGTGAACAAGAACCCTATGGTCACTAAGGCGGAGCTCCGGTGTTTCCTTACGGGGATAGGAGAACCATGCAGAAGTAATAATAATAACCATTGCTAATGCACTCCACCAATCAGGCCTTGATTGTAGATTGGCCAGACGGAAGCCACTTCTCATTAAAAGGCACATGGCAGCCCTCTTGGAGTTTGCCAAAAGGCACCTTAAGGATTCTCAGACCTGCACAAACAAAATTCTCTGGTCTGATGAAGCCAAAATAGAACTTTTGGCCTGAATTGCAAGCGTCATATCTGGAGAAGCAGAGGCACTGCTCATCACCTGGCTAACATCATCCCTAGTGTGAAGCATGGTGGTGGCAGCATCATGCTGTGGGGCTGTTCTTCTGCTTCAGGCACTGGCCGACTAGTCTGGATAGAGGGTAAGATGACAGCTGGCAAATATAGAGAACTTCCTCCAGAGTGCTCTGGAACTCAGACTAGGGCGTCGATTCACCTTCCAACACGACTATGACCCAAAGCACACAGCCAAGATAACAAAGGAGTGGCTTCAGGAGCAGCCTGTGAATGTCCTTGAGTGGCCCAGCCAGAGCTCAGACTTGAATCCAATCGAACATCTCTGGAAAGACCTAAAAATGGCTGTCCACCGACACTGCCCATCAAACCTGACTGACCTTAAAGAAAGATCTGCAGAGAAGAATGGGAGAAAATGCCCCAAAACAGGTGTGCCAAGCTCGTAGAGAGATACCCAAGGAGACTTGAGGCTGTGATTGCTGCCAAAGGTGCTTCAACAACATGTTAAGCCAAGAGTTAAAATACTTATGTACCTATTATGTTTACATTTTCAATAAATTTGCACTACTGTCTGAAACATTTTTTTTACTTTGTCATTATGGGATATTTTATGTAGATTTTTGTAATTTTTTTTCAAGAAAACAATATCCAAATCAGCTTTAGTCTATAACATAGCAAAATGTGGAAAATGTGAAGGGGTGTGAACAATTTCTGGTGTGTGTGTATATATATATATATATATATATAAAATTCTCAACAGGTCCGCCGCATACCGAGCAACGCGGCTGAACTAGACGGAACTGGACAATTGCAATTAACAGATGGCAACTCACCCACGTACACATGGGAACTGATGATCACACACTTACCAGCTCAACCCCTAGTGTTCCCAACAACCTTTTGAGGTGCTAGTGGTACCGGTACTTATTTGTAATAATTTTATTAAACCGCAAATAACATGCCGCGATTGTGAAGAAAGAAGCGGATTGCCCTTGTCACATTAGGTAATTTAAATTAACACAATGAGAGGAAACAGGAGACAATAAAGGAAAGAGCGTGGATATTTGAGAGACCGTTGCCAATGATTGACTGCTCTTGTGCATTTTGTCAACAAAGACTCTCTACACTACGATTTTGAGCCAGAGGTACATATGAAATTATAAGTACAGTTACATACTGTATACTGTAAATGTGTTGGTATGAATCAGCAATCCGGTTTGGTCCCTGGAAATAAATGTTTTGGCGTGTAATAACATGTGACACAATTTGACCATTTTAACTGGCTGATAAATGTGCGATGTTGCAAAAAATAGCTGGTTACAGAATCCCACACATTGCGCGAAGGCTCTGTCGCGTCGGCCTCTCGCTCGGTGTGCGCCGGGCCTGAGACTTCCATCCAATGGAGGGTTTATGCCACAGCTGCCCTAAATTGACAACCAAAAACTCCTCATTTCTGTTCAAAATGGTCAAATGTGGAGTGGAGTCCCCATTAATAAAAAATTCATGCCCAATGGTCGAATTTGTCAGAAAGAACGAAGAGGCCATCCAGCATCGTGAAGTGCTTTGACGCAGACTCTTTCGAGTTCCGTTGAGTCCTTACTTTTCCCCCTTTCTCTCCTTCTACACTTAATTGTGCCCACCAAAAGCAACGGGAATGCCGACAGCGAGTGTGGATGGATGAAAGAGGAAGGCAAGTGATGATGAGGAAGGTGGGAGGAAGGTGACAGGAGAGGCTACACACACTCGGGTGTGGCGGGTGTGGCCTTGAGGGCGCCCTCCTGCCAGTTTAGCACGGGTACGGGGATGCACGTCTCACTGATGGTCTCCTGACAGCGAAGCGACACGGGCGGCCCGCTGTCAAGTAGCAGCGGAGCGTTGCTCTGGACTGTCTCCACTACAGAGGCCAGGTTAAGGAAAGGAAAGGAGGAAGGGTGGAGAGAGGAGGAAGGAAAAGAGGACAAGGAAGACACAAAAACATATGAAGCAAGAACAGGAGCAAAGGGAAAGAGTCAAGCCCCGAGTGGTGCCCACGTCTTTGGAACAGTCCTGATTAAACTACAGTGGATGCGCAGAACTGGAATAATGCAGAGCTGATGGTTCCACAATTTGACCAAAAACAGGGCACCATAAAATGCTTTACTATGTACTCTAGTTATATGTATAACTTTTAGGGGGGGTGTAGGATTTGGGTTAGGGATTATGGGTGCGAGGTTAGGGTTAAGTGTAAGGGACTGATTCCCAAGGTGTTCAACCTCTGGTCATTGATTGTATAGTGACTGACCCACCTGATTTCAGTGGAGGCAGCGGGGGTTCAAATCCCACTCAATGACAGTGTGATTGTGAGTGTGACTGGTTGAGGCTAAGGGATTGCGTTCCAAAGTTAGGCTTAAGGGTTTAGGTTTAAAAAGAACGCGGTTAGTGGTAGTGTTTGAGTTCCGTGGTTAGGGTCGGGATTTGCGGGATAGGGTGTTGAATTTCTAGTTTCGGAATATGCCTTTTGGTTACGGGTTTAAGTTCAGTGGTTAGGGACAAGGGTTTGAGCTCTGAGGTTTGCGGTTTAAGGTAACCTGAGGTTAGTGACAGGCTTAGGGATTTCAGCTCTGAGGTTTGGGTTAGGGGTTTGAGTTCCGTGGTTATGGTTAGAGTTCCAAGGTTAGGGTAGGAGTTTAAGGTAATCAAAGGTTAGGTTAGGAAGTCAGAGTTAGGAGTTTGAGTAAAGAGGTTAAGGTTACAGGTAGGATTTGGGGTTGGAGAAGAGTTAGCAAAACTGGACTGAGCAAAATTCTTATTATGGACCAGCTGATCTAACCTGAACTACCTGAGACCTAACACATATTGAAAAATCTATAGAACTGTTGTTTGGACACGGCTAAACAATGACCAAAGCTGTAGGCTGTGACTCCACCATGTTGACCAGTCCAAGCAGGACTGTGACAACATTTGGCTTCTCAAGAAGCACAAACTGAAGAAAAATGCTCCATTTTTCTTTTGAGACGATGCATATTGTTGTGTGACAGCGATGAGAAAACAGGACGACATGTGACAATGTCTTATATTTGTGTGTGTGTGTGTGCATGGGACTCTGGTAAGTGCATGGCAGCAAATCTCACCCAGCAGAGTAGAATTTCCGTCCCCCAGCGGGAAGCGTTGGTAGCGGGGCACGTTGAAAGGAGGCAACAGGTGGAACTTCCTCTCCAGAAGAGGCTCCAGGCGCGAGGCAGAGGGATCAGCCGGATGGAATAAATTGTACACCTGTTGACAGGCGGGACGGAGCTGGGCCACTGCGGGAAGGAAGCAACAGACATGCAAAGGCATGAAAAAGGTGACACAAAAAAGACATTGTATGCGGGGTCTGGGGGGATCCCCTGGGCTCCCGCAGCGAAATTATGTTATTTTGACATAAATTAAGCAATCTGGAAGACTCTGAAGAGTACAATAAAGCAAAATAAACAAATTTTCTTCACGCAGAATTTTTTTTATTTACACCGCTCAAGTACGTGTTGATATACAAATTTAAGATTAACATTAAATTTGCCTCATTTCTTTGCTTTTTTGTTTTGGCCTCCAACTTGAGCCAGGTCCATTTCCACCTGCACCTGATGCCTGCTTCAAGCTGTGCCACATGAATAGCATCCTCCTCTTTAAGCGCTCTCATTCTGGAAAAGAATTGACTATAATCATTGTCTGTTTCACTTCATTTTTCACTATTACCAACTTCAAAGGCTAATCCCAAATGCATCCTCCAGGAAAATATTAAATACAATATTTTTCTGTTTTTATTGGCCATTTCTGAATTAATTGAAGTTAGTTCATTCTGTCTTGTGACATAATCCGTAACACCGCTCCGTCGCTTAATATATTTATCATTAACATCCGTAAACTAATTAGATAATTGTAGGCGTGTTTCCTAATTAACTCATTCACTGCCAGCCTTCCCAGTTAACATGGATATTTGACTTCTAAAGCCGTCAATGGCAGTGAATGTGTTAATACAAGAGGTACTAGCGGATAAGCTCTTGTCGCCGATGTTACACAACCAGGGTCACGACCTGCAGTCCCTCAACGCGGAAATACGAAAGACCAGTGCAACAAATACGACACTGGGTGATCTGATGAGCAAAAATGTTGCTTGAACGTAAGAGTAGCAATAGAGGATGTCCGCTCCAGAGGTGGCTAGAGAAGCCAAACATTGTCCTCAAGTAAGAGTAAAAGTAAAAAGTAGTCTTCTAAAAAAATACTTGAGTAGGAGTAAAAAGTACACAGTGAAATAATTACTTAAGTAATGAATAAATAGCACAAAAAAAAAAAATATATATTTTTTTAAAATTGCAATTTACTCAACGGTGTTTTCTCAAGTTATAAGTGAGCTGGAATATCCACGTTTGGGGAAGACAGTGCCAGACAAAAAATACAATACATGCAAGCTGTTGTTTTTGTTTGTCTAAATGTAAACAACAGTAGCGCGCTGTTGCCTTCGTGGTAACGATGACCTTCCCAAAATGGTGGCCATATAGGCACGACGAACAGCCGGGCTGGTTTATCAAGTGTTAATACCTATGCCTGGGAAGCCCAATAGAAGACATGTGGGGTCATGTGACTTTCTATTGTCGTTTGATTGGTGCACTAGATTTAAACGTCACTAGCGCTTAAATTAGATTGGGCAAACAGTGCCAATGCAGAACTCAAAGTCGTAGTCTCGCGCACGAAATAGTTGATAAATAAGCAATAATTGATAGTCTTTAATTCTCGTGTTTTCTGTGTCAGTGTCGTTTTGTCAAAGTGATGTTATACAATAGCCTCCCATTCCTTGCCAGCAAAAGAGTGAGGAACACACGCTTGGGAATACTTGAAAAATGTGTTCAGCTCTAATAATTCCACAGTGTAAGAGTTTCACCAAACGTATCGCTTTACAGCATGAAATTTGGTAGGTGTGTCTATCATGAGCAGACGCACCAAGTCTGCCATTTTGGTTTGAAGCGACCGTTTTGGTCCTTCAAAAACAAACTGTCCTCGACATTTTGTCCGATTGCTACCAAATTCACTAAAATGCAAAGAATTTAAATTTTCAGCATTATGTGTGGGTTTGATGACAAATGTCCCTCTTAAGTGCTTCAAAGCAAAATCTAGATACGTTTTTGTGGGTCTACTCATGATAGACATGCTTAGCAAATTTCATCTACCTACATGAAACTGACTTCTGGGGCTGAATTTTTTTAAACATTCCAGCAGGACGAATTTGTCTTCGAAAGACCACTGGAATTGGCTGCAATGACACTAAAATGGCCAATTCAAACCAAAATGGCACGCGCCATATTTCTTTTCAGGCATGGCTTCTAGAGACCTTTTTGTGAGTCTACTCATGATGGAAAAGCAAATTTAATGTCTCTAAATGAAACCAGCTGAATTTTTAAAACTATTTCACAGGAATCTACAGAACCCCTCCAAGCACTCTCTTGTATGACAAGCGCACGGTGGCTTACCATCCAGCATGGGGATGACCGTTTTCCTCAGGGCAAGCACGAGGCCCAGCGGCGAGCCAAAGAGGAAAAAGTCGGCCACTTCAAAGTCCAGCTTGCCCAGCGAGTCTAGCATGGTGCTGCTGCTCGACCTGCGCGAGGTCCCGTCGCCCCGTAGGATGTTGGAGTGCAAGCTGCAAGGGGATGGCAAAGTCAGGACAAGGCAGGGCCAAGAGATACTGTAAATCACATCCAACACTGTTGCCTTGAAATGTGAGTTCCGTGACCATGATCCAAACTCAGATCATCTTTCCACATTGAAATGAATGGAAATGCCATTAATCCATTCCAGCCTCCCCCCAAAAAACGAAAAAAAAAAATGTTAAAGTAATGTTGTTGTTTTTTTAAATCAATAAAAGAGCACTCTATAATATTGTACTTTATTAAAAAAAATGTATAGTAATAACATAATTGTAAAGAATGTAACAAATTAAACAGTGTATATGCATCATGGTTAATTTTTTTCAGGGCCTTCTGTCGTGCGTGACTAGGCCACTGGGGACAGTATAATACACTCATACACACACAAAGCAAGAAGAGTTTCACAACTACTGTAAGTGGCTGAGTAAACTGCAGTAATAATAGCTGTTCGCAGAGGATAAAGAATATGTCTTTGGGTAGTGCTATACTATCTTTCTATATGTGTAACTGCACCCTTTGTGTTCATATATTCGGTGCTTAAAGCGTTATAACAGTGCCACATAGATGCCATTCATTAGCCAATCTATGGCGTTTTGCATTGTTTGTTAGCATTAAGCTAAGCAGAGTTAAGGCAAAGCTGCGTGGTCGTTTTAAATATATAACGAGTAATTCTCCCTCTTTTATGTTTAATTTGATAGGAAACGTCAACTGGGAGTGGCATTAAACCGCTTCAAGCCTCATTTTTGAAGAATTGCTCACTACCTTCCAAACTGCTGCCTGTTGTGACATGAGTTGAGTTCACTGCAGCCAAACCATACAGCACTCGTATCTCAAAATTTTGCCCGCATCTGGAGATAATTTGCCCCTTTTAGGTACTTCTTCCAAAGGTTGCAAAAATACCATCGCAGTACCTGGACAGGAAGGCCTGGTGTTGCTTGATGGTGTCCAGCTCGTAGGTGGACAAGTCGCTTCTCTTGCGCTGCAGCTTCTTGTTGTCGTCGCCCGAAACATTTCTTGGAATGTCGATATTGCTGCGGCTTAGGTGGCGGCTGCCCTCCAGGGTGGGCGAGGCAGATCCCTGCCCGCAGTTGATAATTGTGCCCGGCGACAGGAGATCCTGGTCCTGCGAGGTAGAGAAAAAATACATAAAAATCAGCTCAGTGAGTGGATAATGAGAAGTTTGTGAGGTGTTGTATTGATCACCTGTACACTGACAAGACTGCCCCTCCGGCTGCTATTCTGGCTTTCATTGACTGTCTGGTTGCTGCTGCACAGAGCGTCGAACCCTAGTATTCCTCCAACACAGTCCCCGATGAGGCAGACCTACAGAAGTAGGAAATGACATCAAAGCCGTACAGTAATCTCCTACAATTTGTAGGAGACAGGAACTGTTCGCGAATCGCGAAAAGAATATTGACGTCCCAAAAATGTTTAGAATTGCCCAGATGAAAATATATAAAATATACCACAAACTATGATCTCAGTCATACACAACAGTTTACAGTCCATATTGAATCAGTCTCAAATGTACCATTAATCAGCTCAGTTATTTGTTAATGTTTGACCATAACCTTAGTAGTCATATGACCGAATCAGTCTCGAATGTACTATGAGACAGAGCAATCATTTGTTAAGGTTTGACTGGAACGTTGGTGGTCTGCTGACCAAATCAGTCTTCAATGTACCATTTGACAGACCAATTACAGTAAAGCCGCTATTCACGAATTCCGCTATTCGCATTTTTTTACCCACAGCTATTTGCTGAAAAACTCACTCATTCAAGTGCTCTTTCTAAAATGACGATGCCATGTTTAATAGAAAAGTAGTGGTTTGGTGCCATCTTGTGGCATCCACAGGCAATCATAAACCTTTTTAGGGAGGGCTTCAGTCAGTCACAGTTTTTTTGCTATTCGCGGCAGGGCTCGGTGCAGATTACTGCAATATCATTTCAAACACATCATTTCAAACATTACCCTTAAAAATAATGGCTTC
The DNA here is from genome assembly GCF_024500385.1 of Phyllopteryx taeniolatus. NCBI lineage: Eukaryota > Metazoa > Chordata > Actinopteri > Syngnathiformes > Syngnathidae > Phyllopteryx > Phyllopteryx taeniolatus. Next base: position 12,966,961 of record NC_084504.1, on the reverse strand, counting down.
TATGATTTGATTTTGAAAAATTGCACCGGAAGCGCATGTCTACATCTGGTGAACACCCCAGGCTAAACGTAGAGCCTCCATGACATACGAAGATCGTTCGAGATGTATTATTTTAACATACTTCCGTGACACCAATTCCTATTTAGACTGCTGATGCTTTGGTGGCATCTTATCCCATTTCAGAAAGAGTAGAAAAACACAAATAGGTGAATTTGTGAACAGTGAACCGCAACTCTGCAGGGAGAACACAACAAACCAACCTGCCCAGAGAAAGCGGCCCCGTCCAGAGACTTGATGAAGTCGGTGTAGACCTGATTGGCTCTGGCGATGACGGTGGCGACGGCCTCCTGGTACTGAGGCGCAGATGTGGCTAGCAGGGGAAGAGCCGCCAGCGGGATGTGATCTTGGCTACTGGACAGACAGCCTTCATCGTAGCCGTACGGGCTCAGGCTGCCGCACAAGATGAAAACACGGTCGGTATAGCAATATAACCACAGACACATGAGAAACTCTTACTTGGACACGAGGGAAAAGGCCTCGGCGCAGATGGCGGGACACGGGACCAGGCGGACGGCGAGGCGGCCCAACGCCGCCGGGTAGTGGACACGCATGACGGAATCGAACGCTGCGCCGATTGTGTTGACGTCGGCCTGCTTGCTGCTGTGCTCGCCGCCGCCCGTGTCCAGGATGTTGCCGCCGTGCAGGACCAGGATGAGCACGTGGATCTTGGAGGGCTGCAGACACTGCTGGCACGAGCTCTCCTGCGGGAGATGCCTTTGTAGTTCATGTACTGATGGATATATTAAAACTCTCCTGTTATACTGGGGCTCAAACGGACCCATGAAATAATCAATCATGTTTGTCACGTTCTTCTTTTTCTTTTCTTTTTTTCTTAGCTCTATGTAGATCTGTATGTATGTATGATATGTGATAGGCACCTCTCTCTGGCTACGTTCACACTGCAGGCACAATGCCCAATTCAGATTTTTATTTTTTTTATGTTAAATATTATCTTTTTATGTAGTCGTTCACATATTAAAAAAAAATAACAAATGCAACTTGCACCGCGGACGTAATGCTCCCATGACGTCACACGCATGCGGACAACTGTGATGTGTTCAACCGTGTGTATACGGAAGTAAATGCGGAGGTCTTGTCATGATGCATTTGTGGCAATTTCAAGGATTTTGTGCAATCGGAGCCAACATTTTCTTATACTTATCAGTTGTAAAGCATCTTCTTTTCGCCACTGACTGTTTTCTGCTCCTTGATCTTCCGTTTGCTTTTGTCGCGTGTCTGTTTTGTCAAACGATTGTTACGTCACCTTTTGATGACGTATCGGTCGGATGAGCGCGCCGTAATCGTCTATATTGCGCTCGCATCGGATACATATCCGATTTATATCCACATATGAAAGAGGCCTGGAAAAAAATCGTAATTGTACTTTTCATATTGACATGAAAAAAAAATCGGATTTATCTCACATTGCACAAAGAAATCGGAATTCACCTCCAGTGTGAACATAGCCTCTGTGCTGTGTCTGAAATAAAGCTCTCATTTAATCATTTTTTTTAATGTACACTTTTTTTTTTTAAAGAAAACGTCTTCTACTGGCCTTATTTTTTGCATTTTCTTTTGCTTTTCCTGTAATTAAAATTATATTAGAATTAGCTTTTTTCATAGGGAGACATATTAAGCTTTTCCCATATAATTTTTAAAGTTCCCAGGTATCTTGATTAACGCCCCTTCATACACACCCCCATGATTTTTTTGTGTGAAAATGAATCCACGTTTCACTTCTTTGGAAAAGTATGTTGGGAAAAAAAATGCAACTGATCTTTTTCCCTGTTGTGGTGTGAATGTCTTAACTTATCCTATCATAAGTTGTCTATTTGGGGGGGGGGGGGCCACCAAACTGAGCCAAGTGGCTGTTGAGCTAACACAACAGTAGCTTTTAATCAAAAACGTCACACAGGAGCTGAACAGGGAAAGTGGTGAGGTTGGTTGGGGAGTTACACGGACTGGGTTCAGAGGGTGGGGGTCAGTCAGGACTTGAGGTTTCCGTGGGGAACTACAGAGGTGGGCTCACAGGGAACTTGGCGTGAGCTACTTACGGACTGGTGCCGCGTTACTGTGATGGTGGGAATGGGAGAGCTATCGGCTGGGACCCTAACGGAGTCTCGCATCTGAACATAAGAGGACAGAGAGGCTCAGGGACGGAACGGTATGGAAAGCCGTTTGAGCATTTATTCCCTATCCTTAATATTCAGCTTAAGGTCCAACGACCTTGTCCTCAGTAATAAGACTTTTCAGCGCACTAGTAGACTAACTGTCTTTTAAAGTTGTTTTTTTCTCGCCCCACTATTAGTGCCACTTTTGACCTACTGGCATGCAATTAAACCTTACTAACAACCTACTGTGCTGCACTAGTAACACTAATGTTACTAGACGTAACCTACTAGCCTGCCTTGTAGTAGCCATGTGTGTCATGCACTAGTAGCCTCCTGGACCCTACTAGTAGCACCAAAATACCCACTTTGGGTCCATTAACTAATACGCTCTTTGTGCGCACTAGTAGAAAAACTTTGGCATACTAGTAGGACAACTACATGTTACTAATGAGGCAAACTGTGCGACAACTGCGTGCCACTTGTACTATAGTAACATATTATGTCCTCAAAGCAAAGTTTTCTGAATCCAGTCAGACAATTCAGTGTGCTAGACGAACGACTGGGTACACTAGAAGAGTGACTGTGCCTGACTAGTAACTTTCCCCCCCCCCCCCCCACGACTACCGTTCACTATTTGACAACATTTTTGCACTCTAGTAGGACAACTTTGGCATACTAGTAGGACATATTACTAGTGAGACAAAACTACTAGTGGGCACTTTGGTGCTGCTAGGAGGTTCCAGGAGGATACTAGTGCATGACACATGCCCATTATTTTGGCTGAGTAGTCTTACTCATGGAGCACAGTAGTTTACTAGCAAGATTTAATTGCATACTAGTAAGCGAACAGTGGGACTAGTAGTGGAAAAAGGATTATTAATAAGACTGTCGTTCTACTAGTGTGCTGAATTGTCTTACTTGTGTGGACAATGTACTAGTACATGGAGCTTGAGCTGGACATCAAGGATACATAATAAATGCTCAAAAAGTTTTCCGTAGGATGGAAAAGCCTCACTGAATGCTCGTCTTGATAATTGGAGATTCCGTCCGGACGCGTGGTTGTGGACGCGTACCTCATCTAGCCTTTCCCCGCCAGCCGCTCTGTCGTAGTCCACCGCCATGTCCTTCAACAGCTCGCCTGATAATACACAAAACAACGCGGTCACGGCCAGGCTATCCTCGAAGGTCGTCTCACCTCGGCGTTGTTTTCCTCGTCGTACCGGAAGGTTCTTCCATGTCGGAAGCCTCGATCTTGTCCATGAGGTCGTTTGAGTTCCACTTGGCGATTTGCTTGGGTAAGGCATCCTCGCCGTCTGAGAAATCCTCTGCACACACACACACAAAAGATGTTTTTAAAAACATAATTTAGTAACATCACTGGAATGGATGCATAGTGTAAAATCATGACCCCTATCAGCCAGCGCACTAGAGGACTACATCTGGAATGGATATTTACTGTCTCCGCCTCCAAGATTTCTGACATCATAAAAACTGTTATTACTTGCATTAAGTTGCACTAAGTTGGGTGTGATTTTTAACTGCATTGGTAAGTCAATGGTGACGTGGTGGCGCAGTATCAGAAACATTACACTGGGGAACAATTTGAAAACAAATTTCTGTGGAGTTAGATTTTTATGCTGATTAAAACTAAAATTGGCACGCTGAGTCAGTTTTTCTCAAGCACGTCAAGTTTTTTCTCCATAGCTTACCCTCCAGATGAGCGAAATTCCACTGATTAGCTATAGTAAGACTTACCAGTTGATTACGATTGGACTCATCTATAGCTACGTGACAACTTGTTTGTGCAGTCACAATTGAGGTCAGTACTATCAATATCTGCTTACAGAAAGCTTTTCTCTTATCCTTGTAACCATGGGCATACCATCGTAAGTTCTATTTTGTTTTATGCTGTTTTTTTTTTTTTGTTTTTTTTTAGTTTTCAAAGCTTCTAATTATTCCATCTTAGTGTTTTGTTTACATGTACCTACATTTTTCATATTTTCTAAGAAAACGGGGATCCTATAGTTAAAAAACTTGACGTGATAGAGAAAAACTGAGATCAGTTTTGGATTCCACACCCCAAAATTTAAAACAGCTGTCAGACCTAAGTCAACAAAAATTGTGTTCCCCGGTGTTATTAGGGGATCTTTTGCATGTGTTACTAATGTCGGCTTCATATTTTTCTGAGGAATCGGATATGCTTGGTTATAGAAACTCTCCCTAATATCGTTTGAAAAATCATGAACAGAAATTCGACAGCTTTAGGCGTGCTTTGCATCAGTTTCTGATGCACCTAAAACTGTTGAAGAAGAAGACGAAGAGCCGAATGATCGATTTTCTTTCTGATTGTAAATGTGTCCGAGAATTTTATGAATTTTCAAACGACTATTTTTTTTGTTTGTTCTTTGTAACCAAGCACATCTGATTTCTCAGAAAAATATGAAGCCTACATTAGTAAGACATGCAAATGATCAGAATGGTACCACCACTTCCAGCCATCTATTTTCTAAAGTGCTTGTCCACATTAGGGTCACGGGTGAGTTGGAGCCCATCTCAGCTGACATTTGGTACAATTTCTGGGACTGGTCACCACCCAAACGTGATTTGTCACTTATATAGCTTATAGCAGTTATTCTCAAAGTTTGGTACACATACCACTAGAGGTACGCAAGCTACTTCTAGTGGTACAGGAAAGAATGACTGCCCAGGGAGTTCAGTTGTATTTAACTTTTAAGTCCAAAACATTTGCACTATGTTAAAGTGCCTTATGATAATATTAAATCTATATTTTAGGAATAAAACCTGTCTCTTTTTTGATGAACACGTTACGCTTGAGAACCACTGGTTTATAGGATTTGTACACTCGGCTGTACAATCTGATTCAATGAGATCCAAAACAACAGCTGTTGCAAATTCTGCCTTTACAATGTAAAATATATATATTATCATATTACACATTAGAGGTAGTGACTCATTGTAAAGGTTAGCATAAGGGTTATTATTGTGTTATGGTTAGGGTAGAGGTAGGTTTAGGGAAGGGTTAGGGTTATTGTTTTGGGTTTATTATTGTGGCTACAACCACAGTAATACCCATACAGTGGTGCCTTGAGATACCTTGAGTTACCCAACTTTCAAGTTTTTCGAGATAGGAGCCGTCGTTCGGCCATTTTCTTTTTTGCTTAGACTTGCAAGCAAAAAGTAAACATTTTAGATACGGTACAAGCGCTATACGGTGGCAGTGAACTCAACTCACTTCGAGTTTGGCAGACAGAGGTGCAACACGCATATATTATTTATCGTCTGTGAAGAAAGACTAATATTACTGCGGCTTTTTAAGGAGTGACTGTCTCCATGTACATCTGTATGTACCTGTTTCCCCCAGGTGGCCAAGGTACACAAGCAGCAGCACAATGTCCATTGAATTGAAGCAAAAATTATTGCTATTGCTAAATTAACACCTCAATATTGAGCATTATCATCTTTTCAAAGGCATACTTTCTGATATTGCTCTTTTATTGGGTCTCATTAGTGTTCCTTATGGCATATAAAAATGTGTACGCATATTTTGTTTTGTATATTGTCTGTTAGACTCCTGCCAACTGTCTTCGATGAACACAAAGGAAACAGGTAAACAAACTGTATACACGAGTCACTTTTGATTAGAATTTTATTGCTTTTTGAGTCATGCCATTGTTTCATTATGAATCCACCTGTAGTTCCTTCATTTCAGTTTAAGTGACGGAGACATTGCCTCTTGTATCGCGGTGTAACTCATAAAAACAATGAGTCATGCATGACAATCACACAACAGAAAATAGGTCAAACGTGTGGTAACTAGTGGTGTAACGGTACATGTACTCATATTCACATTTTTCAGTACGGTCCACAGGCGTATCCAGTTGTCACATGGAACATATTAGGTAAGGGGCAGCAAAGTGGAACTACCTCGCACTTTAGCCACATGCCGACTACTCTGTAAACAATATCAGTATGGCTCACCTTCTGCCAAGCGATACGCTTTGATGGTATGTTTAAATTTATTCATATGGTACCGAGTTCGCATACGGAACATAGGAAAACGACAGAAAGTGTAACTGCCTCGTGCTCTAGCCACACATCTACTACACGGTAAACAATAACAGTGTGGCTCAGCATCTGGCTAGTCATACGCGTTTGGCGGTGCGTTGAACTTGTTAACATGTTTAAACAGCCTCTCCCAGGCTCTTCATACGGAACCAAAGTGATAACAAGTGCCATTATTTGTGTTTTATAGCATAATAATTCACAATGTTCAAAGTGTTACTGTTGCTCTCATTTGCATCATTCATATCCTAAAATTGTTGCACTTTCCTAAAAAGATTCAAGCTGTTATGCATGATTAAATATTGGTTATTTTATAAGAGAAGTAACTGTTAACAGTTAAGATTTCTTTGTTACATTTTTATATACATCACACATTTCCTAAAAAGAAAAACTATTGATGTAAAAAAGATTTAAGATGTTATATATTATTCTCCTGAATACATTATTTGGTTCATTCATATTGTCTTTTTACATTATTATATGAGATTTGGTTTTCTCATGTTTCATCGTGAATGTCATTGAATCTGTTCCAGCACGGGGAGGTAGTGGTTACAACGTCTGGTTCACATTTCTGAGGTTCTGGGTTAGAAGTTCTGCAACGGCCTTCCTGTGTGGAGTTTCCACGCTGTCCCTGTGCTTGTGTGGGCTTTCTGCAGGTACTCCAGCTTCCTCCCACATTCCCAAAACATGCATAATATGTTAAAGGTCCCCTTCCATCAGAATCTCTCTTTTTTTTCCTACTGTTTAATGCATAACATTGGTCAAAATGAGTCTGTGACCTGGTAGAAGTATGACATCTATGCAGTACCTCCATTGAAAGCAAAAGATGATATACAGCATAAGGCTTGCAAAATGACTGGATCAGATTTCCGTGTATTTGTGACATCAAAAGTTAACTCATGATTCAAGTACGTGCCCACTTCATGGTTGCTACACGCCCACTCATCTCGGGAAAAATTGCTGAGTGGCAATGCGGCTGCGTCTTGTGCAAAGCTTAAACTTTGTGTCGCCTTCCAAACTCGGAGGAGTTGAGGAATAAATGGCTTCAAATTATTTTAGGAGAAATTTCTAAGCATTGCGTAACCAGTATTGTGCTGGGTTCAGGCCCATTTTATGGAGGATGGCTTTGTAAAGTTTTCGCACACTGCTGGAAATTCATTCCGGGTTTGGAGCAAGCGAGCCAGCTGGGCAGCTGCCACCCCACCAAGCCATACGAATACGGTTTATAAAAGCATACCTGTGTTTTACTATATTTTTAATGTCAAATATAACTGCCGTCACTGTCGCCAAAACGTGTGCAGCAGATAAATGCCACAAGCTACTTGCGTTATAGTGTCTGAATGGGACCCACTTTCAAAATATCCTCCTCTCTTTGACTTTCCCCACGTGACACGCCGGGATAGTGCCATTCGCCAATGGCCAATCAGAGTGAAGCTGTTTTCCATATTCACATTGAGAAGATGAAGGATCCAATAGAGCCAAAGCTTATTTACATGTCACATATTAAGTAGAAATCCAGCCGTCTCAACTCCAAATAGAATAGCTTGAAAAAGGACTTTCTAGGCATTTATAACCCAAATTATCTTGCAAATATGACAAAATGGACATCAAAGATTACAACAACAACAACAAAAAATGATGAAAGGGGACGTTTAATGGAAGACCAATTAATCCATAAGTGTGATTGCGAGTGTGTATGCTTCTTCCCTGCCATTGGCTCACGACCAGTGCAGGTCAAAATCAGCTTTGGTGAACTAAAGACTCTAAATTGTCCATAGGTGTTTGTGAGTTTGAATGGTTGCTTGTCTATTGGTCCTGCAACTGGCTGGTGACCAGTCTAGAGTATACCAATTTCTCTCCATGAGATGGATGGATGAATCTGTTCTCTTCCTGTAACCAATGTGAACTGAAGCGTCACCTTCAGGCACGTACGCAACCTTGATTTCTGTGGTAGCGTCATACCTCTAATATTCATTAAACATACGCTTGTGATGTTTATGAAATTCTTGTTTCATCCTCATGACTGGATGTTATTAAAACAACGCCACACAAACAAGAAGGAAGCATTTATTCCTGGGGTGTATCATGGGCGTGAGTGTGATTTATGAACTTTTGACGTTCCGACAAGCCACCTGGCCCGAGTCCTGTGGGTTATTTCAACTGCAGCCCAAAGCATGCTGGGTATCTGGGAAGCTTAAGAACTGATCTGTGGTTAGAGAGATGCATGCAGAGTTAGCTTCCTGGAAAAAGAGCTTGGATGAAAACACGCCTATGTATAGACACACGTGCGCATTCCCATGAGATCCAATACAAGACCGGTGGAAACAGTCTTCATGACCACTACTCAGTTCACAAGACAAAAGTAGGTGTGCACTTTTTTAATTCACCTATTTTAAGGAAGGGAGGAAGGAAGGAAGGATGAAAAAAGGATAGAAGAAAAGAAAGGGAGAAAGATGATGATAGGAAGGAAGGTAAGACAAGGAGGAAGAATGCAAGGAGAAAGGAAAGACAGGAGAGAGGGTGGAAGAAAAGATCAATTCCTTCCTGCAAGGTCGGATCAAAAAAGGGAGGCAGAAAGGATAAGGAAAGATAAAAGGAGGCTTGATGGATGGAAAGAAGGATGGAAGGAAGGAAAGGTGAAGGGAGTATAGAGGGGTGAGAGGAAGGTTGGCTAGAAAGAAGGGAGGAAGAAAAGATTAAGGATGGATGCAAGGCAGGAATGAAGGAAACGTGTGTAAGAAGGAAAGGAATCGAGGGAAAGAAGCGGGGAAGGAAAGAAAGAAGGACAAAGGAAGGAAAGAATAAAGGAATGCATGGTCAGTTTGGTCCCATGTTGAAATGTGATGCATATTACAGCCCCCTACAGGCCTGGAGTACCACTTAATAACTTTCCAATCAAAGAAGCCTGTTCCTGTCTTGTATTGGATGTGCTCAGATTGCGTCAACATTCCTCTTGGCGCCTTACCGTGGGCGTCGAAGAACTCTTCATCCGAGCTGTCGTCCGAGTCCCGTGCGATACTCTGCATCCTCCACTCGGAAATGCTGTGTCGGGACGGGCTCACTGCGGAGGGACACAAATATTGGCCGTTTCAGTCAAACTCCTGTTTATCGCAGGGGATGGCGGCGTGTGAGTGTCTGGGCGTCACCTGTGGGCGTCAGCAGCTCTTGTGTGAGTGTGCTCGTTGTGTTTATGTGTTTTACTGTTTAAACGGCTATGGCCTGACTAAATGAAGCTCCTCCCCTCACTTCAACATAGTCCCTTGGTACTAAAATGCTACACGATGGCACCAAAGCTATACTTTCATACCGTCGAGACCTTCAAGTTTGTGGGAATTACAGTCTCTCAGGACCTGAAGGGGGAGACCAACATCAACTCCGTCCTCAAAAAGGCCCAGCAGAGGATGTACTTCCTGCGGCCTCTGAGGAAGCACGGCCTGCCACAGGAGCTGTTAGGGCAGCTCTACACAGCAGTCATCGAATCAGTCCTGTGTTCATCCATCACAGTCTGGTTTGGTGCTCCCACAAAAAAGGACAAACTCCGACTGCAAGGGACAATCAGGACTGCCGGAAAAATCGTCAGTACCACCTACCCACCCTTGAGGACTTGCACGCTGCCAGAGCTAAGACAAGAGGCTGCAAAATCCTCTTGGACCCTCCACCACCTCTTCCAGCTCCTTCCCTCAGGTAGGCGCTATTGATCAATGCTAACTAAAACTAGAAGACATTCCAACAGCTTCTTCCCTCTTGTCATTAACTTCTTAAACGGTTAACTTACAATTCCATTGTAACATGCTGCCAATTTTGTCTTGAGATTGTTCTCACAGCTCTGTCAGGCCAATCATACATTATTCGTGCACTCAATGTAGTAGTCTCGTCACGCTGCACTTTTGCATAAATGTTGTTGACCAAGACTGGCCACTCGTGCTTGAGAACTATCTGCACCATTCGCACAATTGTCACTGTTCCAGATTATCGCTCTATTAGTCATTTCAAACCGCTCTAAATTGCCAGAGGACTCTGCATCATTTGCACAATTATCATTCTATCAGCATTACCACATTACCAGCAATCTTTCATTGCTCAGAGACTCTCCGTGGTGTGTTTTTATGTTTTTACGTCTTAAAAGTGTCGTACTAGAGTTGCTCCAACTACTGGAGACAAATTCCTTGTGTGTTTTTGACATACGTGCAAATAAAGATGATTCTGATTCTGATATTAGACAGGGCTTTTTTAAAGCTAATAACATGAGAGTCCCCCCCTAAAAAAACCAACAACAAACAAACAAACAAAAAAATCGGTGAATAGGTGAATTCACAAACAGAAAAGGGTACGTAAGGACACTCTATGGCAAATACATTTTACCTATTGAAATGAATTGAAATTCTATTCATCTGTTTCAGCCCCACAAAAAACTCCATTATTTTGTTACACATTTTTAGTATAAAAAAGCACTGTATCATTTGAAAAAATAATAAAATATGATACTAGTACTGTATGATATACTATACTGTATGATAGTAGTACTGTATACTGTAAAACCCATAAAAAGAACTCGGGAACATTGTGTAACAGGGGACGTGTAGATTTTTTTCCAGGCTCTTTTAACACACTCGCCCAACCAAGCACTAAGAAATATTGCACCAGCGGCTTCCCCTCCTACACACGTGGTGTTATATAAACATGCAATGGTCCCCGCGGTGCGCAGCTCCCCGGCAGATGGACGGCTGACTGGTCAAAAAAGAGGAAATTGGCAGCTCTGCTCTATCGTGGTGGGGAGGTTGCAGCTGGAGCTGGCCGGGGATGTCACGCTGCTTCTAATAATAGGCCCACGAGGAACCACAAATGTGTGTGTGTGTGTGTGTGGGGGGGGGTTATAGTCAAGCCACAGGTGGCAGGCAGCCCACCGCACACCGGTGGACAGGACAGGCTGCTGATGTAGTTGCTAAAAATAGCTAACGAGGTGTAACAGGTCGTTATAGTTACATAATACAGTGAAGCTCCGCCCATTTGTGTTTCACAATTCGCATTCATGATTTTTTTGGGGTAGAAATTTTATTATCATATTACGGTGTATATATATAACATTTTTGACATTTAGTTCTTAGATTTTTGTAGGGCATATTCTAAATAAATGTTTGATCAAAAGTAATACAGAACAAATTAAAAATTATTTTTTTAAAAGAGGAAACATTTAATTTATTCATTAATTTACACATATCATTAAATACCCCCAAGAGTATTCAGTAATTATTTAAAATATCGTAAAAGGAAATGTTAAAATCCAATATTTATTTGACATGACCTAAAAAACTAAAATAATAAAAATAGCCTAAATATAATAATGAACTACACTTTTTTTTTTATATACTAATAATATATGTATCAATGTAATATTTATTGCTACACACTAGATTAAAATTTCATGAATTTTTAAAATACCCAAAATATTATTTTATTTTGAAAATATTACTAAATACCATTACAATATTTTTAACAATTAAGACGTTATTTAAAATACACTGAAATATATATTTTTGAAATCTATATTTAAACTAAATAATGCAATATTTATTTAATATACCACAAAGAAAATTAATAACATTTTTAAATATACATTATACGTACACTAAAAGTATTTTTAAAATATACAAATTATTCAGTACATTTTTAAAATAGCCTAAAGATATCAATAATTCAGTAAATCTTTAAAATTTAAATATTTTGAAATACTAAATGTATATAGAACTTAACTCCCCTAAAAAAAATAAAACATTAATAATCAAAAAATATTAGCAGAGGAAATTTATACACTTTCACTTTTTTTTTTAAGCCTCCATGAATGCTGGATTCTTAGCGTAACGGAATTTGGAAAATCGAATTTAAGACTTTTTAAGGCTCTGAAGACACCCTGCCATCCGTGCTCTACTAAAATCAATACACTGATGAGTCACAGTTGAACACAGGCGGAAGAAGAGACGCTCACCTCCTCGTTTTGAGGAGCGAGAGGACCTTGAGGAGGTGGACCACTGCTTGGTGAGCATGCCGCGGGGCTGCAGCGTGTTCGTCCCAGTGCCGGCGACCGTCACCTCGGCCTCCATCGCGTCCTTGGCCTCCTGCTCTTTGACAGGAGGCGGTGTGCCCCCATTGGCCTCGGTCGCTTCCTCCACCTGGCAGAAATGTGCCATCTTCCTGGCTAGAGTCAGCTGGGTCTCCAGCTCCAGCTGCCGGATGTCCTCCATGGTCAGACCGTACCACTCGTCTTGCCAGCACCAGGCCTGCCGGTGGGCGCGTACCATCACTTTTCTTAGTCCTAGGAGAAAAGAAAAACAAAGTACTGGTAACTGGAGTGTCGAAAATGACACTTGAAGTTGAAATTGTTTGAATCAGTAGAAAAATGTGGAAGAAGGAGATAAATTTAGTGGTGCCTTGAGATACGAGTTTAATTTGTTCCATGACCACGCTCGTACCCGTACACTCATATTATCTTTCCACATTGAAATAAATGGAAATGCCATTATAATGCCATCATTTGTTCCAGCCTTATCCCCCCCAAAAAACACTTTTTTTTAATGTCTATTTTATAAAAATCAAATTACTGTATATTGTATAATATATATATATATATATATATCCATCCATCCATCCATTTTCTGAGCCGCTTCTCCTCACTAGGGTCGCGGGCGTGCTGGAGCCTATCCCAGCTATCATCGGGCAGGAGGCGGGGTACACCCTAAACTGGTTGCCAGCCAATCGAATTTTGTTGTGAAAATTTGGGAGTTTGGAGAATATGGTAAATAGTTCCATAGAAGTCCTGACTGAACTGAATAGTTTAAGGTTGCAATTGTTTGAATCAGTTGAGAAATGTGGAAGGAGAATGCCCAAAAAGTGGGGAAGGTAATAATAATCATTTTAAAGAAGTACGCACCAACGTCATGGATGAATCTCTCAATCTTGGACTGCATGCCCCAGTAGCGGAACTCCACCTTGCATAGCTTGTAGGCGCACATGATGGGCGTCCTGCCCGGGTTGTCGTTGTACTCTTCGATCCAGTCGTCCAGCAAGGGGCCCCTCTGGGTCTTGGCCGACTTGTACAACCTTGGGTCCTCCTCGGCCTTGTACTCGTGGGGAGGAATGGGGTCAGTCACTATGTCGATGGGGTCTGCCATTTAAAACAAAACAAAATCAAATAAAAATTTAAAAACTACAGATTTCTTTTTTTAATAATCCCCAAACTAAAATTAAATATTTGAAATCACATACAAATAAAATATATCTATTTGAATGGCAAAAGCATCATGAAACGTTCAATATATTTTTATAATATCCTAAAGACTTTTTTAAATTTCCTTATTTAAAAATAAACATACCTTGCAAAATGTTTTAAATGTATTTTTTTTAAATAACACCATAAATGTTGAATCGCATTTTTGAAAAAAAACATGCAATATTTTAAAAAATCCGAAAATAAAATAAAACTTCAATAAATTTATAAATATTCGAAGAATAAATCAAAATGTTAAAATCTTTTCATGAATACCTTTAATAAAAAACATTGTCAACACCAAAAGAATAAAACAAAAAAATCTAATACATTTAACATCTAATATGTACAATAAATGTCTTACTTTAAAAGTACAAAGAAATGCTACACTTTAAAAAAATGCTCTAAATAAAAATTATATTTAAAATTTTAAAAAATACCCTAAACATTGTAAAAACATATTTTTAAAAATTCCATAAAATAACTATAATACAAATTAAATGTAAAAACTATTCGATTTTTAAAATACCCCAAAATAAAAGAAATTAAAAAACATCAGTTTTTAAATACCCCCTCTACCCCCCCCCCCCAAAGAAATGTGTGTTATAGTATAATTACATTTAATTGAATTATCAATTTAACTTTATTTATATCCCTCCAAATCACAACAAATGCAATTATATTATCAATTGGACTACAAGTACAGCTCTTCACAAATAGGAGGACGAAAAAAATAAAAATAAACAAAATACATCAGCATCGCAGTAGCAGCCAATGGCCACAAGTGGGACTCAGCTGCACCTCATTTGGAGAACAGAGGAAGAGCGTTTATTTGACGGCAATATCGCCCATCCCTCTCCATCAGTGTAGAAAATGCAGCATGAAAACAGTTTTTTGACAGCTAAATGCTTTGCGGCCTTACCGACGGTCCTCTGCCTCTTGTCGGCGGCGGACATGTTGAAAACGTCGGGCTGGCTGCCCGTGTCGTCCATGTAGTACGTCTCAATGTCAATGGAGAACTTCTCCACGAAGGGACACGTGTATCTGAAGGGAAAACACAAGGACCACACTGGTACTTTATACTTAAGTTAACTTACTTAAAATGCACATCCCACAAATTGTAATAACATTGAAACTTATTTAAACGAACTTTTTAAACACAGAAATAGAGAAATAGAAACATTTGCAAAATTGATTATCAATCACTGTGGGATTACTTTTTCAATAGTTTTTTTAAAGGGGGATAATGATGGGGCGGCACGGTGGCCGACTGGTTAGAGCGTCAGCCTCACAGTTCTGAGGTGCGGGGTTCAATCCCCGTCCCCGCCTGTGTGGAGTTTGCATGTTCTCCCCGTGCCTGCGTGGGTTTTCTCCGGGCACTCCGGTTTCCTCCCACATCCCAAAAACATGCATTAATTGGAGACTCTAAATTGCCTGTAGGCATGACTGTGAGTGCGAATGGTTGTTTGTTTCGATGTGCCCTGCGATTGGCTGGCAACCAGTTCAGGGTGTACCCCGCCTCCTGCCCGATGACAGCTGGGATAGGCTCCAGCACGCCCGCGACCCTAGTGAGGAGAAGCGGCTCAGAGAATGGATGGATGGATAATGATGGCAGACATTTCTTTTAGAATATACTCATTTATTCACATGAGATAACTTTTTTCTAGTCTTATTAGTTTTTTCTCGAAAATATCTGTTTTATCTTGTAATATTACTACTTCTTTCCAGAAAATATCTGACTTTATTCTTGTTAGGTTCACAATTTTCTTCAAAAACGTCTTGAGTATGTACATTTTTGTTCAAAATATACAACTCTTTTTCTTAAAAAACGTCTGACTTATCTCTTAAAACAGTGCTTTTTTTTCCATGTAAGATTTACTTTTTTTCTTGAAAATATACATTATTCTTATAAAATGAAAATATGAGAATGTTCTCAAAAATATACATCATTATTGTTGAAAATATACAAAAAAAAAAACAAATATCTGACATTTTATGGCTAAAATATATGACTCTTTTCGAGTAAGATTACATGGACGACTAGTTAGCACATCCGCCTCACAGTTCTGAGGACCTGGGTTCAAATCCGGCCTCGCCTGTGTGGAGTTTGCATCTTCTTCCCGGAGTCTGTGCGGGTTTTCTCCAGGTACTCCAGTTTCCTCCCACATCCCAAAAACATGCATGGTAGGTTATTTGAAGACTCTAAATTGCCCGTAGGTGTGAATGTGAGTGGGAATGGTTGTTTGTTTATATGTGCCCTGCGATTGGCTGGCAACCAGTTCAGGGTGTACCCCACCTCTCGCCTAGAGTCAGCTGGGATAGGCTCCAGCATACCAGCGACCTTAGTGAGGATAAGCGGTGTAGAAAATGGATGGATAGAAAAAATTTTCTTGAATAGGTCAAACATTTCTGTTTAATATATATATATATATATATATATATATATATATAAAAACACACACAGTGGGTACGGAAAGCTTTCAGACCCCCTTAAATTTTTAAGTCTTTGTTATATTGCAGCCATTTGTTAAAATCATTTAAGTTCATTTTTTTCCTCATTAATGTATACACAGCACCCCATATTGACAGAAAAAAAAACTTAATTGTTGAAATTGTTGCTGATTTATTAAAAAGGTATTCAGACCCTTTGCTGTGACACTCCTTTATTTAACTCGGGTGCTGTCAATTTCTTCCGATCATCCTTGAGATGCTTCTACATCTTCATTGGAATCCAGCTGTGTTTGATGATACTGACTGGACTTGATTAGGAAAGCCACACACCTGTCTATATAAGACAGTCTATATAATATATATAGACAGGATGCCACCTGTCTATATAAGACACGCTCAAGACTGTAGAGATGATCGTGGACTTCAGGAGGCATCCTTCGCCACAGCTGCCCCTCACGTTGTCCAGCTGCCTTGTGTCAACCGTCGAGACCTTCAAGTTCCTGGGAATTACAATCTCTCAGGACCTGAAGTGGGCGACCAACATCAACTCCGTCCTCAAAAAGGCCCAGCAGAGGACGTACTTCCTGCGGCTTCTGAGAAAGCACGGCCTGCCACCGGAGCTGCTGAGACAGTTCTACACAGCGGTAGTCGAATCAGTCCTGTGTTCTTCCATCACAGTCTGGTTTGGTGCTGCTACAAAAAAGGACAAACTCCGACTGCAACGGACAATCAAAACTGCTGAAAGGATTGTCGGTACCCCGCTACCCACCATTGAGGACTTGCACGCTGCCAGAACTAAGACAAGGGCGTGCAAAATCCTCTCGGACCCTCCGCACCCCGGTCACCAGCTCTTCCAGCTCCTTCCCTCAGGTAGGCGCTACCGATCAATGCAAACTAGAACTAGTAGACATTCCAACAGCTTCTTCCCTCTTGCAATCAATTTCTTAAACAGCTAACCTATAATTCCATTACAACAAGCTGGCAATTTTTTGACTTGAGTTCGTTGTCACATTTTCTGTGGGGCCAATTATGTATTACTCGTCCACTCACTGTAGTTGTCTCGCCATGCTGCACTATTTGCATATACTGGCCACTCATGCCAGAGTAGCATCTGCTCCATACAAAAAAACTTCTGCTGCACTTAAGGTTCCTAAGAGCACAGTGGCCTCCATAATCCTCAAATGGAAGACATTTGGGACAATCAGAACCCTTCCTAGAGCTGGCCGTCTGGCCAAACTGAGCAACTGGGGGAGAAGAGCCTTGGTGAGAGAGGTAAAGAAGAACCTAAAGATCACTGTGGCTGAGCTCCAGAGATGCAGTCGGCAGAGTGGCACGATGGAAGTCTCTCCTCAGTGCAAGACACATGAGAGCCCGCATGGAGTTAGCTTAAAACACCTGAAGGACTCCAAGATGGTGAGAAATAAGATTCTCTGGTCTGATGAGACGAAGATAGAACTTTATGGCCTTAATTCTAAGCGGTATGTGTGGAGAAACCCAGGCACTGCTCATCACCTGTCCAATACAGTCCCAACAGTGAAGCATGGTGGTGGCAGCATCATGCTGTGGGGGTGTTTTTCAGCTGCAGGACAGGACGACTGGTTGCAATCGAAGAAAAGATGAATGCGGCCAAGTACAGGGATATCCTGGACGAAAACCTTCTCCAGAGTGCTTAGAACCTCAGACTGGGCCGAAGGTTCACCTTCAAAAAAGACAATGACCCTAAGCACACAGCAAAAATACTGAACGAGTGGCTTCAGAACAACTCCTTGACTGTTTTTGAATGGCTCAGCCAGGACCCTCACTTAAACCCAATTGAGCACCTCTGGAGGGTCCTGAAAATGGCTGCCCACCAACGTTTACCATCCAACCTGACAGAACTGGAGAGGAGCTGCAAGGAGGAATGGCAGATGATCCCCAAATCCAGGTGAATCATCCCAAAAAGACTCATGGCTGTATTAGCTAGAAAAGGGTGCTTCTACTAAATACTGAGCAAAGGGTCTGAATACTTATGGCTGTGTGATATTTCAGTTTTTCTTTTTTAATAAATCTGCAAAAATTTAAAAAATTCCGTTTTTTTCTGTCAATATGGGGTGCTGTGTGTACATTAATGTGGAAACAAATGAACTTAAATGATTTTAGAAAACGGCTGCAATATAAAAAAGTGAAAATTTAAGGGGGTCTGAATACTTTCCGTACCCACTGTGTGTGTGTGTTTGTGTGTATATATATATATATATATATATATATATATATTTATTTTTTTTTACATTTCATCTGTAAAATAGACTATAAATTTTAAAAATAGACTAGACTAGTAAGATTATGAGTTTTTTTTCTTTAAAACAATATACATCAATACTCACAAGATTAATCTTTTTGGGGGAGGGGGAATTTATAACCTTTTTCTTGAAAATATACAACTATTTTCATATTTTCAGTGTGGCTCTAATTATCCTTTGTAAATGAATAATTTGTGAAACTAATACAATTAGTGACAATTTGGACTTTTCAAGACGTTATGACTCCCCGCATACCCCCTAACGATGCTTCTCGTTTTTGTTTTAATCTCACCGTGTGCGCGTGTATGGGTAGGCGTTCCAGGACTCCTCTTCTACCCTGAGCGCGGCTTTGGGCAGGATGGAGCGGAACCAGCTGGGAATGTGCATGCCGATGTGGTAAACCTTGTGGGTGTACTGGCCTGTCCCCCCTGGTCCGTCCGTGTACGGTTTGTTTTTTAGGATCTCCACGCCGCTGCCCTCGCCGCAGCTCTCCTCCCGGCTCTTTTTCTGCCACAAGAAGAAACAACATATATAGATTAAACAAAACTTTATGAGTTAGCCATATGAGGGAAATTACCTCCAGCAAGGAAGTTATGTTTAATCAGTGTGCACGACTTCATTCATTCATTGTCCGTAGTGCTTATCGTCACTAGGGTCGCGGGCGAGCTGGAGCCTATTCCAGCTGACTATGGGCCAGAGGCGGGGGTACATCCTGAACTGGTTGCCAGCCAGTCACAGGTCACACATAAACAAACAACCATTTGCACTGACATTCACACCTATGGGCAATTTGAACTCTTCACTTTACCAACCATGCGTGTTTTTGGGATGTGGGAGGAAACTAGAGTACCCGGTGAAAACTCATGCAGCCACGGGGAGAACATGCAAACTCCACACAGGTGAGGCCGGATTTGAACCCGGGTCCTCAGAACTGTGAGACAGATGTGCTAACCTCCGTTCCGCCTGTACGACTTCAATTTAAACAAAATAAAACTTGCCAATTTTGGCGAAATGTACATTTTTAGGTCTTGGTTCTGTCACCAAATATGGTTTCAAGTCCCAAGAGGGGGTCTTCCTTGAAGATGTTGTCTCCAAATAAAAAAAGGTCATTTTTAATAGTGTGCAGGGAACTCTTTTACAACATGCAGCACATTTTGAGTTCCTATTCGTGTTACCAAATATGGTTTTGTTGCCCTGAAAATAGCCTTATATATTTCCTGAGAGTTGTTTCTATATTGGATGTCTGTACGTTTTGCGTCTGGGTGGTGCGCGTTCTCTCTGCGTTGCTGCAGAGCGCGGCGCCTGTGGCTAATGAATGACCTGTCATCGGTAACGAGGTCTGCTACGCTGGCCGCTCAACGTTCTCCTCCTCCTGCCGACTGGGCTGATTCATCGCATGGCCTCTCCTCTGCTCGCCCCTCCCTCTATTGACTGCAGGAATCAAGTCTGGCAATTAACTCCCTCCTTGCTGCTGCGCTACATGCAGTGCAATATATGAAAATGTTTGATAACATTGCTCCTCAAAGACAGGGTCGCCCTGCTAAGACAGTGGTGCCTTGAGATACAAGTTGAATTAGTACCATAACTACGCGTGTGACTAAAACACTCGTAGACTACATTGCCAAAAGCTTTCGTTCACCTGCCTTGGCTCAGATACGAAATTAAGTGACATCCCATTCTTAATCCATAGGGTTTAATATGACATAGGTCCACTCACTGCAATTATAACATCTTAAACTCTTCTGAAAAGGGTTTCCGCAAGGTTTAGGAGTGTGTTTATGGGAACCTATGACAACTTTTCCACAAGCGCATTTGTGAGGTTACACACTGATGTTGGACGAGAAGGCCTGGTTCTCAGTCTCCGCTCTCATTCATCCAAAAGTGCTGTATCGGGTTGAAGTCACGATTGTGCAGGCCAGTCAAGTTCATCCACATCAAGCTCTCTCATACATCAAGCTCTCTCATCCATGTCTTTATGAATCTTGATTTGTGCACTGATGCACTGTCATGATGGAACAGGAAGGGGCCATCTTCAAATTGTTCCCACAAAGTTGTAAATGTCCAAATTATTAATGAGCTCCAGTGAAAGGAACTCCGAATGCTTCAGCATAGCAAGATATTTTGGACAGTCAAACAGTTTGGGGATGCCCCCCTCCTGTTCCAATGTGTCTGTGCACCAGTGCACAAAACAAGGTCCATACAGACATGGATGAGAGAATTTGGTATCGATAAACTTAACTGGCCTGCGCAAAGTCCTGCCCTCAACCCGATAGAACACCTTTGGGTTGATTTCGAGTGGACATTAGTGTGTGACCTAACAAATATGCTCCTGGAAGAATGGGAAAAAATTCCCATGAACTCCCTCCTAAACTTTGTTGAAAGCCTTCCCACAAAAGTTGAAGCTGTTATAGCTGCAAAGGGACCAATATCCACTTAAAAAATCATATGTGAGTCAAGGCAGGTGAGTGAATACCTTTGGCAGTATAGTCTGCTTCAAATCGTCATTCCCTATTGAAATGAATGGAAACGAGATTACAGTAATGTCCCCTCTATCACTGGGATTACATTCCAGACAATATGTGAAATCAGTGATATAGAAATTCCCTATTTAAATGTACCCTGGGCATGTTTTATAGCATTTACGGCACTTCCATCCATCCATTTTCTGAGCCGCTTCTCCTCACTAGGGTCGCGGGCGTGCTGGAGCCTATCCCAGCTGTCATCGGGCAAGGGGCGGGGTACACCCTGAACTGGTTGCCAGCCAATCGCAGGACACATAGAAACAAACAACCATTCGCACTCACAGTCATGCCTACGGGCAATTTAGAGTCTCCAATTAATGCATGTTTTTGGGATGTGGGAGGAAACCGGAGTGCCCGGAGAAAACCCACGCAGGCACGGGGAGAACATGCAAACTCCACACAGGCGGGGACGGGGATTGAACCCCGCACCTCAGAACTGTGAGGCTGACGCTCTAACCAGTCGGCCACCGTGCCGCCTTTACGGCACTTAAAATGTTTTAAGATCTTTAAACACACTTTTAAAACAATACAAACATGTAAACTCATAATATATTGAGAGCAAAAGCTATAGATAACACAAAAATATTGTACAAATAGACTTTCTGTGTATATATATAAAAAAAAGAGTAACGACAAAAAAATATATATAGCGGGTGATAACTGTAATCCGAGCCAGCCTACCAAAAATAGTTTTTGAATAAAAAAAATACCGCTCTATAAAATTATACTTTATAAAAACATACAGTAATGACCAACAAGAATCAAAACATTTTTGCCACATTTTTGCTTCAATTCAATGGAATTGTGCTGCTCCTTCTGGTGTGTGCACCTCGGCAACCTGGGGAGCAGGATAATACAGACATATGGATATACATGTAAGACGGTCACAACTGATCAGTAAGCCACAGTAATATTAGTAATCTTTCCCAGAGGATAAAGAATATATGGATGTGAGTATTGCTATGTTTTCTGTCTACATGTGTTGCTCCACCATTCAGGTATCTGTTGCTTAAAAGGTTATAACACTGTAACACTGATGCTATTATTTAGCCTGTTTCCAATTATGTGTTAGCATTAAGCTAGTGGACAATTGTTCATCCTCTGCGAAGAACGACTAATATTACTGCAGTGACGGAGTCAGTTGTGGAACTCTTTTTGTGTGTGCGTCTGTATGCGTATGTTATAACAGCAGCATGACAAGATTTCCCCAAAATGACAGTCTGTCAAAATATTAAGTTTGAGTGGAATGGCCACTTCAACCTGGGTACAACCCACCACGATGATGGGTTCCGGAGAAATTGAGTTTTAGAGTGAGGAAAAAAATGTTTGTTGTGATATCGCCTTTAGAAAATCTGGTGAAAAACAGTATAACTTGATGATTATTATTATTCTCTCCTCAAGCCTTTTGTTTCGTCTGCTACTTTGTGAACCCCTTCTCCGATTGGCTGACAAGTTTCAGTTAAAAATATTCACAAATAAGCTCGTTCGGGGCGAAATTCCCAGGGGTTCTCCAAGTCGACACGTCAAAATTACAGCAATGTTTCCAGTAGTGTCACTTGCCCCAAAAATTCAACATAAATAAAGCAAATTATTTATTTGTGAGAAGAGCAGTATGGGCCGTAGAATAGGTCATGTACTAGTACTAGTGTCATGTACTAGTAATCAATTGTTTTTTTTCCTGAATTTATGTAGGATTTTAGAGGTGTTTGAAGTGTTGTGTCTATGTTTTTTAAAAAATTCAACAATGATGTCCACTCGTCACATTGCTAATTATACTGCCCCCTGGTGGCCAAGGCATGCACACCAGAAGGAGCAGCACAATGTCCATTGAATTAAAGCAAAAAGTGTGGCAAAAAAACCCTTAATTCTTTACACTGTTTAATTATGTCATTACTATGTTTTTATAGAATTAACACTTTTTATAGAGTAAAACTTTTTTATTATTAAAAACCATTACCCCAAAAAAATTTCAGATACGTGTTACAAGCGTGGTCATGGAACAAAAAACTTGTATCTCAATGCACTGCTGTATCTGCAAAAAAAATAAAATAAAAAACAAATTTAAAAAAGGATTATTTCTGGGGAAGTTGATTTTGTTGTCTGTGTCGTGTGTTGGCCACGCGGCCAACACAAGTCATCACTAACTAAAACAACGTCACCGTGAAAGGCTGCTGCTGTACGTGTCAAGGAGTCACATCCTGTTTTTTTTTTTGGGTGCAAGTTAGTTCATGGAGTTTCCTGATTGAGATGCAGAGACGCGGTGGCGGCCATATTTCATTTCTCACCCGAACACGACGGAGGCGAAGACGAATTTAAAATGAGGCGTCACAGAGGACGGAAGCAGGAAGAAGGGACCATGGCCGGAGAAAATGATGAAACATGGAGGGCTACATTGCCACTGTTGCCGTGGCAACCGGGCAGCAACAGAACGTCTACAGCAGGGGAGGGGAAACTTTGGTGCTCTAGGGCCTCAAAGGATTTTTTTTAAAATTTTTTTTAAAAGGGACAGACGTGACAGGAGATGAAGTTAAAAAAAATATCTCAAATCTAAAAATCTATCTTAATTGTAATCAATCACCCAATTATTTAATAAAGTAAATCAAAACTATTGAAATGTATATGTAAAATTATTAATTTTACTATTTTATCTTACCTAAAATAAATAACCAATTATTTAATGAAGTAAAACATGTTAAATGTGTATATAAAATGGTATTATTTGACTCTTTCATTTTATCATTGACATTAAAAGCAACCATCCATCCATCCATCCATTTTCTGAGCCGCTTCTCCTCACAAGGGTCGCGGGCGTGCTGGAGCCTATCCCAGCTGTCATCGGGCAGGAGGCGGGGTACACCCTGAACTGGTTGCCAGCCAATCGCAGAATGTAGAATGTATTTTTATTTTTATTTATTTTCATCATTCTCAATAAATCAATTAGCCAATGATTTACTTACAGAAAATAAATTAAAAAACACGCATTTTAATAAACCAATTTTTTGGGGAAAAAAAGCTAAGTGAATGCAGCAAATATTACAAGACTCTTGATAATGTAAATGCTCTGTGCCAAACCCCCAAAATTCCCATGTATGTCTGTCTCTGTCTCTCTGTCTGTCTCTGTCTGTCTCTCTCTCTCTCTCTCTCTCTCTCTCTGTAGTCAACCCCTCCTGACCGCTGGCATGCTGCTGCTGATGTCACGGTTGCCATGGAGACGGCAGCCTTCCATCAACGAGACGGTGCAGGTCAGGGGAAAAGGTAACTACGGGCCACTGGCGTTTTAACGGCTCCCTTCCTTTGCATGCTCCACTCATCGGCATGCAAAATACCAGAGAGAGGGAAAAAAATAAAAATGTTTTTTGCATACATGAGTTTGGGCTGATTGCTTTTTGGGGCTGCTAACTCATGTTCCCCACCATCTAAACCAGGGGTGGTCAAAATATGGCTCCCAGGCTACAGACAGGACTCTTTGTTCTTTGACAACCCATTGTTTACATTGTCAAGATGGCTGTAATATTGGTTGCATCAATTTAGCATTTTGTGGAGTTTGCATGTTCTCCCCGTGCATGCGTGGGTTTTCTCCGGGTACTCCAGTTTCCTCCCACATCCCAAAAACATGCATGGTAGGTTAATTGAAGTCTCTAATTTGCCCCTAGGTGTGAATGTGAGTGCGGGTGGTTGTTTGTTTATGTGTGCCCTGCGATTGGCTGGCAACCAGTTCAGGATGTACCCCGCCTCCCGCCCAATGATAGCTGGGATAGGCTCCAGCACTCCCGCAGCCCTTGTGAGGATAAGCGGCTCAGAAAATGGATGAATGTTTACTTTGTTTACATGAATTTGTTTATTTGAGAATCTTTCATTTATTAGAGAATTCAATGCAAGCAGTTTTCATTTTTTCTGCAGGTATTTTGTTCCCTTACTTTACCCAATGTGAACAGAACAACGTTTGTTTGTACACAACTGTCAGTATTTTACAGTATTACTTTGGATTTATTGGCCGACTGGTTAGAGCGTCTGCCTCACAGTTCTGAGGACCGGGGTTCAATCCCCGGCCCCGCCTGTGTGGAGTTTGCATGTTCTCCCCGTGCCTGCGTGGGTTTTCTCCGGGCACTCCGGTTTCCTCCCACAACCCAAAAACATGCAGGGTAGGTTAATAGAAGACTCTAAATTGCCCGTAGGTGTGAATGTGAGTGTGAATAGCTGGGATAGGCTCCAGCACGCCCGCGACCCTAGTGAGGAGAAGCGGCTCAGAAAATGGATGGATGGATGGATGGATGGATGGACTTTGGATTTCTAGGTCTGGCTTAATAAAAACTATGAAACTGGATACAGTGACCCCTTCCTTGGCATCTCAAGGTTGGCCATTTATCAAACCACCTATTTGAATTTTTTTTAGACACTGAAAAACTCACCAATTCACCATTTTTAGTGATTGGTGTCAAGGAAGTATGTTCAAGTGATACATCTTGACTGAGAGATCAAGACCTTAGTATTCCGGGGAAGGGAGCTAAGTTTGACCTGCGTTGTTAGTGGAAGTTTGAGAGCGCCTTCGCGACGTGTATGTTTTTGCGCTGCTGAGTAGCAATTAAAAATCAAAATCAAATAATCTGTAAGAGATTCATTTTTAAGGTTATGTTGTAAGATGATAATTAAATGATATTAGTGTTTTTGGATCATAATATGTGATATATTTACAGTTTAAACTATTGAAATAGGCAATTTCATTTTTTTAAGGGGACATCAGTTAGTATCAGGGGTTTACTGTACACAAGAATCCTAAATAAAAATGCCTCAAAGGTAAAAAAGGTCTGCGTGAAATAATGCAGCGTGTTATGACGAGTCGGCCTTTCTCCTGTGTGTACAGCGGATCAGTTGGCAGCACCGCTGGATTAAAATAAATCCTCCAGTATGTGCGCACACCAAATGAGAAGAAAACATGCAGGGTTTTTGCTGTATAAAAAAATCTGAGGTGGCTGCCTACACCTAATTTCGGACTGCTTCCGGCTCTAAAAATTCGGACATCTTGAAAACTGCAACGGCAAACTTCCAATTCCCGTACCATAAGAATGGCACCTCCGCTGTCTCAATTTGAGCTAGGAAAAATCCTAATAAGAGAGGGGTTTTTTTACCCTAAAGATACAAACACTGCGGTATGTGTATCCTCACTCTCACCGCCACACCAGCCTGTGATGACAGATATGCTTTTGGTATCTGGGCCTCCACCTCTTAATATTGCCACTATCACTTCGCAATTATAGAAATCATCAATATTCTCCAAAAAGTCAAAATAACAGCACACAACTGTGCCACATACATCATGCAGAGCAGTTCAGAATCAATATTTATCTAATAAGACAAAACATTAAAAATAGATGCTGATTATTAAAGCCTGAACCATTGATTGACAGAAAATTCCAATTCTTTGAAAATTGACAAAAAAAACAAAAAAATGCAAAAATGTATTTCCATAAATGTTATCATCTACTGCATATAGTGGTGCCTTGCCTTATGAGTTTAATGTATTCCTCGACCACACTCGCAACTCAAAAACCGTCTTTCCCCATTGAAATAAATGAAGGGAAATGCCATTACTCTGCTCCGGCCCTTGTGCGCCTTCTGGTGTGTGTGCCTTGGCCACCAGGGGGCAGTATAAACAGACAAAGGGACACACATGAAGAAGAGTTTCACAACTAAGTGACTCAGCCAATCTGCAGTAAAATTACAGTGTCTTACAGGGGATAAGGATCAGCCCCGACTGGAAAAAGCGAAAATCAGCAAATAATTGATGCTCATTACAACTGCCATGAATTGTTTTTTTTCTTTTCACAAAAAAAATCGAGTAAGTGGGGGATCGAATTTTAAAAAACTAAATAAGCAGGGGATAGGGGGAGGGGGGGTAAATACCATGTATAGGGGTAAGTAGGGGTTTACGTAAATAATGGGGGATAAGTTCCTCCAAAAAATCCGCTAATAGGTGAATCCGTGCATGACAATCTGCAAATATGCAGGGGTCCACTGTAGCCATATTTCGCAGAGGATAAGAAATTTATGCGTGTGAGTATTGGTATATTGTATGTCTACATGTGTTGTTGCACCATTTGTGCTCAAATACCCATTGCTTTAAGGATTAGAACACAGCAACACTATACTATTTGTTAGTCCGTCTATGGCGTTTTGCATAGTTTGTTAGCATTAAGCGAAGCTAAGGACTTTTGTAAGGAAAAGCTTTGTGGTTGTTTTAAATACACAACGTAATTCTCTTTGTTTTATGTTTAGCTAGACAATCAATGCCAACGGGTAGTGGCAATAAACAGCTTGAAGCCTCTTTTTTGAAGAATTGTTCACTATTTGCCAAAGTGCTGCTTGTTGTCAAATGAGTCGAGTTCACTGCCACCATACAGCACTCATATCTCAAGTTTGCACTTGCAAGTCAAAGTAAATAACCAGCTCAATGATGGCTGGTATTTCAAAAAAAATCGTAAGTTGGGCTACTTGTGTCTCAAGGCACTACCACTGTATTACAATTTATGTTGTTAATGCAGGTCAGTGCTCCTGATAGTGTAGGCCTTGCTGTCCTCACCTGGATCATGTAGAGCTGGGCGATGCGGTACTCCTCCACACTCATAGGCATGGGGATGCGGTACTCCTTGATAAGCATGGTGGAAGGTGGGGTGGGGTTGGAAAACGCAGGCTGAGGTGAAGACTGATAGGGTAGGGGGGAAGGAGAGGGGTTTGGGGGTGGGAGAAGGGGAAAAGGAAGAGGAGAAAACTCCTGTTTCCTACAGGCAATGTGTCAAATCAGCCACGCTGACATCTTCATGGAGGACTCCTGCAGGGGGGAAGAGAATTAGATACCATCAGAAAAAGTTGAAAATGCTCAAATATATTTGACATTAGCAGGGCTCACTGTGGGATGTTCACCATGTGCGCTTCCTCTCCATCCAGCATCTCCTGATCGAGTAAGCCCTTGATAAACTTCTCTACTTATACACAGGCCCGATGCTTGGTGTGTGTGTGTGTGTGTGTGTGCGCGCATGTGTGTGGTCAAGACAAGCGTCCCCAGACCTTGGGCTCCATCACATGGTGGGGGCTGACTCAGCAATAAGAGGGATTACAGTTTTAGTGGGGAGCATTACGTAATGTTCTCCCCTCCAAACAACAATTGTACAAATAGCCACCTTGAAACGAACAGACGCTGGGCACAAGGCAATGGTGGAGGTGTACTGTACATACGCAACGTGTGGGTGGCGTGAGTTAGGCTGGACTCACAGTGGATATAGAAAGTCTACACACCCGATGGTTGCACAAGCGTGCAAACCCTCTAAAACTGTGATATGGCTGTGTTCAGATTTGACCAATTAGATTCAGACTCGTGTTCAAGGGGAGTCGGCACACACCTGCCACCATTTAAAATGACTTACCTCAAACAAAGTTCATCTGATCTGGCAGGACTTTTCTCACATTTTTCAAACTTTTCGACTGCTATTTCGAACTGTTCATGAATTCCTTCCACCTTGTCTAAAAGCCTCAGTTGCAGCTGAAGAAAAAAGTATGATGCTTCCACCACCACTTCTTGGTGATGAGCAGTGTTGTGTTAATGCCAAACATACCTTTTGAAATTACAGCCAAAAAAGTCTACCTTGATTTTCATTGGACCACAACAAAATCTCCAAATAAATGTGGGAAAATGAAACAAACAATTGTAATGACTAATTTAAAATGCGGAAAAACTGCAAGAAAGATGATCAAATAAATATTTAATATCTCAAAAGTCATGTATTTTTAAGAAAGCGTAACATCAGAACATTTTCAGAACCTTAACAGATTTAATGTGCCAATTAAAATGAAGCAAAAATACTGCCAGCAGTAAATGCTTCATTAAATCAAACATCAAATAAACATTTAATAATACACAACCACTTGGTTTAGTCATGGTTTAGCAATCTGTGGGAAAAAAAGTAAAATGCCTATTTTGACAGAATATGTTGCAGAAAGTACAGTACATGTGTTTCCAAATGCAGGGAGTAAAAGGAAAAGAATTGTTGGAAAAATAAATACTCAAGTACAGATACATGAAAAATCTACTTAAGTACAATAACAAAGTACTTGTGCCTGTTTACCACAGTCCATTAGTCCGGTTGAGCACGTATGAGGAAAGAAAGAGCGACCTACGCATCCAAATGTGACTCGCAAGCATTGCATAAGCTCAACGTCCACTCACATTTGAGCACGTTTCTCTACTGCCTGGCGCCCGTAATCGTCGCACTAATAGTCCCACTGCGTTACTTATCCGGCAAACAAAGGGCAGCTTTGGTGGCGGCACTTGGAGTTGCATAGCGGCCCCTTGGTCTTACGCATTTTCAATGAGCGCCCTACATTACTTAAGCCCGTGGGCACATGCAGGCAAGCGAGGGCTTACCTAAGGCCTGGTACACACAAAGATTTTTCCATTCTGAAAAGATGTTTTATAATTTTTTTTAATCAGCTACTGACCCCACACGAAGATTTAAAAAAAAAAATAATAAAAAAAAATCAGGCATTCAACAGTTTTGGTCGTCATGTGTGTGGTGTGCTCCAAGAATGTCAACACAGCACACCACACACAAAGATTCTATTGCACCGCTGCGCTCAAAGTCTCGCGTGATCACACGTAATCTCACAAAACCGAAGCGGAAGAAACATTTCCGAATACGTGCCGATGTTTCCTGAACGTTCCCGAAGGCTGCCAGAGCTGAGATCCTGAGATAAAATGGCGACGTTCTCAATAAACAACTTGCTTTGGAAAATACTTCTTGCTGTCTGAGGAACCCAGTTTTATACATAAAACAACATCAGGTAATACATTTTTGTTTTCATTTACGGTCGCTTCTGTGTTTGTCAGTATTGGGTGCGTCTTTGATTGGCTACGTTCTGTGCCACTTCACCATTCTCGGCATCATGACTCGGGAGAAGTCGGCATTCCACACACACGGAGCATTTTGGTCGTAAATATTAAACACGTTCATAATTTAAGATTGTCGCCCCCGACCTGCTTCGGACCCTAAAATCATGAATTTTTTTTCAATGATGTCAGGTAATTGGCCAAAATCTAAACTAGGGAGGATTGATTGGTTGGTAACTGTATGTATGTATGCACTTTTTAAAATTATAAAACACCTTTATTTCATAGATTTATTTCATTTATTGCAAATTATTTTTCAGACCCCCAAGCGACAGCTCGCTGACCTTTGGGGGTACACAACTTAAGCTAGCAGGCACATGCAGGCACATACAGACTAGTGAGCGCTTACCTAAGTGACTATTTATTGTAGCTTGCTTTTTGGGGGAATTTCATCATCAGCGCTCTGGAGGACAAAAAAAAAAAACCTGAGCAGGACGCCACAATTTTTAGCTGAAAATTACTGTCCACTCGGGAAAAGCTTGGACAAAAGTAGGCTCGTGAAAGGGGCCGGAAGGAAAGCCAGAGAGGTCTCAAGACCTAGGATTTAGTGGTGAAGATCGTAGGGTTTGGAAGCCCAAACCTCCTTGTTATGACTTTCTATTAACATGTAATTTAATCCCGAGATCATTTTAATGTAAACTGATGCAGTCCTTTATTTTAACATTTCAATTTGGACTACAGTGAACCCCCATCAAGGACCAAGTCATGCCACGAATATAGAAAATTTGGGAGATGGCGGCAAAAGACTGCTTTTGTCTAAATGAAGCACCTTAACTCACTTCAAATACACCCACCACTATTTTTCTATGAGACAAAGCCCTGTGTAATAGAAAAGCAGTGCTTTGACACCATCTTGGTGCATTTAAAAAAGAGCACAAATATAGCAAATATGCACATTTTTAAGTGAATAATAAAGAAGAGGTTGAATAGTTGAGGGAACACTGTATGATCTTGATAAATACACTTTTTGTTTTCTACGTTGTTTTTCTTAAATGTTGTTTCCACTTTGTTTTGAAATGCTTTCAATCATGTAAACCAGTGAGTTACCTTGTGTACGAAATACGCTATCTAAATAAATTGACCTTGTCTTGCCTAAAAAATTTTTTTTTTTAAAAAGCCTAATTGCATTTTTTCCTCAGTAATTTTTTATCGTTTTTAGAAAACAAGAAAGAAAAAAGGAAGACTTCAGTTGCCTCCATTGACCCTTAGCGGATTACCATGACGTGGATAACTGAGAATCGACACAGACATAAAGAAAAAACACATATTTTAGCAAGCACATTCATATTTTTTTATTGATGTTGTGACAGTAATTTAAAAATGACATAGGCAATTATGCTATAATGGTAAAGATATGTAGGTATGCACATTAAAAAAAAACATTATGACATCATTTATTGCGAATTATTTTTCTGAGCCCTAAAACTACAGCTCACAGACCAAAATTTGAGAACCGTATAGATTATGGCCTATACGTATAATCCCTTTTACAGGAGCACAACAAACCACTAAACACAGGCAGCCCTTTCTAAATCCCTTTCTCCGGCTTTCCCTTGGAACCCGATACAGATGCAAGACCTGTAACACTCCAGTGTACGAGCACCGCGCTTGACCCAAAAAACACACAGTATAAAAATAGCTCCGTCACAATAATCCGGGCATACGCAAGCAGAGCGCCTGACGTTTGCTGGGAGAATTTTCTGGCCCCCTTCTAAAAATAGCCCCCCCTGGAGGCAGTGACGCAAGAGCGGTGCAAAAAAAGCAGGAGGCGAGGATCCCGTTGGCACTTCACTATGGATGGCCGCGAGCGGAGTGCTGCCACTGCACGCCTCATCTGGAGCCTTCTTCTTGGAAATGCTGATCCATTTGAGGCCCTCGGCTACAACCGCTTTTGTCACAACACACGTCGACTACAGCGCTATAAATCTAATGTATTAAGCGCACGCTCACACGTCAATTAGAACAACTACAATAATTCAAACATAACATAGTAATAATTTAATAATAGTTTTATGAAAACGCAATAATGTAATAATAATAATAATAATAATAATGTAACATTAATTTCATAATAAAGGAATAATAAAGAGTGACTAATGGTGAAGTGGTACACTCGCCTGCCTTTGGTGCGGGCAACGTGGGTTCAGTTCCCACTCAGTGACGGTGTTAATGTGGGTGCAAATGGTTGTCTGTGCCTATATGTGCCCTGTGACTGACTGGCGACCAGTTCAGGGTGTAGTTCGCCTTTCGCCCCAAGTCAGCTGGGATAGGGTCCAGCGCCCCGTGACCCTAACGAGGATAAGCGATGTTGAGAATGGAGGGATGGATGGATGGAATAATAAAGGAATAATTAAATGACAATAGTTTAATAGGCCTGCGATTGGCTGGCGACCAGTTCAGGGTGTACCCCGCCTCTCACCCAAAGATAGCTGGGATAGGCTCCAGCACGCCCGCGACCCTAGTGAGGAGAAGCGTTATGGAAAATGGATGGATAGATGAATATTTTTATAATAATTTTAATATAAAAGTAATAATACATTTGTGAATAATAAAGTGAATCATAGTTTAATAATATTGGAACAATAATGTAATAAAAACATTTAACCATAAATCAAAAGCAATTAAATGATAATTTTCTAATAATTTAACATTAACGTAATCATAATTTAATAGCAATGCAAAAAGGTATTTAATAATAGTTGAATAAGCAAACATGTAATAATAGTTTGAAAATAATTAAACAATAATGTAATCATAAGTAAACATGAATTTTAAAATAATGTAACAATAATTAAATAATATAATCATAATAAGAATTAAATAGTGTCAATAATTTATAATGAGACATAACTATGCCAATGTAACAATTATTTGATTTTTAAAAATTACAAATATATTTCAACAATAATTTAGTTGAATGTTAATGCTATGGCAACAAGAATTCTATAATAAGTAA
Organism: Phyllopteryx taeniolatus; assembly: GCF_024500385.1. NCBI lineage: Eukaryota > Metazoa > Chordata > Actinopteri > Syngnathiformes > Syngnathidae > Phyllopteryx > Phyllopteryx taeniolatus. Next base: position 12,934,300 of record NC_084504.1, on the reverse strand, counting down.
ATGTTTAATAATTTAATTTTAAAAATAATAATAAGTAACAACAATAACAATTAATTTAATTTAACAATAATTTAATAATAATGCAACAATAGTTTATTATGCAACAACAATTTAATAATGTAATAATAATAAAATATTACTAACTGAATTTAAATAATAATTTAAAAATAATTTAATAGTAATGTAATCATGTAACAATAATTGACAAATAATATAATGATTTAGTCGCATTTCAATAATGCAACAAGAACTATAATAACGGAACAATAATTTAACAATAATAATAATAATGTAATACTTCTTTAATAATAAATGAACAACAATTTAATAATCATTTAATAATACTTTAATAATGCCACCAAAGGACTTCCAAGCTCTCCCAAACCTCCTTCCCTCCCTCCTGCCAAGCTTCTGACATCTCTGCTTAGACAGGCAGAGGAAAAAGTTGGCTCGCCGAAAATACGCTGGATCACTTTCACACGCCGTTGCCTCCACACGACAAGGGCAGACAACTCAGGCCGTAGCAACTGCTGCCAAGACGAGACGAGACGAGCCGCGACAGCCCGACACAACAATCGCCGATTGGGTTGATGTGCTTATCTAGACGTCCAGTTAAAATGTCAAAGGGCTTACGACAATATTGTGTGTGTGTGTGTGTGTGTGTCTGTGTGTGCGCGTGCATCTGTGCGCAATTGAATTGATGCAAATAAATGGGGATATAATGAGATGCATCGTAGAAGAGCTGGTTGCGGTCCCATTTGATTTAGAAGAATTAAACACCACTGCCCATCTCGTCACTTCAGTGAGTCATCAAAGCGACAAGATTTAGCCCAGGAAACCTTTTTCCTGCAAAACCGCAATTCTTTTCACGTAAAATGACAAACTTTTTCTGAAATTTTTCAATAAAATCAAATTTTTATTTTAAAATTACATTTTTCAGGTTAAAAAAAAAACTTTTTTTTTTTTTTACCATATTAGAGATTTTTCAGGTACAATTAACAATTTTCTTGTTAATTACAACTTCTTTCTTGTAAAATCACAACTTTTTTTTTGTATTACAAGATTTTCCCAGATACTTTACAAATAATTCACATGAAGTTGTAACTTGATAAAATAAAATTAATTACAACTTCACACATAGACTTATTACTTGTGAAAATTGTGACTTCTTCGCATACAATTATAACCTTTTTTTCCAGGTAAAACTATGGGTTTTTCATGTGAATTTTTTTTTTCTTTTTCAAAATTACAAACTTGTGACTAAAAATAAAATTATAAGTTTTCGCATAAAATGTAAACTTTTTTCAGGTAAAAGTCAGGGTTTTTTCACATAAAATGAATGAAAACAACACTGCCAGGTACTTTTAGAAAAGAAAAAAAAACTTTTTTAATGAACATTTTTCTTAACTATTCATCCGTTGTGATGAGGTTCACCTTGCAAACCTACACCTCATCAGCCTTCAATTTATAGTAGCGCGTTTAGCGACCGCGTTTTGCTTTTACTTTAGCTTTGTGCAACACTTATTCCAAAGAAAGGTGCAACCTCAACATTTTTCCTAAATATTCGTCTAGTGTCATGATAGAGATCACATGAGACGTATCACACAAGTTCAGCGAGCATCAGCAGATGAACTCGTTTCGGGACTGCATTTTGCTTTTTATTTCGGTTTATTATGACATTCCAAAAGAAGGAAGGTTTTAAGAAGCTTTTAATATGACCGCAATATAATATGTTGAGGTTTCACTGAAATCGATTGCTGTGTGTCTTAATATTTGTCCGCAGACAGTAAAAATATTAGTTAAGTCAACAATTTGCCTGGTCAATGGTGTGGCAATTAGGATTGTTTTACATAATCAGGTTTTGGAGGTTTGTGACAAAGACGCTTGTTTGATGTCAATAGTGCGGCAACTGTGCCACAAACACGCTTTATTCACGTCACCTCCAATCCGAGCTCATCAAACAGGATGTCACCTCAGAAATACAACACGAAGATTCTGAAGAAGAAGAAGAAGAAGAAGAAGAAGCTTGTGGGATGTGCATCCTGCCCTTGTTCTTTAGTCATCGTTGCAGTACGAAGGGAATGAGCTAAAAATACCCCCACACCCTCTGAGCATCTTCTCCATTGTGTTCCTCCTCCTCCTCATCATCATCTTCCTCCTCATCTTCCTCCTACTCTAAGACTCCAAAACAGCCTTGGTTTGCAGGTGGCTTATACTTTACATCTAACATACACAGGTGTTTAGACAACTAATACTCTTGAGATGCTAGATACGATATTGACGATGATTATAATTTGAAAAGATAAAACTAACCATTTCAACTATTTGATGTCACAGAATGTAAAGAGGGGCCGGCTACAGAGTCATTAAGACAACTACAACCCCAATTCCACCCAGAAACGGTGCCGGCTACTCTGGGCCTGAGCTCATCTAAGATGGACTGATGAAAAGTGGAAAAGTGTTCTGTGCTCCAACGAGGCCATATTTCAAATTGTTTTTGGAAATAGTGGACGTCGTGTCGTTGAGGAAAAAGAACCATCCGGACTGTTATGGACACAAAGTTCAAAAGCCAGCATCTGTGATGCTATGGGGCTGTGTTAGTGCCAATGGCATGGGTAACTTACACATCTGTGAAGCCACCATTAATGCTGAAAGGTACATACAGGTTTTGGAGAAACATGCTGCCATCCAAGCAACGTCTTTTTCATTGACGCCCCTGCTTATTTCAGCAACACAATTCCAAACCACATTCTGTACGTGTTACAACAGCGTAGCTTCGTAGTAAAAGAGTGCGGGTACTAGACTGGCCTGCCTGCAGTCCAGACCTGTCACCCATTGAAAATGTGTGGCGCATTATGAAGAAGACCTCTCGTAGGATTTAAGCAGGATTTAATTCAAAATGGACATCAATAATTTCCCGCTTGTAAAAGGGGAACCATTGTTTTCTTCTTACACCTGGCTGGTGCTCATCGGCCTTGCTGAAAAGGGGACCGCCGTCTACCATGCTTTCACCTCGCATCCAAAATTAGATGACCTTATATGCAAATGACACTGGGATTAATCAGTTACGCGACAAGGTTAAACAAGGATCTCTCATGCCGCGCAGCCTTTACATAACTCGCTTGGGGGGGCCTGGGTCCGATAACGGAAAGGTGTGACTACGCTGTCATTTAGACCAGACCATTAGTTAATTCATTCAACCAACAGGCCTACAAGAAATGTTTTTGTTGTTGTTCTTTGATTCCCTTTAACTTTACAGAGCTTCAGTGAATGAGTGAAAGATCAAGGCCTTTACATGAGACAGTATAGGTGAAAGCCCATCTGTCTAGGATAGCTGCTTCTGATTGGGCAAAATTTGGGCAAATTCCCTGGTTGTAAAAGTACGAAAACGTGCAATCCGCCCAAAATGCCTACTTCAAATCAACATGGCCAACTTCCTGTTCAATTTCAGGCATGGGTCTTGAGACTTTTCCATGCACGCATGGGTCTTGAGACTTTTTCATGCATCCCGCTATGATAGACATCCATCCATCCATCCATCCATCCATCCATTTTCCATACCGCTTATCCTCACTAGGGTCGCGGGAGAGCTGGAGCCTATCCCAGCTGGGCGAGAGGCGGGATAAACCCTGAACTGGACGCCAGCCAATCGCAGGGTACATACACAAACAACTATTCACACTCACATTAACACATACGGACAATTTATACCTACTATGCAGAAACCAGAGTACCCGGCGAAAACCCACGTAGGCAAAAAAAACAAAAACAAAAAAAAAATATGGAGCAATTAAGGTAGTGTAATGCATGTGGGCAAGGACGGTCACAATCGCCACAAATAGAAAATGAGAACACTCGCAAGCAGCTGCTGTAGACCACAACACACACCCAGACGCTTACACGCAGACTCCAGCTGCTGACGTCACTCACTAGACCACACCCCTTAAAGACACATCATATCAAAATTGATTTGATATACAAGTCAATTGAGTTACAAGCTTGGTCATGGGACGAATAACACTCGTACATAGAATCCATGTGCTTGTTGGCACTGAGCTTATTGGAATAACGAATAAACACGGAACGCAGGCTGCCAACCTTCTGAGGCAAAATGTTAATGCCCGAGGCCAAAACGCATTCTCCTTCCCTGCCCGTGTATCCGCGCCATCATTGCTCAAGGGGGAGAGGAGGGGAGGGCGGACAGGGTTGCCATGGAGACACCGAGGGGGCTTACTGGCCGCTCATTGGTGGCTGAGATGGGAGTCGAGAGTGACGAGGGAAGCGGAGCCCACAGAGCACAACCGGGGGCCTAATTCGGATTCTCGCTGCTCCTGCTGCAGCTCGGAAACGGTACGCCGAAAAGTCGCGCTTGGGTACATACTGTACACCTTGGTTTTGAGATGACGCTTGGGTTCACTACGGGTACAGGAAGGGAACAAAACGCTAAAAATAAAAGGGATTTTCTGTGGCGTAAACGGGAAGACATTTCATGGTGTTTAAATGGGGAAAAATTGCAAACTGCCAGCAGTAAGTTCTGCAGTAAAATTAATGTTTCAGATTTTTTAAGCAGTTAAGCAGTGATGTTTTGGGGCTGTCGCTGGGCAACACACACACTTTCAACCCCCTCCAAAGATTTTCCATGGGGTTGAGATCTGGAGACTGGCTAGGCCACCCCAGGACCTTGAAATGCTTCTTACGAAGCCACTCCTTCGCTGCCCGGGCGGTGCGTTGGGGATCATTGTCATGCTGAAAGACCCAGCCATGTTTCATCTTCAATGCCGTTGCTGATGGAAGGTGGTTTTCACTCAAAATCTCACGATACATGGCCCCGTTCATTCTTTCCTTTACACGGATCAGTCGTCCTGGTCCTTTTGCAGAAAAAGAGCCCTAAAGCATGATGGTTCCACCCCCATGCTTCACAGTAGGTCTGGTGTTCTTTGGATGCAACTCAGCATCCTTTCTCCTCCAAACACGACAAGTTGAGTTTTTACCAAAAAGTTCTATTTTGGTTTCATCTGACCATATGACTTTCTCCCAATCCTCTTCTGGATCATCCAAATGCTCTCCATCAAACTTCAGACGGGCCTGGACATGTACTGGCTTAAGCAGGGGGACACGCCTGGCACTGCAGGATTTGAGTGCCTGGCGGCGTAGTGTGTTACTGATGGTAGCCTTTGTTACTATGATTTGCATACACACTTCATGCCTGACTTTTTTTTATTTTTTTTATTTATGCAAACGAGTTGTCATGAAATCACACTGAGATTGTTTTGCATGGCCTTCACACAAATGTCCTTCCTGCATCGGTCCCGAGAGACAGAATTGCAGGTGTCATTCATTAAAAAAAAAAAAAGATGATGCTTAACAATCAAAGAACAAAAGCCTTCTTTGACCATGTTAGGCTACTTCATGGTTTGGAAGATAGCTAATACTTACTGTCTAAAGGTATGTTTTTACTTGATTGTTACCGATCCAACAAACATCGAATAAAGAAACTAAGTGACCAAGGGGTGGGTTCCACAAACTTTTTGAAAACATCACCATTAACATTTACATGAAAATAGGTTTGATTTATATTCCTTTTTTTTTTTTTTCGTAAAATAAGGTTTCTAAAAACTAAGTCGTAAATTATGAAATTCAAGCTATATTTATTCCTACAAAAAAAAAAACATTTCATTGTGAAAAAGTCATTTGTCCAGTAAGTCTTTCTTGAGAAAAGTCAGAATATTATGAGAATTTTAAAGTTAGGGTTTTTGTTGAGAAAAATCTGAATATTACAAAAATATAGTTGCATTTTTCTTAGAATAAAGTCATTGTACCATGAGAAATTCTTGTAAAACAAATGACAAAAGGTAAAAATTATCAAGTCATTGTTTTAAGGAAACGACACTAAAGTTGTTCTTTTTTCAGAAAAGTCATTATAATATGAGAATAAAGTTTCATTTTTACAAGAATAAAGTCGGAATATTACACCACTGAAGCCATACTACCTTTATTTTAAGTCAGTGTTTTTGTAGAGTCATAATTTACCAGAATAAAGAAATTATTTTAGAAAAGTCATTATCATAATATAGTTGCATTTATTGGAGCCCAAAAAAACAAATGTGTTGGGCATGTGCAATTACATTTAATCCAAATCAGTAAGACCCCAAAAAAGTTTAGTTTTTATTAACACTAATATTAAACTTTTTTTGTTTGTACTTTGATAATTGTATGCTTTTCCATGGTTGTAGTAAACATACCCTAACAAGCCACCCGTCAAACGCTATAAAGACACGTGCTGATCAGCAGATAGGTACGGCCATATCACAACGACCCGTATCCTGTGAAGCTTGTGATGGGGAAATAGCAATGAATGAGTCATTCCTCATGGGGGGCGTCGGAACATATGAACTTGAGACGCTCGGCTTGCTTTTAGTCAAATACATCCAACACTTTTGTGGGCTACACACCAAGTGCTCTTCCCAAAAATTGCTCTTTCCGGCACCATCTCTCTGGCTGAGTTGGGAATCACTCCCTATATAATCACTATATAGATGCCTATATAGTGAGTTTGCCATTTTGTAGTGCTGTTTGAATGTGTAGTGAGTTGGGCTGCAGTCATCAAATAGAATGAAATTTAGAATCTATTCTTAGAATTGAGTATTCTACCAATTATCCAATTTATTAATTTAGTAATCTAATAAAAATGATTTTTGCATTATTCAACGCAATTATATCACCATGTGAGGTGTAGGTATTATTTTTGTCCACTTGGGGTCACCATCATCACATTCTACTGTAGTATCTGTGACTGGGAGTGTATGGCTTTTAGAAGGCTTGGCCTGGCCTGGTGAGTGATGTTGGAGTCAGCGAATGAGAGTCAGAGTTGGCTGGCTGTTAACTGGTTTACCCGTCAGTCGATCTGCGTGTTGAGTGACTCGGCATGAGTTGTGGCCATTGTCAGCTGGCGTATGACTGTTCTTATTAGTTTGAATTTTTACCGTTTGTTCAAGAAAGTGATTGAAAGTGCACCTGCAGCTGTGTCTATCCCCCCCCCTCCCCAAAAAAGACCAACAAATATGTTGATTTGTTTTTTAATAGGGAAAATAGCACTCTATAATAATGCACTATATAAAACATATAGTATTAACATGACTAATTATAATGTGAAGAATTACAAGGTTTCAGCATCATGATTAGTTCATTATATATAATATCCAAGTGAGTATTTTTATATTTGTCTTCAAATGGCCGCTGCTTACAGGTGCCAAATTTTACCAAACCAACTTTTTCTAGTATTTGGGATGGAATATTGAGTCTATGGTTACTCTGTAAACACGTGAAATATGAGTTAAAATCATCCAGTCATTCCTGAGTTCCAGACAATTTTCTACCGAGAGGCCTGAAATCAGGTCATTTGAATTTCTGGAGTTTATCTACGTCACTTGCGAAAATCTCCGCCTCCCGAGCAAGGGCCGTCAACACAACAAACAGGTGTGCTCTCCTCTCACAAGTGGGTCTTCCACACGGAGGCAACCAATCAGAGGAAAGGGGGCAGTCGTAGCCAATTATGGACAAAGCGGATACAAAACTGGGTCAAACAGAAGGAGCTGTCAGAGGGGCCTTTTCTGGATACTCGTATAACAAAACCAAGGTGTTTTTTTAAATTAAATGGACACTTTTATACTAATACTATACTTATCCTAAGTCCATGTTAGAGAGTCACTATGGTGGTCAAAATAGCCAAAATATGGGACCTTTAATGTTTAGTTTGCTCATAAATGACAATAAACAGGTTGAAGCTTCTTTTTTGAACAATTTTGAGCAGCCAAACGGCTGCTTGTTGTAAGTTCACTGCCAGCTACAGCACTCATATCTAAAATGTTTGCTCGCTAGTCAAATCAAAAAATCATCCAGACGGCTCACATCTTAAAAAACTCGTCAGTCGAGTCACTCATATTTGAAAGCACCACTGTGATGTTGTTATACTTGATTTATTTGTTGAATATGTATTACGGAAGGTCGACACTGATCAACCATGTTGTAATTATGCCACAGCAATAAAGTAATTAACTGGTTCCAAAACAATTTTTCATATGAATGGTGAGTGAACTATGTAGTCCAGTATATGAAAACCTTCGCTGGGTTTGGAATCAATCACTTATTCCCTACCCCCTAATCACTATATATGGATTTTTATAGGAACTATCTAGGTCAAAGTCCACTATATAAAATCCCTACATAGTAATTAGGGCGTAGGGACTGAGTGAATCATTCTGAACACAGCATCTCTCTCACTCTCGCGGCCCATAAAAGGCCATTTGTCCCTTTCTTTCGTCAAGGTCATGTTCTCCTTTTCTGTGGAAAAACAAGACGTTATCACCTTTCCTTATCAAAGCAAGCACAAAGCCAATAAATCCAGGTACTGCTCTAACACAGACACACACACATACACATATGCTAGACTTTGAACAGCTTTGTCTGAAAACCTTACACAAAAGTAACATGGACTTCCCCAAAACGTCTGTGAGAAGAATGCGACGTGAAGGGGGGCAGGGGAGGGGGAAGCTGGTCTTATTTATAGTTACCGTCAAAGTCAGGTGTCCAGAGGAAAAGAAGAGGAAGCGTGGGGAGCACTTTCCTTCCGGATGATACTTACAGGACCAAAAACAATGAAGGGGCAGCGCTTTTCTTTTTAGGAAAGCACAACATCAATAGTTTGTCTTCTTTTTAGGAAACCAGTGTGAATTATTATGCCACGCAGACAGTGAACCCGCGCTATATCGTCATTCACACTCCCGCTATGAGGCAGCTGTTTGACGGTTTATAGTTAGTTACCTTAACATCTACGGAAATTTGCATTAGCCCGTCTATAGCATTTTGCATTTGATTTTTCGCAAAAGACAAAAAAATATACCTGTGGGTATTGTTATGTTGTTTACCTACGTGTTGCTCCACCAAGGGCTTTAATACCACAACATCAATGCTATTCATAAGCCCTTCTAGGACATTTACCATTGTGTCACAGCATTAAGATTAACAGACATTCCGAAGACAAAGCTATCTAGTTGTTTAAAATACATGATTAGATGAGCCAATCATTCATCTAACAGGATGTCAGACTTTGCCTGACGGAAACAAATACAGTAGTCCGTTGATGACCTCTGAACTCCCCCTCACGTGCACACACAAAAGGCAAATGAACGAGGAGGAAACACCAGTCCCTCCCTTCACAACATGCATACGTACAATGAGGACACCGGATGAGGGTGGGGGTTCTATAAAAGAAAATGCAGGAGACGTGACGCAGGTTCCACTTCCCACATTATTTCAAACGGTGTCAAAATGAGCGTCGACTTAAAACAAATGGATAATCAGCCAGCTCTTGTTGCAAATAGGTGCAAAATGGTGCTTTACTTTTACACAGTTTATGTTACAGCCCTTTTAAAAAATAGATTCATTTTTTTCCTCTCAAAATTCTACACAACACTCCATTACATTTCGTTAGCAGCTAGCACTGCAGTTATAGAATCTTTTTTCGAATCAATTATTCAACTGATTATCTCATCGATTCATGAGATCAAAAAATGATTTTGTATTGTTAAAAAACATAATGTGCATGAGGTGCAGTTCTTATTATTGTCCACTTGGGGTCGTCATCGTCACAGTCCACACTATAATATCTGTGACTCTGAATGTGTGTGACTTTGAAAGGTGGGGCCTGAACTTGTGAGTGACAAGAGTGAGGGAATGAGAGTGCGTAATCATTTCAGCCCCACTATTCACATTCAAAAAGTTCAACACTGTGAACACTTGCAGGAACATTAGTCTGTGCAGAAAAATGATCCCTACGAAGCTTCGGGGTAAGTAAGAGAATTGTTAGATTAATCGTTTCCGCCCTAGTATTCATATTCAAAAAGTGAAGCGCTGTGAATACTTTCCAGATGCACAGTATTTACAGCGCTTCACTTTTTCCATATTTCCTTATGTTAGAGCCCTTTTTTCAAAATAGAATAAATCATTTGTTCCCCCCGCAAAATTCTCCACATATCATTTCTACACATCCAATAATGATTCAATTTAATCTTCAAGGAAACAAAACTTTAAATGTGACTTTTACTGCTTTAAAATGCAGTTCACTTCTTTTTACACAGTTTAGAATGTTTAAAAAAAAAAATCACCTTCGTGAGCAAATGGTTTAACTTTTAGCTTTTCTTGCTTCAACGCTGCAAGCACAACACTCCGTAAAAGGTGACCAAAATAATGCCTCCATGTCGCTGCTGTCTTGCAAGCAGGTGGGCTCTATTTGAGGATAAAACTTGTTAAAGTGCCCCGCAGTGCTGTCAGCACCAATAAAAATCCATTGGCTGTCAAACAAGTGACGCAAAGAAGGCGTACTCTGCCTGCAGAGCTTATTAGCTATGAAGGGGGGGTCAAAACAACGTGAAGGCGTCTTTTTTCACCATATACAGTTGGAACCTGGCCAATAACATTTGCCACCGCATTATATTTTGATTTATTTTTTATCCACAGTTCAATTATTAACTGTATGGGCAATATGTTAAAGTAGAACCAAAGAAGACCAAAAAAATGTCTCATAAATTTGACACATCACAGAAAAAAGTTTTGTTAATAGGCTCGACAACCAATGAATGAATTTTAAAAAAAGCATAATATTTTTTTTAAAAAGTCATAATAATCGGTAAGTATGTGTAATCAGGCTTCAAAATGGCCAAGAATTGAGACATTCTTTCAGTGTGTCGCTGAATGCTCTGAAAATCCCCCGTCCCCGGAACTTTCAGATGTCATTGAGATTAAATTATATGGTTTGGTTGAACATTTTGTTATTTACACAATATTTAAATTTCTTTTATTTTTATACGTCATTCTTACCGTAACTTTCACCTAGGAAACTTTCACCAGCTTGAAGCAAGCATACTTTGGCTCTTATTTAGAGAAATGCGCGAGAGAGTCTTCTTTTCATTTCCTCAAAGTGATGTTATACGATATTGTCTCATTTCTTGACAGCGAGAGACTGATAACAGCCGCTAAGGAATACTTTATTTAAGTGTGTATTAATAAATTTAAATGTCTTAAAAGTGAGCAGGATGGCTAAACCTATATGTAATTTTTTTAGATGGGCTCTTTATAATGCAGATTTTGGTATTTGGTATTTATTTTCATAACATTTTCAGACTATTTCCATCATAAAATTACAAAAGCACTTCCATAATATTGAAATGTTTCAAGTGTAGTCAACAACTATTTTGATAATCAATTAATCGTTTCGAGACCTTGTTTAACTTGGACTAATTGTCCAAATCATCAGAATGTCAGCCTCTCAACAGTAAACATTCTCCGATTTCTGTAGTCCTCCATGAATACAGACTAATTGTACCCTAGTTACAAAATGTCCCTTCATGAAAAAATTTTGCTTTGTGTTTAATCAAAATCTGCTTTTATTTTAGACATAAAAATTATTTCTGATTTTCTGACTAGTAGAGTAACTGAATCACAATCATTCACGTCCAGTTTTTTTTTTAAAAGGTTTAAAATGTCTGAAATGGCTTTCCATTAGGTGTATATAAAGATTTCACTACTTGTGATGTGCCACATTTCCGGTAGGTGGCGGTAATGCAACTGGTTTGTCAACGGCATTTGAAATTGAAGAGAAGGATTTTCCCACCATGTCGAGCTGCATTTGTAAATAGTTATAGCCACAGCTATGTATTGGTTAAATATATAATGATAATGCATTCATGAGAATACATAAATCTGTCATTTTTTTAAATTCAAAACGTGTTTATTAGTTATATTAAATAACGCTCATTCTTAATTGTTTCATTTACATTATCCATGCATCCATTTTCTGTACCGCTTTTCCTCATGAGGGTCATGGGCGTGCTTTCGACGAGGAAATATGCACAGGGATCTCGTTTGATGTGCGTCCCGCATCTAAGATGCACAAAAATTAGCTGGGACGCATAAAGTAAGATCAATCTGCGTTTTAGGAGGCAGCGCTATGGCTTAGTACTCAAGCGTGGTGCTGTAAATCCGATGTATATTTTTATTTTAGTTTTTTTTATGAGACAGGTCTCGAGAGAGACTAATTTGGTTGCATATGCGCCCTAATTTCTGAATGGTGCGGCAAAGAAAACTTTTTTTTTTTTTTAATTCCCGCGACTTGAAAGCAGACACATGAAACCCATCGTGGTCTCTACATCAATCAGAGATTGTGAAGGGCGGGGACCCTCCGTCTGATTGGCTGTGTACAAGTCTGTGTGCATGTGTGTGTATATCTAACATATTTATTGTTCTACATTACAATGTCAATGTTCATTATTGTTAGAATTACAATTAAAAGTGATTTTTTTTCTTAAAAAGGATATAGTTGCATTATTATGCTCTATCATCTATAAATCAGTGGCGTAAAAACATCTACGATACTATACAGATCCAGATAACGGATAACATGAAAATATTGTACATGCAGTATTAAAAAACTGAGTAATAACTGTAATAAAAATCTACAATATAGCGGGACCACGAAGCAAGAACCGTGATATAGCGGAGGATTACTGCATCTGTATTCCGTGATGCTAAATTGCAGGGACTCATTTTTCCCGGGCTGGGACTCATTGTTTCCATGACAGGTGCATCCTGGGACTCAGATACTCTCAATTGTAAAATGATCGATGTATGCAGCACATATAGTTTATTGGCCTGGTCATGTTAAAAGTTTTATTCATATGGATGGAAATTGTATAAGAAATTTAATTACAAAAATCTTAAGAATCAGGCCTAAATATTGCTGTGAATTTAGGTTTCTGCCCTTTGAATGACATCAGGTGCTGGAGTCCAGTTGGCTGCTTAGTCTGCGTGTGAGTTTCTGGGTGTGAGTTGTGGCCTACAGCAGCTCCTTTTGAGTGTTCTCATTGTGGATTTGCGTGTTAGGCTGTTTGTCCCATTCAATAAACGGCTGAAAGTGCCTCAGTGACTGTGGCGCTCCTTGCCCACATGCCAGGGCATTAAAGTACATCAATTGCAAAAAAAATAATTTGACTTCATTCAAGTGTATCTGAAGCTGGATCGTACCCCAAATTTTGGCAAATATTCGACCAAGCAATGACTGATAACTCAAAAAACTCATAAATGAAGGTACCACTGTATTTATTTTTCTGACAACTTTTCACTTGTACTCGCTATATTTGAAAACAGATAACATTGTACTCCTTGCTTTGTCAGAATAGGCTTGTTACTTATTTCAAGCCTTCTGCCAGCCACCCAGCTACCACTGCACATGACCCCCCCCCCACACACACACAGGGGGTGAGCCCATGGGAAGGGAGACCTATGCTGCTTCTTTGGGCTGTGCCCAGCTGGGTCCCAGTGGTGCAGGCCCGGCTACTTCCAGGCCTGGATCCAAAGGCGGTTCCCGGTTACCTGCATCTGGGCGCGGGAAAATGTGATCCAAAATGTTTTCTCAACAAAAGGGGTCCCTTGTCTGGTCCCTCACCCAGGACCTATTTGCCATGGGTTACCCTACCAGGGGTATAAAGCCCCCGACAATTTAGCTCCTGGTATCATTGGGACACACTAACCCATCCACCAAGATACAATGACGGCTCAGGGAGAGACTCAGAAAATTGTCCATCAGGCAGGTAAGTTGTCCTCAGAAAGATGTGCTTTTTATCTATATTGAGCATATTCAATTGACATAAAATCAGAGTGACATGTTGTGTTTTGTTTGCGGCAATTATTTTTTGTTTACGCATTAATTATTCTATGGATTATTTTCTGCTGAAAAAACTAAATAGGTTAAGTTGGCTTTTTACAGACAGGAGACAAGGGACCGTACTGCACCAACTACTCTGTACTGTAAAACGCATCATTTCCAGTACATCGTTTTCAGCGTGCCACCAAGTCAGCCAACACGGGAATGTCTACACTAGACATTAAATATTTCAAAAATGAAATATTGAAAAATAGAGTAAGATGTTAGAGAAGCTGATTGGCTTAATCAGCATTGTGTCATTTCCTCTAGTAGCGACTGAGGTGAAAACAATTTTTTTAAACAAAAAAAATAGTTACACACTCAGGTTTTAACAGGAAGTTGAAATTATTTTTTGAAGAATTGTTCACTATCTGCCAAATTGCTGCTTGTTGTCAAGTGAGTTAGTTCACTGCCACCATACAGGGTTCATATCTCAAATCGTTGCTCCCAAGTCAAAGCAACAAATACAAAAATGGCTCGTATCAAGAAAAATTCATGTCTGGTCACTCGTATTTCAATGCACGCAAGTATACGTACTTATTTTTATTACGTTTAGTAGACCAAGATGATATTCAGTATTTAACTTGCAATGTTCTGTAAATCAACTCCAGTCCACTCTTGTAGCCGAATGAGATTATGTGGGAGTGTACGAATGATCAATAATGAACATTATTGACAGAAATAGTGGGCCAGAAAGCAAGATTTGGTTTGGGGCCCCCAATGGAGGCGTGGAGGCTAGCTTTTACTGCTAGTCAGTAAAATAGCTTTTACTGCTAGTCAGTAAAAGCTGAAAATGATTGACAACATGAGCATTTCCTGTTTTGTGGTTGAAGCCAACTCGCTGACACAGCATGAGGGCGAACATGGTGGAAGGAAGCAGGTTATATAAAAAAAAAACAAAAAAACAAAAGTTATCTTCTCCGGAAACAAATTTGAAAAAATTAAAAAGAAAGAAAGAAACGGAGTGCGTTTTCAACCAGGCACATAGTTACCTAGCAACATAGCAGCCATGACAAAAATTCTCATCACATACCTGCTATGTACCTCGGCATTGGGAACGAGGAAGCCAAGTTGAGCCACCTGGTGGAGCGGGCGGCGGGTGGGGTCCTCTCCGGTGTCAGCGGGAGTCAGCGGAGGCCGCCCACCCGGTGTGGTCCGTGAGGGGGAAACGAGTGTACCCCCGCCCAAAAAAAGAAAAAGTCCCGATTTCCTTGACGACGACGCTTTGTACAGATGACGCGACCACAAACAGCATTGCCGTCGTCAGCGGCACATCCTCGGCGTGTATTTACGCCGTACCCCGGCCCTCTCCACTGAGGTATGTTGCCATTCACGCTCGCATATTTGGCAATGGGAGCGACCGAAAAACACCCCGGGGAAAAGAAAAAGAAAAAAAAAAAAAAAAAAGGTAAAGTTAGCTCACGGGCGACGTACACAACAAAATAAAAACGCCCTGGAATACGTCGCGTTTGACGGGAGTCGGAGGCTCCGGGGGCTGGGACGTGTGCCCGGGGAGGGAAGGCTCAGGCCGACCGGCGGCGGCGACGACGGCGGGGAAGAGGAAAAAGACGTGAAGTTGTCACTCTGCAAGTCTGAAGCGTTGCGAGACTTCACAGTCCCTCAGCAGCACGTCACACCGAGACGCGTCATAGGCCGCAGTCACACGATACACCAATGGATGTCCGGTCAGCCTTTCGAAATAAAAGCTATGCAACTACGGTACACCACACGCTTTGGAAGTAACTCATAAGGAAGGCAGGAAGGAAAGAAAGATGCTGAAGGAAGGAAGCACAGTGGAATTAAGGGAGGACGGGTGGAGGGAAGGAAGGACAAATACATTCAGAGAGCAGGAAAGGATGAAGAAATTCAAGAAGGAAGGCGGGGAGGAGAAAGGTAAGAGCCGGAGAAGGGAGGAAGGTGGATAGGCGTGATGTAAGGGAGGAAGAAGGACATAGGAAGTAAGAGAGGGAGGAGGGATGAAAGAAAGATGTGAGGAGAGACAGAAGGGATGAAGGGAGGAAGGAATGGATGAGGAGGGATGGTCACGTGAAGGAAGGTTGAAGGAATTAAGAAAGGGAGGGAGGAATGGAGGAGAGGAAGGTTGGAGGGCTGCGAGGAAGAAAGAAAAGGATGGAAAGAAGGATGACGGGAAAAGGACAAAGGAATTGAGGGAGTACGGTGTAGGAAGGATGAAGGAATTAAGGAAAGAAGTAGGAAAGGAGGATAGATGGATGTAAAGAAGGAACAAAGGAATTAAGCAAGGAAGGAAAAGAAGGAAGGGGTATAGGAAGGATGAAGGACGGGAGGAAGGATAGTAGGAAATAAAGGAGGAAGGTAAACGGGTTGAAGGAATTAAGGAAACTAGGAAGGAGGGAAGCGAGGAATAATAGAGGAAGGAAGCATGTAGGAATGAAGAAAAGCAGGAAGGAGGGGGATAGAAGGGAGAAAAGAATACAAGTAAGAAAGATGAAGCACTTAAAGACGCTAGGAAGGGGGGGACTCAGTACAGGCAGAATGGAAGGAAGGAAGGAAGGAAGGCAGGAATTAAGGAATAATGGAAGAAAGGAGGGATGAAGATATTAAGGGTAAAGGCAGGAAGGGTTTCCAGCAGGTCAACACACACAAACACAGAAGCCACCACCAGACTTGAAACCCTAACGACAAACCCAAACTGCAGGATAGAAACCCCAACTTGAAATCCGAGCCATGGAAACCGTTCTATTTTTAAAACTCTACTTTGAAACCCTAACCATGACTATAAACCTTACTTATACCATCCTTGCACGATATTATATATGGTGCTTCGTTCAAGTTAATGACACTTTTGAAGTTGTGAAACTTCCGGTGTTTTGTCTTTTTGTAAAAGCTTGACTTGGCTCGTCTTAAGCAAGCACAAGCCCTCTGCTGGTCAAATGCAGATTACACGACCGATAAAAAGTGTTGTAATTTGCAAGGCTGTTTTGACGGTTTTCAAGGCCTTAACAATTTACTCTTACAAATACAATAGTTTTCTTTCTGGATGGAGTGCCTGTCCACCAAGGTTACAAGTTTGGGATTTTTTTCAAATTACTTTAAGTTTTGGGTTTTGTTTAGTTTGGATTTTTTGTGTTTTTCAAATTCAGTTAGTTTTAGAGTGGGTCATCCATCCATCCATTTTCCTTACCGCTTCTCCTCACGCGGGTCGCAGGAGAGCTGGAGCCTATCCCAGCTATCATCGGGCAGGAGGCGGGGTACACCCTGAACTGGTCGCCAGCCAGTCGCAGGGCACATACAAACAAACAACCATTCGCCCTCACATTCACACAAAATCTCACAAATATTTATGATTTACCTTTTAAAATATTTTTCATATTACAACTTCTTTGAAGTATGGTATTTATTTTCAGAAATTGATAAAATAGTTACAACTACTCAAAAATTACATTTTGAAGTAAAAATTGGAAACAAATGGATGGATGAATGAATTAATGTATTCATTTTCATAAAATGACATTATCAGTCAGTGTTATGATTTTACTCTCCGAAAATTGTTATTTTTCCTCGTAAAATTATTCACAAATATTATAATATTCTATTCTAATTACAATTTATTCCACAAATATTCTCACAATGTTAACTTTTTTGATTGAAATGTGGTAGGTATTTACCTAAAATTGCACATTTTCCCCTGGTAGGTCCTTACATAAATTGCACATTTTCCCCTGGTAAAATCACACAAATATTCTTAAAATTTTCTTTGTATGATTACAGAAATATTCCAATATTATTAAAATAATTTTGTAATGTTACAAGGAAACATAATATAACAACTTTTTCCTTTGAAGTGTGGTATTTATTTTCAGAAAACAAAATTTCCGGGCAATGTAATGACTGCAGTCCTATAAAATGACAAATATTCTATTACGACAACTTTTATCTTTGCGTTTGTATTCTTGTAAAATTACATAAATATTCTCACAATGTCAGAACTTTTTAATACAAATTGTTCTTGTAAAACTACAACCTTTCCTTGTAAAATTCCCAAAATATTCTCATAATATTACGATTTTATTCTTTAAGGTGTGGTATGCATTTATTTTCATGAGAAACATATACAATACGACAAAAATATTTCCATAGTAACGCTCCATTATTTATTAATATGTACAATATTTTGGACTGATCTTTTTGAAGGTTTTGGTTATTTGGCCCTTTTAAGGGTAAACGGTGTTTTATTTTACGAATTTCATTTCACAATTTATATGAATAGGTATATAATATATTTTGTATTTAATTTTATTTATAATTTGGTTCGTGATAACAAAAATACCTATTGTTAAATTTTTCCTCCAGTGAAGTCACATTTCCTTACTTGTGGCAAACAGATTGCAGTTAAAACAGTTGACGAAAGGGGGCGACAGTCTGCAAACGTTTTATTCCGCGAAGAAGAACAGCTGGCTGTGTGAATTTGAAGCGTAGAAGAAGATAGACGGACTGTATCCAAGTGTCAACATAATCTAAAAAAAATATATATAATTCATATGAGATCGCTCATATTTAAATATTATATTTCTTCTTTCTACGTACTTTAAGTATGTCGAGGCTTTCCTCGTTCTTTCGCTGCGTATACAACAGCCTCGCGAGTGGCGTGACGCGTCACAACTCCTCCGGTGTCTCTTCAGTGTTGAAGCCGGCTCAGAGTGGACCTGCCCGGGTCGCGGTCGCCGGAAAGAAACACCTGGTCCCCCTGGTTCACCTGGAGGAAGACGAGCTGGAAGAGCAGTTCGTGCGGGGCTCTGGACCCGGGGGACAGGCCACCAACAAGACCAGCAACTGCGTGGTGCTCAAGCATATCCCCTCTGGGATTGTTGTCAAGGTTAAGTGTTGTTCGTAAAGTCATCACTAGTGTAGCGTAAACTAGTTTTCCTTCACTACCTGTGGTTTTATTTGTATATATGTTTGTTTATTTTGATTTAATTATGTAATTTAACGTATACAAAAACATGATTAATACATTTCACCAGTTAATTAAATCCACAATTTATTTTAATTGGAATCTTTATGTACAGTGGTGCCTTGACTTGAAAAGTTAATTTGTTCTGTGACGAACGCTTGTAACTCAAAATACTTCCAAACCTATTAAGAAACACAATTTAAATACATTCTAAACATATTTTAACACAGAAAAACAAATTGCAAGCACAACATGTATGGAAAATACTTTTTGTGCATGTGCCTTTAAGAGGCGGGGCCTAATGGGGTTGGGTGTGCCGTTGGCTAGGCTGAGCGTGTGTGTTCTCTCGTTTGCAGTTCTTCAGAGAGGCCCAGCATGTTTGCTTCAAGCTGTTTGTCACCCCCCCCCCCCCAGTTGAAGTTAACTAACATGTTGATGCTAACATGTAATGCAAAACGCCATAGATTGGCTAACACAATTTACCACAGATGTTAGGGTAATTAGGAACCTTCAAACAACTGCTTCATCTAAAAACGCTTGCTTAAAAATCTGTTCTATAGCAAATGAGTGAATAATGATTCACAACATAGCGGGTGTTTGCTATATCCCTGATTCAGATTCTGGAACATTTGCCTGAATTATCTAGGATCATTCCCAATTTGTTGAGTTTTTGACTGTGTTTCCCTGTTCACGACTTGTCCTTGCAGTGCCATCAAACCAGGTCAGTGGACATCAATCGGAAGCGAGCGCGGGAGATAATGCAGCAAAAACTGGACGTTTTCTATAAAGGAGAGCGCAGCGACATCCTGGTTAAGAAGAAAGAGGCGGAGGCCAAGAAACAAGACAAACGCAGGAGAGCCAACGAGAACTTGGAGAGGAAGAGACTGTTCAAAGAAGGCCTCCTAGTCCAGGCCGCTCCCGAGAACGACTCTGTTTGAAATCGCTATGGATGCTTGTAGCGTTTCGGGTGATCTTTTTAGTTTTCATATAAATTGATTGTCGTCTAAGTTTGGTATTTATAATTATTTGTTCCTTCCCGCCTTTGCACAGTAACCTTCCATTATTGAAATAAAAAAAAGTTATATTTTTATAAATATGTTTTTATGTATTATCTTTAAAAAAGGCGGCATGGTGACCAACTGGTTAGCACATCTACCTCAGAGTTCTGAGGACCGGGGTTCAATTCCTGGCCCCGGCTTTGTGGAGTTTGCATGTTCTCCCCGTGTCTGCGTGGGTTTTCTCCAGGCACTCCGGTTTCCTCCCACATCCCCAAAACTTGCATTAATTGAAGAATGTGAGTGCGAATGGTTGTTTGTCTGTGCCCTACGATTGGCTGGCGACCAGTTGGGTGTACCCCGCCTTGCGCCCTACGATAACTGGGTTAGGCTCCAGCACGCCCGCGACCCTAGTGAGGATAAGCGGAGTGGAAGATGAATGAATTAATCTTTTAAAAAAAATTATATGTACAATATTTTATTGTGAACTTTCTAACGCTAATCAACTGATATGTTACCCAAGTTCCAAATGTAGCTTTTTTTCTGGTTGTTTAACATGAGCTCGAAATCAAGCCAATAAGAGAACGGCATTCACGCAGCATACCACGCCCATTTGAAGCAATCGAACCAATCGGAGACGCCGAAGGGTTTTTAAATCCCCACGATGCCACACGTACACACTCACTGACACATACACTCTTTGTATGCGTTTCCACCGTCACCCCAACAATAAGCAAGCGAAACCCATCAATATATTTTATTCACCACCCCTCACGTCGGATATGTATTCGCAACACTGACATGGCAAAAGGTAACCAAAACCTCTTCAATTAGTGTTCTTTTGTACGCTAGCTCGTACACGGCTAATAACGACAAGCCGCTACCCGGGTTGAATGAGTAATAGAACTGTGCTGTACTCTGTGATCACAGGGAAGAAACAGATGGAAAGGACGGACAAAAATCCGGAAAACGCTTTGGAACAAAAAGTAACCTCCGGAGAGACCAAAGAAAACTGGCCCGTGGTTAGCAAAGAGGTATGTATAAACGCTTACGCGGAACAACATAGTCCCCCCTCCGCCGACTTTTTATTTGGGAGGCACCCGGATGTAAAAAAAAAAAAAAAAAAAAGATACAAAATCAAACGTGTGAATATTGACGCGCAAAAAAACCCACAAAAACTTCGTAATTTCATTCCAAGGTAATATATCTTATTCAAGACATCTTGGCAAATATTGTTTAACATTCTCCAAATTCCTCTTCACCCCACAACTAGCGGAGACAAATTCCTTGTTTTTTGGACATACTTGGCAAATAAAGATGATTTTGAATTCCACATTTTCCTAAATTTAACCAATTCAATTATTCTTCAAACCATTCTAATTTCCAACTTGTTAGCTCATTTGTGACGTAAATTATTTTTCACATTCCAACACAAAACACTACCTCGAAGTGTTAGAAAATCGTTGTACATTGATTTACGAGTTTACCAAAGTCACCACTCAATTTACATTTTATATCAAATCAATTTTCACTGAAATGGCACTACTTACTCCAGTTCCCAAAAATTCACCCCAAAATGTTTTTGTTACATTTTTAATGAATTAGCACAGTATTGTAAAATATGAAGACAAAAACAATAAAGGAGAATATGTAAATGAACTAGTTTTATGAAATGTAATTACTGTACATAGTTTAGTATTCGTGTTAATGTGTGCCTTTTAGGGGCGTGGCCTAATGAGTGATGTAAGGTCTTCCTAATCTCAGGTTGGCCCTTTATCACACAGAATTGGATCAGCAGCTGTGGCTGTCCTTGCTCACTTGCACATTACAGTATCTTAATTGTAAAATAACTTTGCTAAGTTTGAGAACTCGTAAAACAAGGTACCTCTGTATATAAAACTATATAACTACTTGATGAGTTGTCATGTTTAATAAATTAAAATCAGAAGTCAAATTGTCCCTTGCATCCTTCCATTTTTCAATAAGCAGCCCTCAGAGGGAAAAAGGTCAAACACTTTTTTGTCCCTGTGTGTAGAGTATTTGATAATAATTAACCTCCTTTGCAGCCAGATTGCAGAAGAAAAGCACATCCACGTACTCCGAAAAAGGCCATATCGCCTCTGAACGAAACCTCCAGCATGCTCATTCAAGACCGAAACGACACAGATGCCAATCACGCAGCCAAGCTGGACAAAGGTGAGGAAGCTGCCACAGTAGCATTAACTGTAGTAGCACAGTAGAGGGCTATATGCCAACTGTTGCCATTGTAGACACCTCAAATGAGACGCAGTCGGAGCTGCGCGGAAC
Organism: Phyllopteryx taeniolatus; assembly: GCF_024500385.1. Lineage (NCBI taxonomy): Eukaryota > Metazoa > Chordata > Actinopteri > Syngnathiformes > Syngnathidae > Phyllopteryx > Phyllopteryx taeniolatus. The sequence goes on along the minus strand of NC_084504.1, from coordinate 12,912,309 downwards.
CAAGGTCGCAGATCAACCTCAGCAAAAGAAGATGACGGCGCACACAAACGTGGCCCTGGCGGACGACCGCAAAGTTCCCGCCTCCAAGCCCCGAAGTCGGAATCCTCACAAAGGGAAAAAGTGTGTTGAGACGCAATGCATCTCTACCGAGGAGGAGGAGCACATCCTGTAATCATATTGTCCTTCTCTATAGGATGGAAAATAAAGCCTCGCAAAACAGGAAGGTTACAGACTTCTTCCCAATCAGGAAAAGTAACAGGAAAACTAAAGGAGAGTTGAAGGTTAGTTTATTATCAATTCTGCACTGTCGCTACAGTCATCCCCTTTTTATCGCAGGAGATAGGATAGGTTCCAGACGCACCAGCGATATGTGAAAATCCAGAGATTTATTTTAATAGTTACAACAATACTCACAGGCATATAAGTCTCTCTGCTCCATGAGATTATTTCTGGAGATGAGTTGGGGGACCTTCTCAGGCTCTTCTTGATGTTAATTATGCTCCAAGTCTTCCAGTCGAGCTCAGTGCGCCCAGTGTTTTGACACGTGGAACGACACAGGACGCAACACTTAATTCAGACATGTCTGTATACTGTAAAAACAAAAACGGTCCTTCAAAATTTGTGATATATTGTCGTCGTGGCACGAACGATGAACCGGAATGTATAGCAGCAGGGGTTCACTGCTCATGTCTGGTTCGTTTTTGCTACCAACATACATCTCCTAACTTTTGCTGCTGTTCACATTTAGTATCTATTTATTCATGTACAGTTTGTCATTCACGTCTGCATATCCTGTATAATATTACGTGTACAGTTGCCACATACATTGCTGCTCTCATTGCCTGATGTTCTGTTCCTGACTAATACTAATGAAATATTTTCAGAATGAAGAACACAAACACTTGGATGACCTGATAAAGAACGGCGTTGAAGAAGGACTGCAGGTGATGACTGTAGTGCAATGCATGCATGCCCTTTTTATATTGTCCAGCCAATTTAACCAGGCCTAGTGTGACATTTAAAGGTGCCGTATTTTATCAAACCAACTTTTCTAATATTTGGGGTGTAATATTGTCTCTATGGTGCCTCAGTAAATATGTGAAATATGAATTAAAATCATCCACGCATTCCTGAATTCAAGGACGTTTTTCTCCGGGGAGGCCTAATAGCAGGTCTTTGAAATTTCTCAAGCTTATCTACGTCACTAGCGAAGCTCTCCGTCTACCTCTCCGCTCCCGTGCCAGGGCTGTCAACATAACAAACAAGTGTCCTCTCACAGGTGGCTCTTCTACACGGAGGCAACCAATCAGATGAAAGGGAGCGGTCTTAGCCAAATATGGATAAAGTGAATACAAAACGGTGTCAAACAGAAGTAGCTGTCAGATGGGCCTTTTCTGGACACACGTATGGTTTTTGAATGAAATTGAGATTCACTCTATGGAGGTGTAAATAGCCAAAGTATGGATATGTTGTTGCTGAGGATGGCCCAACCAGTTATTCGGTTTAGAGGGCCATTACTTTTTCATACAGGGCCTTGTGACTTTGAATAGTTTTTATTTCTCCTTAATAAATGAAATCACCATTTAAAAACAGCATTTTCAGTTCACTTGGGTTATAATTGTCTTGTTTGATTATCTTCAACACTAATGTGGGGAAACTATGCAAAAATATAAGAATTTGAGGAGGAGGCCAATACTTTTTCATGGCACTATAATATAGTGCAATAACTGTCCGGCAGTAATGTTCTTTACAAAATTTTTAAAATATGGAAATTCAGACAAGTTTGGACAAATTGTTCTGGAAGTGACTTTCTATAGGTTGGCAGCTCTGGATTTGTATATTAAATAAAACCTCCCCATTTAAATAAAATGCCAAAAATCCTTTACAGCCCCCCCCTCCCCCCAAAAAAAATGTTTTGTTTAATAAAGAAGAATTTTTTTTTTATAAAACAAAAGTGAATGTAAATAAACTCATTTTATAAAATGTAATTACTGCATCTAATGTAGCATTCATGTGCCTTTAAGGGGCTTGGCCTACTGAGTGACATCAGAAGCTGGAGTCTAATTGGTCTGTTAGTCTGCAAGTGAGCATCAGGCGTGAGTTGTGGCCTACAGCAGCTTCTTGCGAGTGTTCTTATTTTGAATTTGTGCCTGACTGTTTGTTGTCCCGTTTGATAAACGGCTGGAAGTGCATCAGCGACTGGTGCTCTCCTTTCCCACATGCGCGGGCACTACAGTAAATTAGTCCTCAAGCAGCATATATCTGAAACTCTTTTTATTTTTTTTAAACCTCAATTTTTTTTCTTGGAGTGATTTTGACGATTATGGTAATGTTTGTATCCACAGGTGAGGGCGATAGAAGGCAAAGGGCGTGGTGTATTTGCCGAGCGCGGCTTCAAAAAGGGCGACTTTGTGGTGGAGTACCACGGTGACCTGCTTGAGCAGGCCGAGGCCAAACGCCGAGAGGCCCGCTACGCCCAAGACCCCCAGACGGGCTGCTACATGTACTACTTCCAGTACCAGGCCAAGACCTACTGGTGGGTTTGGTTTCATTTTTAAAACTCCCTTATGCATATTTTGATTAAACCCAACGTCTGTTATCCTAATCAAGGACAATTTAGTTTAGATTTTTAACATACGTTTTTGTAAATATTGAAGAATGTTTTGAATCAACGAACCTACGGAGGTCTTTTTTGTAAACATTACAATTTAGTCATTGTCTGATGTAAGTAATTTTCTCAAAAAGACAATTTAGTTTTCAGCGAACCCAGCATGGTTTCTTAAACAAAGACAGCTTTTAACAATCCTCATTTGATTTATTCCAGTAATTTCTTTTTTCAAAACCTTCATTTAAAAACTGCATTTTGTGTTGTCTTTGACCAATATTTAAATTTGTTTGATGATGGGAAACTTAAGTGTGACAAACGTGCAAAACATCAAAATCACTTTTTCAGACTACTGTAGCCTTTAGGGAACCTACATTTTGTTTTTGGGAGACGTCAGTAAACGTTTCAAACAAACAAAAACAATAATTTTAGTCGTCAATTAACCTACGCGTTATTGTAATATATTGTTTTTTTTCTGGGGGGGAGACAAGTAATGTATAAGGATCAGTAACGAAAATGTACCTCACAGAGGTACATTTTCGACAAATTGGAGTAATTTTAGTCGTCAATTAACCCTGCATGTTTGTGTAAACATGACAATTTAGTCTGTCTAACGTAGGTCTTTTTTTCCTCAGACAATTTAGTTGACTAAATTTTCAGTTTTCAACAAATGACATTTTAGTAGTCAGTTCACCTAACGTAGGTGTTTTCGTAAACATGACAATTTAGTCAAGGATAACCGTGTAAGGTAGGTCATCTTTCTAAAAGGGAAAATGAAAAGACATCAGGGAACCTAACATCCATATTTTCAAAAATGCGAGTAATTTTAGTCAACTTAACGTATGCATTTTTGTAAACATCACAATTTAGGCCCGATTGTTCAAAACTGTTTAACCCCCAACCACCGGTTAAATCCTTACCCCGCCGTTAGCTAACCGACCGTTAAATATGCGTTGTTCAAAACGTGGTTAGTCACGTTGTTAGTTAACGGCACCGTCAAAGTTAACCGTGTGGTTGACGTCACTGGTCAGCGCCAATATATCCCACAATTCCTCATTTTGTTGACTTCCGGTTTCGCGAAAAAACTGTTGTGAGCAGAAACTACAGCAGATATTTTGCGGGTGCGTCACATGGATGTAATATGATTCTGTCAATATCTCTTACTGGAAAACTCACTTCATTGTGGGACATAATCAACTATTCTTAATAAATCCATGAGCTAATTCTTTTGGCTTGTTATATCTATTTGAACCTATATTATTATATTTAATCGAATCAAATTGTAGACTGTTATTCAAGTTACCGTGGACAGGGAAAATCTAGACATTTTACAGGTGCAATGTTTATCGATTTCCAATATTTGTTTTTGACTTCATTATGTAAGATCATTCATGTCTTATTTATTGAATAAATCTATGAAATATTTCATTTTCCCAACTTTTAATGTCCCATGTCTTGAGATGATACCAAGTTTGAAGCGAATCGTTAGCCGCGAACGCCATCTCGAGAGTTAACCACACAGTTAAAATGTTAGCGGCGGCCCTGAGGTGTGTAAACTTTAACGTCAAGTTAATAGGTGGTTAAAGTTAAGAGTTTTGGACAACAATATAACGGTGCCGTTAAAGTTAACGGTCAGTTAAGTCTACTTAACCAGCGGTTAAAAAATAACTGAGTTTTGAACAACCGGCTCTTAGTCGTTAAGGATCTAATGTCGGTCTTTTTTTTTTTTCCTGAAACTGACACTTTTGTCTTTTAGTGGTTCATTCAAAATCAGCATAAATGTTTTTGACGAATGTGATTAAATTTAGTCATCAATTAACTTGCTTTTCTAAACTTAGATAAATTGGGGTCATCAATGAACCTAACGTAGGTCTTTTCACTGTACATATTTTCATAATCAGACTGCTTTGAACAATCCTTATTTGACTTATTCCGGTAATTTTTTATTTTCGTTCCATGCTGTTATTTCTGAAAGGACTAATTGTCAAGATTGGGTGCAAAAAAAATACATTTATAGAGCTAGCTCGGGACTTGTGATTCTCTGAACAATTTAGGACAGTCCCTGTAATCCGCTTTTACTTTATTTTAATTTTTTCCCGCCTGCAGTGTGGACGCCACGCGGGAGACGGGTCGCCTGGGCCGGCTGATCAACCACAGCAAGGCGGGCAACTGCCAGACCAAGCTACACGCCATTGACGGCTCGCCTCACCTCATCCTGGTGGCATCCAGGGACATCGAAGCGGCCGAGGAGCTGCTGTATGACTATGGTGACCGCAGCAAGGAGGCCATCTTGGCTCATCCCTGGCTCAAGCACTAAAAAAAACAAACAAAAAAAGGACCAAAAAACACCACAGTCCTGGGAAACTAGCTGGTGCTAAAAATGCACAATCAATGACTTTTTTTTTTTTTTAAATGACGGACAAAAAAACTTTTAAACTAATATGCAATTTTAATCATGCTTTTTATACATTTTTCTGCTGTAGAATATTTTGTCTTCATTCAAATGTTACACATTGTCTACTGTTGTGACATTTGCCATCATGTAAATTATTAGCTGTGCTGTACCGTGCCCAATAAAAGACATGCATGAGCTGAGCTGGGTGTGGAAAAACCATTTGAGGAATAAATGGTTTACTTTGCAGCTTTGTGGGATAAATCCAATTTTCCACCATCAGGATAAACATTCCAGAACAATAAAATGTTTTGAAGAAATTTAGTTTGAAAGTGCTAATAACATCATACTATCCAGTTTACGTCATCTTCAAACAAAGTAAAAATCACTGGGTACACCATGAAATTGCATCACAAGACTCAGGCAGTGTGATTCGATTGTTGAGCTGCACGTGAGGGTCAAAATACAACAGCAGCTCTCAGCAGGATGGGCCCGTGTTTTCATAAACAAAGAAAATTTGGTCTTTAGTGTTGATAAAGACACTTGTTAGTTATTGAAGACTAAATTGTCTGCTGTTTACATATAACTGATATTAATCTAATGTACACACCTTTTTATACATCAAATAGTTTGTCTTCCATTAACCTAATCTACCAGTATGTTTATGTTAAAAAAATAAATAAAATCCTTTCATAAACCTAACAGGCATGTGTTTGTAAAAAAAGATTTTTTTTTACAATTTAGACTTCAATCTTTTTAATTTGTTTTTTAACATTCCAATTTGGTGCCCATAGAAACTTTATGGATGCATTTTTGTAAATAAAGACAAATTTAGTCTTAGAATGAACCTGTGCATTTCCCGAAACATCAAAGACCGTTTCGTTATCAAAGACAAATAGTCGTCATTACTCACGTACGTTTTCGTAAACATCAAACACACTTTAGCCTTTTATGAACCTAATATAAGTTCCTTCCATTTTCTGAACAGCTTTATCGGTTCATTTTGTAAACAGTTTTAAGTCATTTTAAGTCTTCTAACATTACACTTAACATGCTTGGTTTATTAACATCAAAGACACTTTAGTCTTCAATAAACCTAACGTCTGTTATTAAGTAAACATCAAATACACTTTAGAGGTCAATTAACCCCACAAATTTTTTTTTTTTATTGTTTTCATTTATGAACCCCAAGAAAATGTTTAATCTGCAACAATCTAACCTACGTGTAATTGTTTAGAACATCATAAAAATGTATTACAAATATGTAAATACTTCTGAGATTAGCATTGTATTTTTTCCATGTAACAGCCCTTGTGTATGACATAGGTGTACCTAATAAAGTGTTTCACAAGAACAGCTATTATAAATCTTTGTTATACAATACATATAAAATTAAGGCAGCGTGTTAAATTTACAAATACATCTTGAATACAAAAATATAAAAAAGGTCCGAGTAACCTGCTAACCAATCCTGTCTTGTCAGGGTCTTCTTTTTCATCTTGCTGTCTTATTTCCGTCTAAATGAAAACCTAGCAAGAGGGAAAAACAAGTTAGTGTGGGAAGGCATTCGGAAATTGGAGAGAGAAAAGTGCGCAGCCCAAGAGAAGCTCCAGTGAGTCAACATCATTGGGTCACAAGTATGTGATTAGGCTCAGGATGAGCGCACCCAAATGGATTGCACCGTGTCATGTGCTGCATTTAAGTGTGCTTTTCACCAAAAATCTTCCATTTGCTTTATTCCACATCCTCTTCAGGGGCACCAGAAACCTGGAGCCTATTCAGACTGACTTATTATTAACGGGGGGAAGGGTGGGCTCTGATCTACTGTCAATCGTTCATCAATTCAACGATCAATTTGCCCCCCCCCCCCCCCCCACCCCATATGCAATTGTACATTATATATATTCTTTAGTCTTCAATGAACCTAATATGGATTTGCACAAACAATGAACCTAACATACTGTAGGCGTTTTCATGAACATTAAAGACAAATTAAAGTCTTCAATTAACCTATAATACATATTTTTGTGAAGATTGAAGACAATCTGAGTCTCGATCACCCAGACATTTTCAAAAACAAAGACTCTGTACAGGTCTGTAGTCTTCAACGAACCAAACTGGTGTATTTGTAAACATCAAAGGCAAACGTTGTCTTCAATTAACCTGCGTTTTCACGAACATCAAGACAAATTGAAGCTAAATATCAAAGTCCCATTTATCTTCAAAGGACCTAACAAACAATTTAGTCTTCAATTAACCTAAAATCCATATTTTACAATGCATATAGAAACATTGAAGACAATTTCATCTTCAATGAACGCAATGTGTGTTTTTTAAACATTAAAAACAAAACTCGTCTTCAATGAACTGAATGTGTTTACATAAAGAATGAACTACTTATCATGTACATTCGCGTTTTCAATTTAAAGTCTTCAATTAACAAAATAAATGTAATATTATATAGAATGTATATATTTGTTTTCCTGAGAATCAAAGACAATTCGGTCTTCAATTAAACTAAGGTATGCATTTTTTTACAAATATATATAAACAAAGAACATATTGTCTGCAATGAACCCAATGGAAGTGTTTTTGCAAACATCAGAGGTGGGACTCTATCTGTACTTTACCTGAGTATTTATTTTTCGGACTTTTCTTCTTTCTGACTTAACTATACTTTTAAGAGTATTTTTTTTACTTTTGCTTAAGTAAATGAGTTGACTCAATACTACGTTTACAAGAGTATTTTTCACACAAAACTCTGTACTTCTACTTAAGTACAGAGTCTGAGTACTTTTGCCACCTCTGGTGAACATTAAAGACAATGTAACTTCAAAAACTTCATCTCAGTCCTCACAATTTTCCAATGGTGGTCTTTTCCTCTTTTGCATCGTTGATGGCAGCTGCCCCGTTTTGTGCCGGCTCGTCCAGGTCCACTTCGACCATGGCCGCTTGGCCCTGTGGCAGAATCCCGCTGCACAAACACAATCGAGTCCCACGTGAGCCACTTGATGAGAAGACACTTCAACACGTGATGGGCAACAATAAAAAGCTGCTCAGGCTGCTTTACAGGACAGAAAGTATAATAAAAATCACGTAGTGCCCCCCCCGCCTTCACGTGTACTTTGACCTCTTATAGAGCTGCAGCTCCTCCTGGGCCACCATGAGCTGGGCCTTCAGCTGGTTTCTCTCCTGCAGGACCTCCTTCAGCTCCTGCATGGTGAAGCGAGGCCTCTCGGGGTCGCTCAGGTCCACCACCATCTGGTTGGGTCCGGCCGCTTGCTTCAATGACAATGACATAGATGCTGCTATAGCTTTTTATAACAGGAGACTACAGCGGTACCTTGACGTACGAGTTGAATTTGTGACCAAGCTCGGAACTCAATTTACTTGTATATTGAATCAATTTTCCCCATTGAAATGTCTATCCGTTCCAGCCCCACAAATTTAAAAAAAGCACTCTACTTCAACTTAAAATAAAAACATACAGTAATAACATAATCAAATATAATGCAAAAAATTCAACAGTTTATGCATCATGATTTTATTCTTCAATGCCTATTGACTCTGTGCTCTTTCTGGTGTGCTTGCCTTGGCTACCAGAGATTATAACTCACCTCAACATAGTTCCTTGGCACAAAGATGCCATAAGATAGCAGTAAGCAATATTTTTATATTCGACTGCTTTGGCCTGAGCACAAAAACAGCAAACTGTTGGGCTTTTCAGGTACTAGTTTCTGTCAAAACTGTGGGGTCGTGACTCAAAATGGGTCATATGTATTTTTTAGAGGGTGCAGCCAATTTAGGGAGACAATTCCTCAGTCCTTTGGAGGACATATTATGAAAAAGTGAATTTAATTGATTGTATACAAATAGCTGTAACTGTGGAGTGCCTGCCCAACTATTAAGTGTGAAATAAGACCATCAAGTACAGTTGTACCTTTACTTTCGAATGCACCGACTTTTTAGGACAGATTAACAAATTGTTTCGATAATTGCATCAAAAATCTATTTTCAAAAAAAACACATTGAGTCGCATTTTCAACTTGAAGGTCTTGACGAGGACTCTTCATACCACGGTTATTTTATCAATATGAACCTAATACAAATGTTGCGTTATGTAAAATGTAAATAAAAAGAGAATACAATGACGTTTCAACCTATATTCAAATGAGTACACTACAAAGAAAAGATATTTAATATTCAAACGGATTACCATTATTGTTTTTTGCAAATATCCATCCATTTTCGGAGCCGCTTATCCTCACAAGGGTGACGGGAGTGCTGGAGCCTATCCCAGCTATCATCGGGCAGGAGGCGGGGTACACCCTGAACTGGTTGCCAGCCAATCTCAGGGCACATACAAACAAACAACCATTCACACTCACATTCATCCCAGGGGCAATTTAGAGTCTTCAATTAACCACACCATGCATCTTTTTGGGATGTGGGAGGAAACCGGAGAAAACCCACACAGGCACTGGGAGAACATGCAAACTCCACACAGGCGGGGCCGGGGATCGAACACCCGGTCCTCAGAACTGTGAGGCAGACGCTCTAACCAGTTGTTCACCGTGCCGCCGCAAATATTCACTGATTTTGAATTTGATGCCCGCAGCACATTCCAAAAAGCCTGGGAACGTTGAGGATTGCTTTAAAAGAAAAAAAAAAGAAAAAAAAAAAAAAACACCTGTTTGGTACACTCCACAGCTCAACAGGTTAAAATGGAAAAAGATTTGGTATAAAAGGAGCATCCCCGAAAAGCTCAGTTGTTTACAAGCAAAGACTTTGTGAACAACTGCGTAAGCAAATAGTACAACAGTTTAAGAACAATGTTTCTCAACGTACAATTGCAAGGAATTTAAGGATTTCATCACCTACGGTCCATAATATTATCGTAGGATTCAGAGGCTCCGAAGAAATCGCTGCACGTTAAGTGGCAAGGCCGAAAACCAACACTGAATGTCTGTGACCTTTGATCGCTCAGGCGGCACAAATACATTGCAGAAAGACAACAAAATAAACAAATCCAGTATTTCACACAATTTTAATATTGCATGTGACCAAAAAAAAAAAGGATCTTAAACACAGAAATGCTGGCGTTCTGAAAAGTGTATTAAAGTAATATGCCCTCAGTACTTTGTTGGGCCTCCTTTTGCATTAATTACAGCATCACGGCGGCGTGGCATGGAGGTGATCAGCCTTTGGCACAGTTCCGGGGTTATTGGAGCTCAAGTTACTTTAATATTGACCTTCAGATGGTCTGCATTTTGGGGTTTCTGTTCCCTCATCTTCCTCTTGACAATCACCCTTACATTTTCAATGGGGATCAAGTCAGGCGAGTTTGCTGGCCAATCAAGTACTGTTATTCCATGACTATTAAACCAAGTATTGGTAGTTTGGGTTTTGTGGGCAGGTGCCAAATCCTGCTGGAAAATAAAATCCTTGTTTCCAAAAAGCTTGTCGTCAAAGGCTGAGGAAAACCTCTGGAGGTGTTTTGCATTAATTAGCTGACAAGATTGGGACACAGGGAGCCTACAATGTTGAAACTTGTCATGATACTCTAATTTTGTGAAATAATTGATTTTTTTGTCTTTCTGCCCTAATCATCAAAATTGAAACAAAGGCTTGAAATATTTCATGTGTGTGGTGAACTAATATAATATACAAGTTTCACTGTTTGAAACAAATTGAGATAAATGGACTTTCCCGAGATATTCACATTGTTTTGACACATACGTGCATATTGGCACGGTGAACGACTGGTTAGCACATCTGCCTCACGGTTCTGAGGACCGGGGTTCAAATCCCAGCCTCCCCTGCGTAGAGTTTGCATGTTATCCCCGTGCCTGCGTGGGTTTTCTCCGGGTACTCTGGTTTCCTCCCACATCCCGAAAAGATGCATGGTAGGTTAATTGAAGAGTCTAAATTGTCCGTAGGTGTGAATGTGAGTGTGAATGGTTGTTTATTTATATGTGCCCTGCGATTGGCTGGCGACCGGTTCAGGGTGTGGGGTGTGCCCCGCCTCTCGCCCGAAGACAGCTGGGATAGGCTCCGGCATGCCCGCGACCCTAGTGAGGATAAGCGGAACGGAAAATGGGTGGATACCTGCATATTCATCAGTAGCGCTTTGTTATTATTTCTTTGCTTTTTCCTTCTCGTTAGTGCCTTATGTTACCAGTGTTCTTATTTTGTACTCTATGTAAACATACATGAACTACCTGTCGGTATCACCTTATGATGGAACTTTATTGGAAGATTTCATTCTCTTATTTGTTTCTTATGTCTTTACTGGGTTACTAAATCCAGATCACCGGCCGCCATTTTCTTTTCATTTCGCTGTGCCGGATTTCCCAAACTTGGTTTTAGCAAAGGTCAACCAAAAGCGCAAAATCCCTTTGCAACCTCCTTTTTGAAATTTTCAATTCAGGTGAGATTTTCTGTGGTTCTGACAAAGACGAAAATCTTCCTCCATTTCGGCATCCAAAATCACTCGGTCATGAGATTCCGACAAGGTTGAGAAGTACATCGACGTGACGAACCATTATCATTATTATTGTTTTCTGTTAAATTTGATCTGAACTGACGATTATCTTGCTGTCGCAGTGGTCCATTGAAAAATCTGAAAACGGCCTGTATAAACATCCCAGTTTCAGCTCAAGTCATAAGAAACATACTGACATTTTTCTACCAAAGATTCAAGGTTTCGGTCACAAAATTTCTATTGATTTACATCGATTTCTGGAGGAAATCTGAGCCAATGTATGACCAAAAAAAAGTGACATAAAATCCTTAATCCTTATCATATTCTTACAAACTGGGGCTCATTTGATTCGTGCTGCAAATGTCTATCCAATGACATCCTCTATTTTAATATATAGGTGGTTTTATATTTGTAGTTACATACATACATCTTTGGTACAAAAGACGCCCCAAAAAGATTGCTCACGGAACGACCATTACTTGTAAATAAAGGTACCGCTGTAAACATGAGAGTTGATATAAATAAACGACATATCGTGACATTTTGACCGTCAACGTCACCTGAATTGACTTGCAAAATGCATTTTTTAATCGTACTCTTGTGATTTTCTTGCCCTATTTTTTCCTCACCGTGCCCTGGCCGCCGGTGGAGCTTTCCGAGACGACGCGGTCCAGTTGGCTCTTCAGGTTGTCCCGCTCCATTTTCAGCTCCTCCAGGGACAAGTTGTACTTGTTGACCATCGTCTCGAACATCTCCAGCACGCGGACGATGCGAAATTGGAGGTCGGACACCTCTTCGCCCGTTCGGCTGATCCGCAACAAGTCTCGTCCGACGACGTACGAGATGTCGTACACGTCCTCCACCGTCAGCTCGAAGGCGTCCTTCTCGAACGCTAAGGCGAGCGACGACTCCTCGGCGAAGTCCATGCTTGGATTGAAAAATATTATCTTGGTCGCTCCCCAACAGTGTTTATGGCAGGAGCGGGCGACTTCTTCCAGAGAAGCGGCACTTCCCCCATCACGCGTCCGCCAATGGCGAGTGTTAGCCCGGCGGCAGAGGAGGGCTAGTTTCCTAGCTACAGGTGAGAGAGCGCAAAGAGTAGCGAGCGAAGTCGAGAGGATTCACCCTCCCCTCGACTCCCTCCTTCCGCTCGCCAACGACCTTTCTCTGGTGTTTGTTATTTTTAGTGGATATATATTCACTTTTATTGGCGTTTCTTCACAAATAAACAAGCTCCAAATGGGAACTGAATTGCAACCGCTTTGAAGTGTGGTCTGGATAAAGAGTTAGCCGATAGCACGACGGGTCCTAAAGATTTAGCCAATAGGCTGCCGGATGCTGAAGTGTTAGCCAATAGCACGCCGCGTCATCCTTTGTTCTCTTCCGCCTTCTTTTGGGCGGGTTTCTCCAATCACCATGGCAACCAACAATCGCAAACCTGCCAACCCGCTTCCGATTGAGCGCGCATTCGCAAACAACACGCTCCTCCATGATTGTGTGTTTGATTGTTTGTCCCATTCAATAAACTGCCGTTCGCTACTATTATTTATTCCTTCTTGTGTGTGTGTGGGCGTCTATTTTTAGACTCCATCTTCGACTTCCGCATAGGGTGCCCGTTGCGCCAATCAAACGGGTCCACTAATGTCATTTGACTCCCATTCACCAATCAGACGACACAAGCAGTCAATGACTGCGCACATAGCCTTCGAACCAATCAAAATGACTCATTTGGGGGGGGGGGGACGGGGGGGGGGGAGGTGGAAACAGCCGTGCGACTGTGTTTATTTTAAAGACTCCAAAAAACAACAGCTTTCTCATGCAGCTCTTAAATTGTGACTGCCCAAACTTGGATAGCTCAGCCCACTTCAAACTTGAGAAAACACCTTGCGGTAAGTTGCAGATGTTTCTATTGCTCTTTTAGCAGTGGATATGACAAAATTACATGGACATCAACATATAAGGTCATATTGACAAAATAATCTCATAAATGGAAAGTCATTGTCAAGATCTTTAATTTGAGATGTGATTCAATGTGGTTTGTTGCAAATTGATTTTTGACCCGATTAGAGTGGTGCTTTGACTTCCGAGTGTAATTTGTCGTGCGACTGAGCTTGTAACTCAATTTACTCCTATCGCAAGTTGTAAATGAGATACAGGATTCTGGGCGGATGATGTGACGTTAGCCGTGGTATCACTGAAACCCGCTCGTACTTCATAATTTGGCTTGGAACACAAAGCAAAAAAAAAAAAAAAAAAAAAAGTCACAGCTCATAATTTGAAAAACTTGCAAGGTACCGCTGTACTTAAAAAAAGTACCCCTTGTAATAGGCCAGCTCTCCTTGCAAAAGGGATAATTTTACAGCTTGCCCTGTATTTACATACTATTTCTAATGAGAATTGCTAACAGTAGGTATGCTAATATAGCTAAATAGTAACCCGCCAAGGAAATATTTGGCAATGTTAGTGTGAAATTGTGGACTTCTAAAAAGTTGAAACGAAAAGTCCTGAAACAACTGAACATTTTAAAGTAGGAGTGCATTTAATAATACAGTATTTGAATCAGTTGAGCAATATTTAGTATATTTAGCTACATTTGGAAAATGTCTCCATCCATTTCAATGGGATGTTTCTCATTGAAAATTTGGATTTGTGGGGAAAGTTGGAATTTGGTAAATGTAAAATATAGTGAGTAGATAGATTACACACTTATATTTATCAATATAAAAAAAAACATCATATGTATGTGTATTTATGTAGTGCAAAATGAAAAATAAATTAGCATTTAAATAGCGTTTATTGTATCACTTAGTGTTGAAGCATGACAACTCGAGAAAACAAATGAAAAATAAAAGCTTTATTACAACATTAAAACATTTTAATTTGTACAGATTTGGTGACTGTGTATTTTTGACTTCACTTTTACATTGTTGCTTGTTAATTTTGTCATGTAATATTTTGGTTGCTGCGGCACGGTGTACGACTGGTCAGCACATCCGCCTCACAGTTCTGAGTGTGCTTGTGTGGGTTTTCTCCGGGTACTCCGGTTTCCTCCCACATCCCCAAAACATGCATGGCAGGTTAATTGAAGACTCTAAATTGGTGTGAATGTGAGTGTGAATGCTTGTTTGTTTATATGTGCCCTGCGATTGGCTGATGACCAGTTCAGGGTGTACCCCGCCTCTCGGCCGGAGTTAGCTGGGATAGGCTCCAGCACGCCCGTGACCCTAGTGAGGACAAGCGGTATGGCAAACGGAAATATTTTAGTTACTGTTCTTTAAATGACCCACTGAAAACTAGCGTCTGAGAGATCCCTTTTTTGTCACTTGAGAGTTAATGTGCAGAAATGACTAGAGATGAGGTATATATTGCAGATGAATACTGGACTAAACCAAGGTTTAGTTCCAATTTTGATTTAAAGGGGGAAGTCCATTATTGCACTGATTCATCAGTGCAACACTGGGCCAACATCCCAGAAAGTAAGGTTCGGAGATTAATTTGTGAGTGTTATTCATTATCTTTTGTGAAATACTGATACATTTGAAGGAAGTTTGGAATAAACAAAAATCTGAGGAAAACAATTTTGGTGAAAACAAGTATCCAGAAGTAATAGATTAAAATTCCTCAGATTGTATTGCACCCATACATTTTTAAATCATTCTCCTGTAAAACAATAAACATGGAGTTGGGTTACTGTAGTTCTCAGTGGCTCAAATATAAATATAATATTTGTAACAAATAGGTAACAAGTAGTGTCTTCCATTGAATAAATTAACTGCTAAAAAGTAACATTTTAAAGGCTTTTTGACATTTTTAATCTGTTGGCGCATTTTAACCCATTGGCAGGTATTTAAAAATCAAAAGTATTGGATAAAGCCCAAAACCCTAACTTTTTGTGAGTAGTGTAATTTAAAAAGTCATACAGATGAAACAAGGCGTCTGATTGGCAACAACGTCGGGTCGTCCCCGATTAAACCGGCAGCGACCATGGGCATGATAGCGGTGAAGATCCTGGAACGAAAAGCAAAGATTCTCAGACATAGTAGACAGTAGATACGCCTTTTTGAGGACATACATTTGAATGTGTGACACTCACAGGCGTCGTATTCCAGATTCTGGCTGATCTGAGGAGGCGTTGCATGACGGTGGTGGCGATGGACATGACGATGAAGTACCAAGGAGGCAGCTGACATCCTCCTCAAAGTCTTCACTGAAGAGGGTGACAAAATCAGGTGCGTGAACTAACATTTCATCACCATATTGACAAAATTAATCACAGAAATTGAAAGCTCTAATCCAGATCTTCAATTTGAGGTGTGACACAATGTAGTTTGTGGCAAATGGATTTTTGACTTCATTACTAGTGAACCGGTGAGCTCCCCCTGAAGGTGACGATCAATCACGACCAAAAATGAATCAAATGAGTGGCTGGCTACCTACTTTATGTCCACCAAGTTTAGAAATCATCAGCTAATAATTCTAGGTTATTTTGGCTGATTATTGAGTTGAAAAAAAAGACATTTTCAAGCAAAAACAAAAAAAAACAAAAAAAAAAAAACAAACAAACTTTTTTCAGCCATTACATTACCAGATTAGGTCATATTGATAAAATAATAATAGATATGGATAGCCCTTGCCAATACCGTAAAGCGTTAATTAATAATTAATCAAGGTGACTCAATATGGTTTGCTGGAAAGTGATTTTGGATCAAATTGTTTTTTTTCTAAATATACCTTTTGTAATAGGCTAGCTCGTCCTCCAGGAGGAACACTTGAGCCTTAAGTTGGTTTCGCTCCTGCAGGACATGACGGAGCTCCTGCAGCGTAAACTGAGGAGCATCTGACTCTGCTTCCTCCTCCTCGGGTGCTTCCTCCTGCAGATAATACAAAACACTGATGAAAATGACACAAATATAACAACAAATATTAGGAAAAAAATCTTAATACAAATATAAAAACATACAGAAACTGGACTATGAGAATAACAGGAAATGGGAAAAAATATATATATTAGGTAAAAAGCCAAAACATATACAAAATATTAGATACAAAATATGTAAAATATAAAAATATTAGACAGAAGAAAACAAGAATACCAGAATAATAGAACATTTGAGAAAGCCAACATATGTCCAAAATATGAGACAAAAAATATTAGATGAAAATCATACAAATGTTATAAAACATTTTGAAACAATACAATTTTATTAGGGTTGGTGTCACGGTTGGGGTTGTCGAAAGCGAGGAAGGTAAGGCAAAAACGTGGAGGACCCAAGTGCAGGGAAGTAAGGAACCAAGGCAGGAGTTCAGGAGTCTCAAAAAATAATATTTAATCTTCAAAAAGGGCAAACAAGGAACATGGATAAAGCAAAACTAAACAAAGTCGCACAACAGATAACAACCGTAACAAAGAAACACGTAAATACCTAAAACTGGAAACAAACTATGACTGGTGAGTAAGGCATAGAACAGACATACTGCAAAGACAATGAACTGATAAAAACTGAATGAAACTAGGGAACTAGATACAAACAGATTGACGAGAGAACGAGGAACACCTGGACAAGACACGAGTGGCTGGAGGGAGCTGATTGGTCGACACAAGGCAGAAGGTTGACGAGAACAGGTGGACACAACAACCAAATGAGCACACAACCAACATGGAACACAGGAAAACATGGAACAAAACTAATCCCAAGCCAAAACACAGACCATGACAGTTGGGCATCGATTTGAGCGAATCCGGTCCTGATTCCACTTCCAAATGATTCTCGATGCCGATTCTTTTCTTTGATTGCATGGTTTAAATAAGGGACACGTGTCCAACTTATGAACATCCATTTTCTTAGCAGCCCGCAGCATAGACTAAAGTGAACATTTGACTCAGGGTTCTTGAAAACCAGTATTAATATCAGACCTATAAACTAAAAGCCAATGTGGGTGTGACTAACTCAATTTGACTTAATATTCACCCTTGTAATTACTTAGCCCAACAATAAATGTAAAAAGAGTAGAATTTTTTTTTCTTTTTTGGGAACCACCCTCAGTTTTTCATTTACGAAATAATTTGGTGGTTATTTTCTTTATTTTTAAATGTAATTAATTAATTTTTTTGGATGCAATTATGATGGGCGTCAATTATTCGAAGATTTTCACTATTCGCGGGTGATGGAGACTAGCCCAACCGTGAATAGGGGTCAACAATCAATCAATCGATCGATCGAGTGAGTGAGCGAGATCTATCTAGCCATCAATTTTCCATACTGCTAATCCTCACTAGGGTCGCGGGCGTGCTGGAGTCTATCTCAGCTATCTTTGGGCGAGATGCGGGGTACACCCTGAACTGGTCGCCAGCCAATTTCAGGCCAAATATAAACAAACTACCATTTGCACTAACATTCACACCTACGGGCAATTTAGAGTCACCAATTAACCTACAATGCACGTTTTTGGGATGTGGTAAGAAACCGGAGTACCCGGAGAAAACCCATGCTGGCACGGGGAGAACATGCAAACTCCACACAAGCGATGTCGGATTTGAACCCGGGTCCTCAGAACTGTGAGGCGGATGTGCTAACCAGTCGGCCACCGTGCCATCTATTATCCATCCATCCATCCATTATCTGAGCCGCTTATCCCCACAAGTGTCACGGGAGCGCTGGAGACTATCCCAGCTATCATCGGGCAGGAGGCAGGGTACACCCTGAACTGGTTGCCAGCCAATTGCAAGGCGCATACAAACAAACAACCATTCGCACTCACATTCACACCTACGGGCAATTTAGAGACGTCAATTAACCTACCACGCATGTTTTTGGGATGTGGGAGGAAACTGGAGTACCCACGCAGGCACGGGGAGAACATGCAAACTCCACACAGGCGGGGCTGGGGATTGAACCCTGGTCCTCAGAATTGTGAGGCAGACGCTCTAACCAGTCGTTCACTGTGCCGCCCCCTCTATTATTATTATTATTGTTGTTTCTGTCTTACCAGTACAAATGCAGATTTGTCTGTGTCCTGCTGACTTATGTTCACATCTCCGTGTGCTGAGTTGCAGAGGAAGTTGGGAATGTTTTCCAAATAGTCGGGATCTCCTCCGCACTCCACCCACACAGAGTCCGCCTTGACGCAGTTGGACGCCTCAATGTGGGACACGTAAGAAATATATCAAAACATGAGGGACACTTGCACAATCCAACCACAACTGAACCAATAAGGCTCAAAATATTTAAAAAATGTATTGTCGACTGTGAGACAAAAATATTAACCGAAAAGTAGGGAAAAATTGCACAAATCCAATGATAAAGTATTAGACAATAATAGAAAATATCAGACAAAAATTACACAATTATTGGATAATATATTTATATATATATAAATATTAGAAATTCAACAAATATAAAATAATTAGAAGAACTGAAAATTACAACAAAATAAATATGACAAAAATACAAACTATTAGCCAGAAATACACTAATACTTAAAAAAAACAAAAGAACACGCAAATATTAGAAAAAACACAAAAATGTTAGATTAAAAGTAAATGAACATGAAAAAAATATTAGGAAAACAAAAAGGATAATTAGGTGAAAATGGACAAATACTAGGAAAAAATACAAATACGACAGAATTATACACATTTAAACATATTAGAAAAATACAAAAATATTCAATGAAAACTAAAGCAAGAGATTAAAAATAAATAAATATAAATATATTTGATGGGGAAAAATTGGATAAAATAATAAAATGTGAAAAAACTAAACAAAAAATATAAGAATTTATGAAAAATACAGCGATTAAAACAATTACAAAAATATAAAAATATTAGATATCAAACAAAAAATGACATACATAAATATTAGACAAAAAAGAACAAATATTAGATGAAAAAGAAAAAACAAATGATTCGATAAATATAAAACAAAAAATTTACATTAGACAAAGCATAGATAAATATAAGACAAAAAAGGACAAATATTAGATGAAAAACAAAAACATCAAATGAAAAGCAACTACTTCTTGCACAGATGCGAAATACAGTAGCAAAAGTAATTGTAATCAACCCAATAAGAAACAGAGTGGGCTAACTAATTTTTGTAATTTTGCGGGAGAGCAATTTGAAGTTTTATGTCTGCCTAAAAGTTAAGTGCAATAGTGGTCAAAGTAAAAAAAATTGTCAAATCTATCACTATATTTCATGAAAGATCATAGATAACATTCACTGACACTAACATGCAGATGCACTGGCACAAAAGCTAAAAAAGAGGTGCAGAGTGCAATAATGGACTGGCCCCTATATGTCAGAATTGGAACTAAACCTTGATGTTGACCAGCATTCATCTGAAAGTCTCGATTCATTTCTGCAATGAACTTAAAAATGATAATACAGAGTGAGCGCAAACATGTCCTGAGTGGCTCAATTTGAAACGGCACTAACCGTCTGAAATGTTGTCACGTTTTACCACTGAATCATTCCATCTCACCTGTGGAGACACCTTGGACCGGGACATGGATGGAAAGCTTTCCTCCATCTTGGCCACATCCCTCTCCAGTTCCCACTCCTGCCGCTCCTTCCTCAGGCACCTCAACTCGTGCCGCAGGGCGTCCGTTTCACACTGACGGGCCTGCGCCGCCGCCTCCAGCTCGGCCCGCCGCCGCATGGCCGCCTTGCCGTGCGCCTCCATCGTGCCCAGTCTGTGACGGAGATCCTGATTGATCCGGATCAGGCGGTGCTGCTGCATCTGGAGCTGGACAGAAAACAAATTGGCATATGGACACTGAAGAAATTGCTGTGGATATAAATGAATTACCCCTGCAAACCAAAATGGCTGACTTGTATCTTTTCAGGCATGGTCTCTTGTGACCTTTTTGTGGGGTTATTCAGGATAGACATGTCTACCAAATGTCATATTGCCAAGTGAAAATGACTGGGAGCTGGATTTTCCCCAAAAATCGAAGGACCCCTCAAAATAGACAAGATGAGCCTAAAACTGCCACTTCAAACCAATATGGCAGACTTTCTGTGTCGTTTCTGGAATGGGGTATTGAGACTTTTTTTGTGGGTTTACTCATGATAAATATGCCTACCCAATTTCATGTTGCTCAGTGGATTTATATATATATATGTATGTATATATATATATATATATATATATATATATATATATATATGTATATATATATGTATATATATATGTATATATATATATATGTATATATATATATAGATATATATATATATATGTATATATATCTATACATATATATACATATATATATATATATTTATATATATATATATATTTGTGTATATATATATATATATATATGTATGTATATATATATATATATGTATATATATGTATGTATATATATATATATATATAAATATATATATATACACACACATATATATATATATATATATATATATATACACACATATATATATATATATACACACATATATGTATATGTATGTATATATATATATATATATGTATATGTATGTATATATATATATATATATGTATATATATGTATATATATATATATATATGTATATATATATTATATATGTGTGTATGTATATATATATATATATATATATATATATATATATGTGTGTGTATATATATATATATATGTATATATATGGTTTGGTCGACAATTTTAGGCTCACTCCATTCATTTCCAGGATCCTATGATATATATATATATATATATATATACATATATATATATATATATATATATATATATATGTATATATATATATATATATATATACATATATATATATATATATATATATATATATATATGTATATATATATATATATATGTGTGTGTGTGTATATATATATATATATATATATATATATATATATATATATATATATATGTATATATATATATATATATATGTATATATATATCATAGGATCCTGGAAATGAATGGAGTGAGCCTAAAATTGTCGACCAAACCAAATTAGCTGACTTCCTGTCGCTTCAGAACTGGATTCTTGAGACTTTTTTGTGGGTCTGTCAATGATAGAAATGTCTATCAAATTTCATGTTGCCAAGTGAGATTTGCTTTATGGGATTGGATTCCCCTCCCCCTAAACATTTAAGGACCCCTGGAAATGAACAAAATGAGCCTAATATTGTCACATTAAACCAAAATTGCGGACTTCCTGTGTCTTTTCGGACATGGGTTTGCGAGACTTTTTTGTGAGCCTACTCGTGATGGACATATCTACTAAATGTAATGTTTCTATGTGAAACTGGTTCCAGGGACTTGATTTAAAAAAAGAAAAAGAGGACCCTAGGAAACAATCTTAAAATGTCTGCTTCAAACCAAAATGGCTGACTTTTCTTTTACAGCTTGGCTTCTTGAGACTTTTTTTTTTGTGTGTGTGAGTCTGCAAAGATGCGCACCGCCTCAATGTCATCGTTTTTCAGCGTCAACTCGTGGTCTTTAGCCCGGATTTCGTCCCTCAGCTTCTCCAGCAACTTGTTCAGCCTGGTCATCACCTGTTTTTCCTTCTCCGTGGTTTCTGTGAGGACACAGTATATTCATACGTAGGACAAGAGGAAATATAGCTTCACACTGTGTGTGTGCATGTATGCATAGACTGTAGTTTATATAGTTGTTAACATGACAAAAATAGCCCCCGTACTAGTTTGCCCCCACTTCATTTGGCCTCTCCTGTTTTGGTGTCAACATTCAAACACGAACTGAAGAATGAGAAAAGGTAGAATCAAACGTTTTTCCTGGTGAAAGAAGGGAGTCTATTCTTTCATTGGGTAGATTCAGTGTAAATAAAATCATAGAACACAATATTCAGTGGATCTTGAAAAAAATCTGTCAATATGTTCTAAAATGGCTGGCAATACAGTATTGGGTAATGACATCATTA
This sequence comes from Phyllopteryx taeniolatus, assembly GCF_024500385.1. Classification (NCBI taxonomy): domain Eukaryota; kingdom Metazoa; phylum Chordata; class Actinopteri; order Syngnathiformes; family Syngnathidae; genus Phyllopteryx; species Phyllopteryx taeniolatus. The sequence continues at coordinate 12,889,906 of NC_084504.1, read as the reverse complement.
CATATAATTAAAGAGTATTAAACTGTTTTTGTCACACTGCATCAATTAAATGGCCATTAAGCTGCTTTGTCTGGTCTGCCCGCCTTGGCCACTTGGGGGCAGAAAATGACAGACGCATTTCGTGTTTGTTGAGCCATCGTAACTCGGCTCAGCTCATCAGCACAGCACTAATATTAGTCATTCTTCTCAGAGGATAAAGAATATGTGACTGAGTAGTCATACTGTCTTTCTAAATATGTTGCTGCAACGTTTGTGCTCAGTCTGCTGCTTAAAGGGTTATCCACAATATAGATGCTAATTAGCATTAACATTATGCTTGTGGACTGAAAGGCTAAGCTTTGGTTGTTTTAAATGCGCAATTCTAATTCTCTTTGTTTACAGGTATAGTTCATTTGACAGTAAACTTCCACTGGGAGTGGCAATAAACTGCGTGAAGCCTCTATTTTTAAAGAATTGGTCACTGTCTGCCAAAGTGCTTCTTATTTTCAAGCGAGATGAGTTTAGTTCACTGCCACCATATACCGCTCGTGTCTTAAATCGGCGCAGACAAGTTAAAGCAAAAAAATGTCCGGACGACGGCTTGTTTCTCAACAAAATTATAAGTCGGCCCACTCGTATCTCAGGCACTGATGTATACTGTAAATGTATATAAAAAAGACAAATAACAGTCATGCGACCAACCCACCCTCCTCTTGCTGGTGCGGGTCTTGGTTTGCGACAGGAGCTTGGCGGAGTGCTCGGTTGGCCAGCAGTTTTTTGTTCTCCGCCTGCAGCCGAGCCACCTGTGAGAGAAGCTCGTCAACCTCTGCTCTCCACACATCCTCCACCTCCTCCAACTCCTGGAAAAAAAAGAAGCACCAGAACAAAACATTATGTCTGTCAAAATGGCATGTGGTGTCTTATCATAATATGCCCTCACTGTGTACAATCAACACTTTACCATAGGGGTACCCGGCGAAAACATGACAAGCCATATGATAAAATATTTGTGTGACAGGAGCTTTAAGGAGACAGAGTAAATGCAATAGCGAAAAAAATTTACATCCCCCTAATGTTTTTAAAAAATGTGCCTTTATTAATAGTTTAAATTGTAAATAGAGCAGAAACTATGGTTCCAAAACAGTTTCATTTCAAACTAGTTTTACAACATTAAGCTTACAAGTAAATGCTTACAAATGATTAGATTTATTATTTTTTTTTAAATGCACCAGATGTGCGCGTTGAAGACTCCCCTGAACAACCCAGGCTAAATTTCGGTCCTCCCCGAGATACAAAGCTTGTCTCACAGTCGAGATGTATCACTTCAGCACTTTCTTGACACAAATTCCTATTTTTTCAACCTTCATGGATGATGAAACAATATATATATATATATATATATATATATATGTATATATATATATGTATATATATATATATATATATATATATATAAAAGAAAAGACAGAAGTAGGAGGTAAACTTAATCGTCATTGATTGATTGAGCCAGAACATCAACTCCGATGTAACAGATTTGAAGACGCAAAATAGTCTCCATCCATGGCTTTAAGAGATTATTATTTTTTTTGTCGGCTACAAGAATGATTTTTGGCGAATGGATTGTGTCAGCAACCTATAAACCAAAAATGTAATAGCTAATCTTACTTTTTTTTTGTTAGTCAGTTCACAACTTTAACAAAGAGGAACACGTTAGTAAAAGAGAGGTAAACCATTTTTTGTGCAGTTTTTTTTATCGTGCCAATTTATAAAAACGGGGAAGGTATACCTATAACTGATAGTAACAAAATAATTTTTACTTTTTACCCCTGGAAGAGCAAGCCTAAAGTCCCACAACAACACTGAGTCTGTACTTTTTCTCAAGTTCGAGTTGAATTAGTACTGCTACGTTTATTCAAGTATCCTCACTTTTACTTAAATTGTGTGTACTTTTGCCCCCTGTGTTAAATCCCCCTTGGCACGTACCTGGTGGTGCTTCTTCTCCTGCGCGGTCCTGTCGCTGCGCTCCTGCCGCAGTCGGAGCAGCTCCCGCCGCAGCTCGTCGGCCTCCTGCCCGCCTTCGCGGCCCACCAGCGTCTCCAGGAGCTCCAGCACTCGGACCACCTTTGGGACCACGCCGGCCAGCGCCTCGCAGCCGAAGCGCTCGATGGTGCGTTCGAACTCCTGCGCCAGGGCCGCCGCGATGTCGTACACGTCCAACACGGTCAGCTCGGACCAGGGTCTCTCCAGAGCAGACATGATTTATAAAAATAAATAATAATAATAATTAAAAACTCGGGACTCTTCGTCTTTCTCCACGAAACGGTTGTGTCAAAATTTAAAGCGGAAACACGAGTTAAAGAACCTCATGGAATGCTAGACGAGGAGGGACTACTTTTTTTGTCGAGTTTGTTGACAGGTTCAACTTTAGAGGTTGCGTTCAATGCCCTCGTCAAAGCTCGTACATATCGAGTTAACGACTTCCCCCGCAATATTAATTTTAACGAATTAAACGCATTATACCACTGCGATATGTTAATAAGCAACCACGCATGTTTTGTCTACGCCGAATTCATGAAAACTGTCGAAATGCTAAAAGTGAACGGGAGTCTGGATTTTCACAACAGCTTCTGTAGGAGGCAAGCTTTCCCTTCCACGCCGTCCCGAGTGCCCCACTGCGCATGTCAGAATCATATTTCAGTAGCCACGTAAAAGGGACGACAAATAAAACGACGCTATTGACGCTATTTTAGTCCAAGATTCACGTCTAGCGATTGAGAATATTTTAACAGTTAATCACAAATAACATGCAAAAAAACTTTAAAAAATGCACCGAGGCTTTAGTATTTTGTAAACCATTTTTTAATTATAAAAAACAAACAAACAAACATGGTTTTATATGTGGTGGGTGTTTTATGTAGCAAGATATTGTGTAGAAACTTAACCATCACTGGATTGAATTTCACACAATTTGTGGTGGTCGTTAATAGGTATTATGTATTGACAATGTGTAAAAAATATCACAGGATTTAGCAAAAACTTGTAAATAAAACAATCACTGGATTCAATTTTACTTGATCTTACTTTTAAAATTAATTTAATGTAAATAAAATAGTAAGAACATTTTGATTTGTTGTTAAACACTAACCATCCCCACAACACAGACATGTAAAAAGATTCTAATTTTCAGTTGAACAAAACTTTTGAATATTTTTTTGGGTGGTACAGTACATATGAAAAATGAAAATACACAAAATTATCACCGATTTACTTCCAGTTAAGCACATTTATTATTTTTTAAATTTTAAAAACATTTTAATAGTCAAACTACAAGTTTCTGTGGTGCGAGGATGGTTAAAGATTTTAGAATAGAAATAAATATATTCAAATATTTAATTAGAAAAAGCAAATATATGATACGTTTATGTGGACTGTTGAAAAAATGAAAACAAAAAGTCACTAAATTAAACATTTATTTGGTTTGCTGGACATTTAACACTTGGTACAAGGAGAAACACCCTGGCCTTTGCTAAAATATATTTTCAACTAGATCTGAAAGCATATACAAAGAAAACAGAACAGCATAAAAGGATGCAATTAATAATTATCATAAGGACCCTGTATGGAAAAACTCCCAGAGGTTATAAACCTCCACATTCATTGTAGAAGCAACTACAGTACATGTGTAACCCATTCCAGATGAGCTTGATGTTACACTTAAATGGGACATGCTGCACAACCAGATGGCTTTAAATGTAAAGGGATTATTGTTATGATCAATAAGGATAAATATAAATGAATCATCAGTGCAGTACATTCCAAAGCCACAGAGTTAACGTTTTGCAAATAAGATGAAACTGTGTTCACCATGGAGGTTATGTCCCGTCCCCCCCCCCCCCCCCAAAAAAAAAAAGGTTAGAAAAGATATGACTTCGGTCCAGAGCCTTATTGTTATGCTCAAAGCAGCATTTGCAAAATACTTAACACAAAATTCCCCTTTTTGTTGATTGTGTTGCTAAATGCTAAAATAGAACGAAGGAATGTTGTAGTGTATCGGCGTCAACTTTTAATAATAATAATAAAAAAATAATAATTCCAGTTCAGGTCCATTTTGGAAAAAAACAAATATGAATAGAAGAGCAGGATTGTCAGCGAGCAACTTGAGGGTTTCCTCCTCATCTTCCCTTAAGGCATTTTACAGTCTCCAATGGCGATGAGGTCACTGTGCATCTGCTCTCATTTGAACTGCAAAAAAGACAGGCAAGTTATTTTGAATGAAAAAAAGATGATTCAAAAATATTAAAAAAATAAAATTCAAAATAAAAAACAAAACTTAATTAAAAATAGAAACTAATGAAATACATTAAAAATAAAATTTAAAAAATCTAAAAACAAAAAATGTAAGAATGAAAAAAACTTAAATAGTATAATTCAGATGGAAAATGTAAAAAACTCAAAAATAAAACACTTTAAAAAAATACATACATAAAAAGATTCTAAACCAGAATATGAATACTAAAAAAATAAAAAATATTAATCAAAATTTAAAAATTCAAACTCAGAGTTCCTAACAATGAAGAAAAAACTAATATGTTAAAAAGAAAAAATATATACAACAATTCATAAAAATAAAAAAAATACAATATAGGCTATACAAATGGTAACCTAACTAGTCTGTTATAATACACCTTTAAATTAGCATTCTCTTATTTTAATTAATTTATAAAATATTAAACAATATCAAAACAACAACAAGGGGCGTCTCCACCACCAATATTCAAATTCCCCTAAATACTGGGGTTGCCATGACTACCACAGAGACGCTATTGTCCTTCTAAGCCACTCATTATTTGTAAATACAGTATTGTTGATGTTTTCAAAGACTTACCGGAGACTTGAGCAGGACGCTCGGCTTCTGGGCCAGCATGGGCTTCTTCATGAGCACTGGCTTGTTGAACTTGGGTGACATGGACACCAGCAAGGAGGGGTCGCCGTCATCAAGCTGGAGCTGGTCCAGGGGCACGCCGGCCAGAGAGTAGTGCTGCTTCCTCAGGTCGCCCAGACGTAGACGCTCGTTTTGCAGCTGAGACTCCAGCTCCAGCACCTTCACCTGAGTGCACATGTGGCAAAAGTACTCGCACTGTGTACTTAAGTACAGATACTTCTGTTTAAAAAACAAAAGACAAACAAAAAACAGGTAGAAGTTCTAGTCCCCAGCTGTGTTTGATTATACTGACTGGCTTGATTAGGAAAGCCACACACCTGTCTATACACCTTACAGCTCACAGTGCATGTCATAGCAAATAAGAATCATGAGGTCAAAGGAACTGCCTGAAGAGCTCAGAGACAGAATTGTGGCAAGGCACAGATCTGGCCAAGGTTACAAAAAAAAATAAAGAAAAGTTCTGCTGCATTTAAGGTTCCTAAGAGCACACGGGCCTCCATAATCCTGAAACGGAAGACATTTGGGACGACCACAACCCTTCTTAGAGCTGGCTGTCTGGCCAAACTGAGCAATCAGGTGAGAGAGGTAAAGAAGAACCCAAAGATCACTGTGGCTGAGCTCCAGAGATGCAGTCAGGAGATGGGAGAAAGTTCTAGAAAGTCAACCATCATTGCAGCCCTCCACCAGTCGGGGCTTTATGGCAGAGTGGCCCGACGGAAGCCTCTCCTCAGTTTAAGACACATGAAAGCCCGCATGGAGTCTGCTAAAAAAAAACACCTGAAGGACTCCAAGATTGTGAGAAATAAGATTCTCTGGTCTGATGAGACCAAGATAGAAATTGTTGGCCTTAATTCTAAGTGGCATGTGTGGAGAAAACCAGGCACTGCTTATCACCTGTCCAATACAGTCCCAACAGTGAAGCATGGTGGTGGCAGCATCATGCTGTGGGGGTGTTTTTTAGCTGCAGGGACAGGACGACTGGTTGCAATCAAAGGACAGATGAATGTGGCCAAGTACAGGGCTATCCTGGACGAAAGCCTTTCTCCAACATGCTCAGAACCTCAGACTGGGCCAAAGGTTCAACTTCAAACAAGAGACGATGACCCTAAGCACACAGCTAAAATACCAAAGGAGTGGCTTCAGAACAACTCCGTGACTGTTCTTAAATGGCCCAGCCAGAGCCCTGCTTTAAACACAATTGATCATCTCTCGAGAGACCTGAAAATGGCTGTCCAACTTTGGTCAACTTTGGGGGTGCGTATTATACATGGGTGCGCATTATAAGAAATTACAGTATTTGTGTTAGATTCTGAAAGAGAAAAAAAAAGTTAAGAAAAGGAAGTTCAGCCACTAAGTACAATTTTCCTGGTGGTTGGTACATGACCAATTATGTTTTAAAAACAAAGCTACCCAGAATCACATCAATGGACCCCACAATTGAATCAGTTGTATCTCGCCATACATTACCTGCGACTCCATTTCTTCTTTTTTCAACTTGATGAGCGACAAACCAGAGAAGTCCATGGGATCTGCACGAGTCAGAACAAAAAAACAATTGGACCGAGGCTCATCACGCTGCTGCTTGTTGAAGGAAAGACGAGTGAGCGTGCGTACCCTTGTCCTCCAGGTCGTCTTGTCCTGTCCTGGTGGAGGCCACCACTTTGGCAGCCATTTCGTTGACCAGGCGAGAGGCCTGCTGGAGCACTGTCAGCCGCTTGCTGTGACGGTCTGCTTTTACCTGAAAACAGTCAGAAAAGTCAATCGGACCATCACATTATGTCACATCACGTCACACATGCACACAGACCCAACACGTTTGATGCACAGCAGGCCTTTTTTGCAGTTACCTTGGAGGCGGCGACCAGTTGCGCTGTGCTGGCAGCAATCTCGTGGGAGCAGACAATCAACTCTTCATATTTGCCAGTGTGCAGCACCACCTTGTCAGCAGATTCCCTGTCGGCGGCCAGGTGAAAAACACCAAATTGGTTTTCTGATTTAAAAACAATAAGAGAAGACTGTAAAGTTCAACTTACACCATCTCTGTTGCTCCCCAGCCCACGGCCTTGGCCGCAGAGATGAGGCCCTCAGTCCAGCGAGAGTTCCTGGCATAGAACTCCTTGATGGAGGCCGCACCCTGAAAATATATTGAATGAATTGGATTATTGCAAGACGTGCAGATGGAAGGACTCTTTGAGGCCGACGGCGCTCACCCTGCCACCCTCGACAATCTCTTTCTGCAGTTCCGTGGAGGCAAGGACCAGCATGCGGATGGCCTACGCGAGACAGAAGCCAAAACACACATTGTGGATGACAAAAAAAATGTGAGGTTGAGTCTGATGTAAAAGCGACGCATACCTTCATGAGGTCTGTGCAACAGTGCAGGATTCTACAAAAAAAAAAAAGTACTGTCATTTCCCGTGTATAATGCGCACCCCCAAAGTTGACCTCAAAATTCTGGAAAACCCTTCAACCCATGTATAATGTATTTTTACAATGCATGATTTTGATTCTAACACATGATCAAAACATGGAGTATTATCTGTTTTTAGTTAGTTTTTTCAAAGAATTATTCTGAAGTTAAGCACTTTATTTGAATACATAATATCCATCCATCCATTTTCTGAGCCGCTTCTCCTCACTCGGGTCGCGGGAATACATAACTTTCTTTTTATTTACTTGCTCTTATTTAGAAATTCACAGCCCTACTTTTATTTAGTGAATGAGAAAAAACACAGTTGTGCTCATATGTTTGATTACCCAGGCAGCATCTGTAAGATGTGTACAATGAAGGACCAGGTTAAACATTAAATTTTATTTTAATGGGATTTAAATTAAACTGTCAAGCATTTCAGAAAAGCATTATCATTAAACAAAACCATAAAGAAATTAATGATGGTTGTTCAGTCATCAGTCGTATTTAAAACAAATAAAAAAAATTAAAACCTTTCACAAATTCTGCCTGGGTATGGTAACTTATGAGCACAATTGTACATATATGCAGTCACATGTACCCGTCATATTGGAATGAAAGTGTAGTGTACACCTTTTTCATAACCCCAAGTGGCATACTAGAAGGAAAGTGTACAACTTTTTCATATCCTCTAGGGGCGGTGGAATAGTGGAATGAAAGTGTACAGCTTTTTCATAACCTCTAGATGTCGGCATACATTTATAAAATGTAAAGTCTTTTTCATTTTCTCCTATACCTATGTATAATGCGCACTATTGACTTTTGACAATGTATTGGGGTAAAAAATGCCCATTACACACGAGAAATTATGGTACATACTGTATTAGGCATTAGCAGCACTACAGTAAATACTGCATCTTGCTGTAATGAAGCAATGAAAGGCATCCACACAATGTGGGCAAGGTCTTTGTCTTGTTAAAGGCCATCAATGTACTGAACACAACCCATTGATTTTAACAGCGCAAGAGTAACATGGCAGCAATGTTTTGAATTCCAGTGAACAAACCTTTCATTGACCTCCAGTTTAATTCCCGACGTGTCCTTTCGTGCCTGATTCATGACTTCCTGCGACCACAAGGAAAAGTGAATTACTCACATTTGCAACAACAACAACACCCAAGAACCCCCACACACGAAAAAGAACATCCACCCACCTACAAACACAAAAAAGAACACAAACACCCACTAGATAATCCAGGCATGCAGACAACCACAATTACAAACACACGAACGAACACAACCAACCCATCCACCAACAAACGACCACACCCACTCACAAACACACATCTCCGTTAACCTCCCACACCCCCATTAACCTCCCACCCAGTCAAAAAACAACTCCCACCCAGCCACAAACACTCACTCCCTCATGAAGCCCCCTACACACACACAAGAACACCCACCCACACACTAAAGAACCTGCAGTTATACACACCCAAACGAACACACACATACACTAGAGAACCCACAGGCACACACACACACACACACACACCACAAAACACACACACAGAAAGACACACACGAGTAACATGCCCCCCCGAACAAACGCACTTATCCACCCACAAACCCCCCACACACCAAAGGAACACCCATCTGAACTAATACTTGTGCCCACCCAGTTGAGAACCCCCCTCTCCCCACACACACACACACACACAACAAACTAACACACACCACAACTACTACTTTCCTACTAGTACTACTAACATCAATCCTTCGAACGGCCTCCTCGATGGCTGCAGAGGTTGCGGCCATTTCCTTGTCAACCAGATCTCCCAGTTCATCCTGGCGGACGTCCATGCCTTTTGGTCGCAGCTCCTACAAGCAAAAACACAACTTAAACCATGTCACGTCACACCACATCACCTGTCGTGGTTGCTTGCCTGGCCCAGGCGCAGGATCTTGTGGATGATGACTTGAATGGAGGCGGGGTCGGCCTTTTGCAAGGTGCCCTTGGACTTGAGCTCCTTCAAGTACTGAAGACACTCAGTGGCGCAGCTTCTGCAGTTCTCCGTCAGTCCTGTAGGGGAGGTGCACATCATGAATGGGTTCAGCCTGAAAGTTCCAGTATTTTTTGTCATTTAACATGAATATTAATATTAACTATTAAAACATGGTTTTTACAGTCTTTGTCATCTGATATAAATATACAAATTAAAGATAAAAACATATTTCATGGTATTTTTGTCATCTAACAATACCAAAATTGTAAACCTTAAATGGCTTAGTATTACTGAACAAGCTTTATTTTTTATATTTTAATAATGTTAAATGGCAGAACATTTAAAACAATTTTACTGTTAATTTTGGTATTGTTAAATAGCAGAAAATACATTTTAATTTTTGCATTACTGATCAATGCAGAATCATACTAAAAACATTTTTTCACATTAAATTTCTGCTGAAAAAAATATACTTGAAAAAACATGTATTTTATTTCATTTTCATATTGATAGAGGATACAAATGAAAAAATGTTTTTCATGTTATAGGCCAAAATACTGTTAAAACTTTTCATATTCATAGATAAAAATACTGAAAAACATTGTCATTTATTTCAGTATCGTCATCAAATCTGAAAATTGAATTTTGTGTTTTGTATTCAAACGTGTTTTTTTCCAGTATTTTTGTCATAACATTTAGTAGAAATGGATGATTTCATGTTAATTACCATCCATGAAGGACACCAGTGTAATAGTCTTAAGTGTAGTCCATTAGGGAGTTTTACAGTATATCCACTATATGCAGTATTTGTCTCTTACTTACGATCTGCGTTGTCAGTGGGCGCCATGTGCGCTGTGGCACTGCCATTGATGATGGTGTCCGCAGCCGAGTGGGAGAACTGAGTCAGCGACCTCAGCAGCCCTCCAGCATCTGAAACACAAGTACACAAGGCATATGTCATCTGATATATGGTATTAATATTATAGTATTATATAAGGGACATTTACCCTTCATGTCTTTCACATAGTCCGCTTGGCCTTTTTTCACTTTATCAATGGAGCTCAGGGCCACCTCCGCTCGACTTATTAGGTAATCTGTGTGAAAGTAAAATTTTTTTTTAAATACATTTAATTATTCACATGTACAGTGAACATCGGCTATTCGCGTGGGACAAGAACCAGGCTGGCAATAGTGAAAAACTGCAATGGTGCCACCCGCATAATTGTGCAGTAATAGTTCAAACTGTAAAGACAAATTATGATTCCCAAGACACCTTAATCTTTTCAAACTCATCTTAAAATAACACCCTTAATAATAAATAGCTTAAAGATTTCATTTTGCAAAAATGCACTTGAAGTGCACGTGGAGATGCAATGAAGACTCTTCCACAAGTTCCACAAACAACCCATGCTAAACTTAGCTTCTTCCTGACAAGATGTTAGTCTTTCAGTCGAAATGTAACTAACAATATTACTTCAACATACAGTGGTAATTTGACTTATGAGTCTAATTCATTCCATAATCAAGCTCGTAACTCAATGTACTCTTATATCAAAAACAATTTTCACAATTGGTAAGCCGAACGGAAGATGAATGAATGAATGAAATGAATCCATTCCAGCCCCCCCAAAAACTTTTTTCCCCTTAGGTTGAGTGATTAAATTGAAAATTGCACTGTATTATTTAAATATAAGAGAAACCAAAAAAAGAAACTGGTTTTATAAAGTGTAATTACTTTGTATTTGTGTTTGACTTTTACCGTATTTTCACAACCATAAGGTGAACCGCATTAAAAGGCGCAGTCTCAGTTACGGGGTCTATTTCTGTATTTAACACACGCATAAGGCACACCGTATTATTGGGAGCAGGCATGGTAAAACATACAGTAGCATGCATGCACGCTAAAACTGTTTTTAAAAAGCCAGCGGGAACAAAACTGAGTTCGGTTGTACTTTATTGAATTATTTAACAATGTACTTGCGTTATTTTTTGATCAATCCTCATCCACAAATACATCAAAGTCCTCATCTTCTGTATCCGAAATGAACAGCTGGGCAAGTTCTCCAAACACGGCAGGTTCCCTCTCATCATTGTCAGAGTCAGTCTCGTTGCTGTGCGGCTCCTCAGAAATGATGCCGGCTTTTACGAAATATTAACCTTGCTGGTTGCTTTCCTTAACCGAAGAGCATCAGAATCATCTTTATTTGCCAAGTATGTCCAAAAACACAAGGAATTTGATGTCAGTATTATTGGGGTGCTTTTATTTTGAAGGTGGCTTTCGCCGCGAGTTGGCGACTTATTACCGTAATGCCTAGTATGAACAAAATTAGGGGCGGCTGGCTTGACTGCTACTTTACGAGTGGAGGCTGGCTTGACCGCAGTCTTTTACGAAAGCTCGAACAACAGTGCAATCAGACACGTTAGCCCAAGCATCCACAATCCATTCACAAATTGTGGCATAAATCGCCTGGCGCTGCCTGCTAGTCTTAGTAAAGCTGTGTTCGCCATCTGTCATCCATCGCTCCCACGCCGCTCGCAACTTCACTTTGAACGCCCTGTTTACACCCCTGTCCAGAGGTTGGAGTTCCTTCGTCGAATGATGGCAAGCTCTGAGTTATTGCCCTCAGTTGAATGGTGACTGTAGAGACCCTTCTGTTCTTTGCTCATTAATCCATTGCTCGAGTAAGTCGGGCCACCTTGCCTTGTTTCCGCGGAAACTCAGCTTCGTCTTCTTGACTAGGCGAAGGTCGTTTTCCTGCTTCCTCCACTTGCAAACCATGGATTCGTTGATCTTGAATTCTCTCGCGGCTGCTCGATTCCCATATTACGCCGCGTAACTGATAGCTTGCAGTTTAAACTGTGCTTCGTAAGGGTGTCTCTTCGTAGGTGCCATTTTCGGGGGTCCTTAGCCAAACCGATGTCGTTTTGCACAATGCACATACCGGCGCTATATACCTACTGGGGGCGTGCCTTTAGCGTCCTCCTCCACGCGCACCCTTCCCCCTTTAACGGCCGCATGCTCTCCTCAGCCACGTCCGCTTTTCCTCTATATAAGCAGCGTGTCGGCAGGAAATACTCCCAGTCAGTCAAGCGAAGCGCTCATCACACAACATTTATAGATTTTGGAACTCGGTGCACATAAGGCACGCCACATTATAAGGCTCCCCATCCATTTTGGAGAAAATTTAAGACTTAAGTACGCCTAAGTGGTCGTGAAAATACGGTAATCCCGATCAATAAACTGCTGAAAGTGCATTGCCAACCGATTCTTCTTGCCCACATACAAGTGCAGGGGTGGCCAACTAGTCAGAGACTAAGAGCCACTTTTTTTTCTGTGTTACTGCAAAGAGCCACATACACGGGTACACATGAACATCATCTTTTAATCATGTATGCACGCATACACAGACCTCTGCTCAGCCAGATCTAATGAAAATAACCACACCAACATGATAATATCAGTAATTTTCAACAGTTAACATTGTGTGCACTGTCTCACACACACAAACTCTCAGTTCAAGCAAGTCCACAAACAATAATAGAATAATTTTCAATAACATCTTTCTCTTACTATGCTGCTTAGTGAGACTTCTGGCATTCCTTATCTTGAACAATCCTCTTCAAATCTGGCTTGTATTCTGTTGTTGCCACTCTAAGCAATTCTTTCAAATGAGTGTTAGTCAGAACAGATCGATGCTTTGATTTCACGTTTCAGGGTAGAAAACACAGACTCGCAGACGTACGTTGACCCAAACATGGACAGTATCTTAAGCGCAGCTCGTTTGATGTTGGGGTATTTTTCAATTGGCACACTTTTCCACAACTCAACGGTCCCTTCCCTTAAAACAGCTTTCAGTTGATCCTCCTCACAAAGGTCGATCATCTCCAACTCAGCCGCAGCCTCATCTGTGACGAGCGGGGCTTTCAAACAGTCTGGCTTCCAAGCCAGCTGATATGATGCAAGCGTTACGGTCTCCGAGTGTTTTGTAAATTTTTTGAAAAACTGCACCTGCTTTTCAAAGCGACCAACTTGTTCTTGCGAAGTTCAGTCCCTTTTGGAAATTCCTGTTCGATGTTAGGGTGGAGTGAGCTGAAGTGACGCTGAAGATTTGAAGCTTTGAAATGCGCTAATGCTGCGTGACATATAAGGCAGATCGGCTTGCCATTACGTTTAACAAAAACATATAAACTCTCCCACTCTGGCAAAAACGTCCTGTGTTCTTCTTCATATTTTCGTTTGGCTGTGCTTTTTTTCCCTGCCATTTCAAGAGGTAACTTGACGGAAATTGTTTACAACACAAATGTCACACCAAAGATTCTCTCGTCGCTCGTTTGACGTCACTCAAACAGGCTTACATGGTCAGTGTGCCATCTAGCTGTAGGGGGAGTGAATGACAGCGCCAGCCAAGCATTTTTGACGCATGTCATGTGACAGCTCCTGAAGAGCCGCATGAAACTAGTTAAAGAGCCGCATGAGGCTCGCGAGCCGCGGGTTGGCCAGGCCTGTACAAGTGTATTAGAGTACCTTTGTTGCTCACATTTTTTTCCCCCACTTAACTCTAGCGTATCTGAGGCGTCTTAAATGTTGGTTCATAACACAAAAGTGACGGCTCATACAAAAAAATTAAAAATAAATACAAAATTGGGGCACTTGTAAGTCAAGGTAACACTCTAGTTCCTTGACACCAATTACTACTTTCCTCTTCACCAGGGCTTTTGGGACATTTTTGTCATGTTGGAGTGTCATAAAAAATGCAAAAAAAGAAATCTCCAAATAGGTAAGTTTTTGAGCGACTCGCTGGAGACAGAAAAAAACAGGTACGCGGAGGTTGACTGCAGTTGATGTGAGGGTAGAGGCATGACCTGGGGAGCTGGTGCATCGGATATGGAGAGGATCATCCAGTTTGGCCACGGCATCTTGGATGATGTTCTCTGCTTCTGTGACGGTGCCCTGCAGCAGCGCAAACTGCTCGTCAAGGAGCCTCTGCTTCAGCAGCTCCTCCTGTCTGCCCTGCATGCAATACAAACAGAACAAAAACATTGGATTATTAGCTGCGCCCATTCATTTAAGTTTACACATTTGAAATGGCTCCCCGTAGAATGCGGCAACCACAATACAGAGAGACCTTACATATTAAAAAATAAATACATTTAAAAAAAGTACTTTTACCCACACTTTATACAAAGTTTAACTTAATAAAACACTTATTAAAAACGGAAATATATTTGATAAAGAAATATGCAACCATTAACTGTAGATAAAACCCTGAACATGTTGCATTGTCTGCGTACATACGTGTGCCTTTAAGAGGCGGGGCCTGGTAGGGTAGCGTGTGATGTCGGCAAGTCTGCGTGTTAGCTGTGGCCGACAGCAGTTCTTGCATGAATGTGTTTTTTGTTCTCCTGGGGCCTCATGTACAAAAACTTGCGTGGATTTCCTCTTAAAACATGCCGTACACTCAAATCCAGAAAACGTCGTACGCAAAAAAATATTCAGATGTATGAAACTCTGCGTACTCATGAATCCAAGCACATTTCCTTCGTACATTCCAATCAACATGGAAGTGAGCGCACGTTGGAGTAGCTGACTCCTCCCTGTCCACGCCCACATATGAATATGCAAATCACATTTAAATTAACCCTCCACCCGAGATGCCGATCTCTGCATGATCTGAAAAAAAGGCAAATGAGTAAGGTAATGAAGAAAAATAATTTTTATGAATGTGAAGTTGCTCAATGAAGTGGAGGCACGCTGTCCTACGGCGTTAAAAACACGCGAAAGAGTGACTGGTGGCGTGTACGGCTGTCGATGCTGTGGAGACAGAATAGCGCGCACACGCTGAACTAAAAAAGAAGTGGTTAGACATTCAGGGGGATGTGAAGCAGAGGACAGCTGCCCTGCGCCAAAGTGTGCCCAAAACAGGCGGCAGAACCGGCACGGCGGGCCTCACCCCGTTCGAGGAGAGAATCGCTGCGATCATGGGTGACACTGCTCTCACATGTGGCTGACTCTGATCACCCCACAAGGTTAATACGATGTATGCTCATACAGTAATCTACACTCAGCCCTGTGAGATAAAGGTTCATGCGTAAATGTTGTATGTGTGGTATTTGTAACAAATCTTTTGAATTCAAATAGAAGCACATCAGCATATCAAAGAGGATATCAAAAACTTTGACTCTTTTTTGATGACTCAATTTATTATTTTAATACACAGGAGAGGACACGCACAGTGACAAAAAAAATCATGTTTGTTCTTAGGAGAAGAGGGGTAAATTATGTCAATTTAAACACATTTTAATCATGTGCAACCGATGTACATGTTCAAATTAAGTAAATTCAAAGGACTCTTTTTCAGTGCATGTGCTGGAGTCACAAAGCGATTGTGAGGGCAATAGGCGGCATAAATGATCGCCTCGATCAATTAATAGGTGTCCTCGCAAATATCAGTGGTTCATTAAATACACTGGTTAACAAATGAATTCTCAGTCCTTGCCTCAATTGCATTGTTAAAATCAAATGTTGCCGGGCATGAATTGTTCATGCTAATTATTCATGTGTCTCTGGGTGCAGATTTCTGAGAACGGTTTCCCAGCATCACCTCTAAGTGTCGCCAAAGCACCAAAAGCTGCAGAAACGTGCGTACGCCAGCAATGCAGTTGGCGTGAGGTACCGCACATTTCCACAGTCATGTCACTCTTGATACATCTGACCATTCCCGTGAAAAAGAAGGGACGCCACGTTTTTGTGCGTACGCACCTTTTGGCCCCTGGTGTTTAATAAACAGCTGAAAAGTGCATCACCGACTGTGGCTATCCTTTCCCACGTGTTAGGGCATTACAGTAAGTATACTATATAAACCCTTGACAATATCGCTTTTAAAAAAAATTGTAGGGCAAAAACAACGCACCAGGATATACCAGAGGAACGCTGCACTTGCATTACAATGAATAAAATGTTAGTTAAAACATTAGCTGTGCAGTATTTAAAAAGTCAATGAAGGCTAAAATGGAACGCATTGATTCTGCAACCATTACTTCTTTGAAATCCTAAACAGAAGCTCACTCACCCTTGCAGTGAAGTGCACGGAAGTCATGAATCATCCTGACCCACCTTCTCCTGCAGTCTGGCCTGCAGCTCGCTGAGCTCCTTGTTGTTCTTGTCTTTCTCCTGTTGGACCGTAGACTGTTGCAGTTGCGCACTCTGGCGGACGGACGAAAGCTCGGAATCCTTCTCGCTAACTGAGCGCATCAACCGCTCCTTCTCCGCCTGCAGAGCGGCCATGGTGCTGTTGACTTGAGCAGAAGTCTCCAAGAGAGAGAAAAAGCAGAGGTGGCAAAAGTAGACTATTATGAAGCACATGTATTTGCGTTAAAAAAAAAAAAAAAAAAAAAGTGGTATAAGTAAAAGTACTGATTCAACAGACTGTAAACAATTACAAAAGTAAAATCTTTTTTACTGTCAATTATATGAGCGAAACTCTACGAATAATTGACGGCAACAAAAGGGGTTTGTAATTGCGTAAAAATGGATCATAAAGTATCAACACCATGCATCTAGCATATAAACAATTATGAACCAATGTTACATAAACAACGGTATTCAGAAGTTAAAGGTTCCATGCCATCAGAATGAAAATGTTTCTACTATTTTATGCAGAAGTCAAAATGACTCGTGACCTGGTTTAAGTATGACATCTGTGGTTTGTCGACTGAATGCAATTGCCTTTGAACACCAAAATGACAGGATTTTAAATCACCGACAATGTAATGTAGTTACGCAATTAATATTCAAGTACCTGCCCACTTCGTGGTTGCTACATGCTGAGTGACAACCTGGGTTGTGCAAAGCTTAAACTTTGCATCACCTGCCAAATTCAGAGGAGCTGAGAAATAAATGGCTTCAATTTATTTTGCCCAAAATTCCTACGCATTTCAGAACCAGAATTATGCTGTGTTCAGGCCCATTTCGTGGAGGGTGACTTCATAAAACCAGCTTTTCCGGGTTTGGAGCAAGGTAGCTGTGCAGTCGTCACAAGCCATGCAAATACAGTATATAAAAGCATACGTGTGTTGTCTTTTTTAATGCTAAATAACTATATTTATAATGTCGAATGCAACTCCATCCTCATCATCCTTCTACCAATATACTCACTATTTCTTCTCTGGATGTGTCCAAACCATCGAAGTCTGCGCTCTCTAACTTTGTCTCCAAAACATCAAACCTTGGCTGGCCCTCTGATGAGCTCATTTCTAATTTTATCCAACCTGGTCACTCCGAGAGCGAACCTCAACATCTTCATTTCCGCCACCTCCAGCTCTGCTTCCTGTTGTCTCTTCAGTGCCACTGTCTCTAATCCGTACATCATGGCTGGCCTTACCACTGTTTTTTAAACCTTTCCCTTCATCCTTGCAGAGACTCTTCTGCCACATAACACACCTGACACCTTCCTCCACCCGTTCCAACCTGCTTGGACACATTTCTTCACTTCCTCACCACACTCACCATTGCTCTGGACGGTTGACCCCAAGTATCTAAAGTCCTCCACCCTTGCTATCTCTTCACAAGATCACAATGTCATCTGCAAACAGGAAGGGGCTCAGGGCTGATCCCTGATGCAGTCCCACCTCCACCTCCACATCTGTCACACCTACAGCACACCTCACCGTTGTTCTGCTGCCCTCGTACATGTCCTGTATTATTCTAACATACTTCTTTGCCACTCCAGACTTCCGCATGCAGTACCACAGTTCCTCTCTGGGTACTCTGTCATAGGCTTTCTCTAGATCTACAAAGACACAATGTAGCTCCTTCTGACCTTCTCTGTACTTTTCCATCAACATCCTCAAGGCAAATGCATCTGTGGTACTCTTTCTAGGCATGAAACCATACTGTTGCTCGCAAATACTCACTTCTGTCCTGAGTCTAGCCTCCACTACTCTTTCCCATAACTTCATTGTGTGGCTCATCAACTTTATTCCTCTATAGTTGCCATAGCTCTGCACATAACCCTTGTTCTTAAAAATGGGCACCAGCACACTTTTCCTCCATTCCTCAGGGATCTTCTCACCCGCTAGAATTCTATTGAACAAGCTGGTCAAAAACTCCACAGCCACCTCTATAGATGCTTCCATACCTCCACAGGAATGTCATCAGGACCAACTGCCTTTCCATTTTTTATCCTCTTTAATGCCTTTCTAACTTCCCCCTTACTAATCATTGCCACTTCCTGGTCCACCACAATTGCCTCTTCTACTCTCCCTTCGCTCTCATTTTCCTCAATCATCAACTCCTCGAAGTATTCTTTCCATCTAGCTAGCACACTGCTGGCACCAGTCAACATATTTCCATCTCTATCCTTAATCACCCTAACCTGCTCCACATCCTTCCCATCTCTATCCCCCTGTCTGGCCAGCCTGTATAGATCCTTTTCTCCTTCTTTAGTGTTCAACATGCCATACATGTCATCATATGCCTGTTTGGCCTTTGCCACCACTACCTTTGCCCTGTGTCGCATCTCAATGTATTCCGTTCGCCTCTCCTTTGTCGTCTCAGTGTCCCACTTCTTCTTAGCTAACCTTTTTCCTTGTATGATTTCCTGTACTGTGAGGTTCCACCACCAAGTCTCCTTCTCTCCATGACATGAACGATAAAAATTTTTAAAAATCTGATGGCATGGGACCTTTAAAAATTTAAACACAAACAACCTTCACATGAGGCTCATCAATGGTACTAGCTAGCATGCTAGGCTATATAATACACTTGCACAAACTGATAACTGGTGATGGTTTATTGGAGTTAGGAGTAAAACATACAGAACATATCTGTTTTTAAATGACGATAGCAAGAGTCATTGAAATATACTCAAGTACAGATACCTAAAAAAATCTACTTGAGTACAGTAACCAACTTGTACTTGGTTACTCCCCCCCCACTCAGAAAAAGAGTGGGTGAGATCTTCAGGTGGAATGAGCGAAAGGACATTGCGGTGGAAACTCACCAGCTCGCTGCTCTGCAGGTTGGCCTTAATGTGTGTTATTTCTGCCATCTTCTCTGACAGCTCTCTCCTGAGTTTCTCCATCTCAAACTTCTGCTCCTCCATCTTCAACAAAACACTCAGTTTAAAAGTAAAAAAAAAAAAAAAAAACTGACTACAAAAAGCTGCCACGATGACAAAACACAGACCTTCATGTCAGCTTCTTGCCTTATCCGATCCACCTCAAACGAAAGCTGCTGTTTGGTCCTCTCCACCTCCTCCTGAGTCTGCTGGGTGGCAGACAGCATCTTCACAGTGTCTGCGCTCTGTCAGAAAAGGTGCATGCTTACAGTTTGTCACACATGGTCGCTGCCCAATGAAAATCCTGCATCTCCACTTCATGATAATTTAGAATTTAGGATTAACATTTTGTGGGTTATATGTCCTGTAAATGTGTGAAGCCAAACAACCAATTAAATAATTTTGTAATGTCACGGAATAATGAGCCTCTCCATTCACTCTAACATCAGTCATTCAAAACATATTTTGGCATTAGACTACAGCTCCCACCATTCAGACAAGCAAAACTTGTATTTCCATTTTTTAAATTGACGAATATATAATAGCTACATAGATCCATATACTTTTTTGCTCACAATTTTTGACACTGATTGGCCTTGGCAGAGTTCTGCACCCTACAGTCTGGTTTTGGTAGCAAAACGTAAGACTTTTTATGACCATTTTGTTCTAATTTAAGATAATGAGGAAATACATGGCCTCAATATAATTTTTTTTTGCTTTTTTAAGAAATTTTGAAATCACATTTTTGATATTCCATGACTAGGGTTGGCCATTGTTTGAATTTGAGCGATTCCGGTTCCAAACGATTCTTTAAGAGGGCTGGGTCAAAAAAGTTTGCATGGTTTAAATAAAAGGAGTCCAAATTCTGTACATCCATTTTCTTAGCAGCCCGCAGCATAGACTAAAATTAACATTTGACTTTCGGTTCTTTAAAACCAGTATCACTATCAAACCTATGAACTAAAAGGCAATGTGTGTGCGACTAACCCAATTGACGTAATATCCATTAATGTTTCAGCTAAAAGTTAAACATAGCATTGTTAAAATCGGTATTTGGGACAGTTTTATCACGTCAAATGGTTTGCATATGCAAGTTTTAATTTGACTTCCTGTTTTAAGCTTGTAGCCTTTTATTTTGAAGGGTACGCACCGGAACACAGCATTTTGCATGTAAAGTAACTTCACACGGCACCGGTGATTTAAAAAAAAAAATAATTTATTGCATGGAACCAAATGCTATAAAACGTTCTTTTCCTTACCCAACGATGAGGTACAAGGTTAGTGTTTGTGATACTGTGAAACAATGTTTATGTGGATTTTGTCCCAATTTATTGTGATGTAAAGTTGCTACGGTGAAGTTTTAGCTCAATGTTAAGCTTTTTTTTTTTTCCTGTCATCGGCTCTTACGTTGTTTTGAAGACTAAAATAAATGCTAAAAGCCATCAGTGCAAAAGTGCAACCAACTGTTTACCTTGTTAGCTGTCTCAATGTTGGCATAGACGTATTTTATTGTTTCACTCACCCAATTGACAGCGTTGACTTCACTGAAGCTACGCCCGGTGGAGGCTGCGGCTCGGAGCGTGTCAGACGCTACACCTCGTGAAAGCCTCCTTTACACAATCTAATCTTATGCCAAGTGTTGCACTGAGGCAAGTGATCATTAATTTTAACAAAGTAGAGACAAACATTTGTTCGCCGCCGCCGTTGGTAACAAGCACGCCTTCGTGCGCGTTCTTCATTGGTTTTCGCCACTTATTCGGGGTCGGCGGACTAGGCATCGAAACTGGGAACAGAAATATTTTAAATTTGAATGACCCGGGAGAACCGGAACTAAAGTTCCAATCAGTTCTCGATTCCCAACCCTACCAGTGACCCGAATGAGACAGACAAGTGGTATAGGAAAAAGGACGGATTATTTTTTTTGAACAGTTTATCATCTACTTCCCTTAACAATCAAATAATTGTTAGTGGTGCCGGTTGTTAGTTATTGTAGAATGAATTTCTTTTTAAAAATTAAAAAAAAAAAAAAATTTAAAAAAAAAGACCAGATAGAAAATTGTTAATCTCTGTAAAACACAGATCTTCGAATGTCAGATTAAATGATTAGGTATTGTTTTTAGAGGTAATTTAGGCCTTCATTTTGGAAAAATTTAATTTAAGATTTAAGGGAGTACACCGCCTTACGTCAGCTCGGTCCCCACAAATAACAGGGGTTTACTGTATGTAGACTTTTTCTGTAGTGTGTCTACCTTGCGAAGTAGCTCAGCATGACTGGCCACAAGCTCTGTGTGCTTCTCTTTAAGTTTATTGTAGCGCTGCTCTGTGGCCTGGGCTCTTTCTGCACAAAAAACACAAAAGATGGAGTAAAAATAAAAAGTCCTCCCTTAATACATACCCACAAAAAAATTGGGATATGGGGGTAGCATGGGACAGGTTGTAGAATGGTTGTCACTCAACCCAAAGGTTGTGGGTTCGATTCTCAGCCCCTCTGACCATGTCCAAGTATCCTTGAGTAAGATACTGAACCCCCAGCTACTCCTGATGCTGGGTTATCAGTAGGTGAATGATGAGACAGTGTTAAAGCGCTTCGAGTATCTTTGGTAGAAAAGAGCTACACAAGTGAAAGGTCATTTGGCATATTCAGCTTTTGGGTGAAATTTCAAATCAAGTCCACCTGTAAACGTTAAATTTCACCTGGAAGCCAGATATAATAATTTTTGGGAGAAGTGTAATTTGTCCACAGTGCTGGAGGTCTTACGTTCCGCCTCAATGAAGGTGCTCTGTAGGCTTTCGTGCTCTGTGTTGCGACGGCGCGCAACCTCCAGCGCCATACGGAGCTGCTCGTTTTCCACCAGCGCACGTTGCTTCTGGACCCGCTGCTCCTCCAATTCCGCCTCCAGGCTGTTGATCTGCGACTTGAGCTGGGTGATGTAGCGCTGGGCCTTGAGGAGGGCAGACAAATACATATCACTTTTCTCACATTAACACCGGCATTCCGTGCAGCATTTGGCACTAGGCTACACAGAGTTCTAGTTTGAAAACCAGGTGTCAGCATAATGGTGAGTTCTATTTTTACTCATTTATTTTTGATTTGTTGTTATTTATATTGCTTGACATGGGGACTGCTGGTTTAAACAACGAGGAAGAGGGAGCATGACACACAAGCTCGCCACATTCTACATATGGGGTAGAGATATTTTGCATCCGCCCAACAGGTGTCCAAACAAATGAAACAGTGGTATCAGTCACTACGGCGCTCCTCACCTCAGCTTTCACCTTCTCCAGCTCAGCTCGCAACATCTCCAGGTCCCGCTTGAGGCTCTCAATCTGGACATCCCTGTTGCATGACAACCACACAAACATTTGTCATGTGAACTCTACAAGTGGATAACCATAACCATGAATGGAGTTTCTTATGGAGTCAATCAAACTAAATATAACACAATAAATAGTAGACAAGTACACCAACTTCCAAAGAGCTCTGATTAGATTCAACAGGTAGTGTAAGCAATATAATCTAAATAGGATTTTCACATTAAAAATGACATTTCTGCCAAATATAACACATTCCATCTCAATATTTTACCATTTTCCTTAGAAATGTATTCTAATTACAACTTTTTATAAATCAACTTTCTTTTACAAGAATATTTTGTCCTTTGTAGTTTCTCACCTAGTATACTCAATTTTATATTTTCATTTTAATCATTGTAGCCAATGAGGCTGCAGTGTATTCAAATGTTTTTCAGTTTTATTAAATTAGTTTAGTTTTATTGTCAGTTTTATTAAATTATGTATTTGATTTTCCTCTTTTTTTTTACAACATCAGATCAGACATGGGCCAAAAATGCTCTCTAAGTTTCGACTCGCTTTGTGGCAGTGCTTCCCAACCAATGGTGCAGTGGGAAATTCTTTAATTTCACTTAATTTGTCTGAAAATTATTTATTTACTACAAATAAAATATGTCTGTTCATCTATCTATGCAGCCCTATGGGGGGCACAAGTCAGTGCAAACTGTAGGCCGGTCCCAAGCCCGGATAAATGCAGAGGGTTGCGTCAGGAAGGGCATCCGGCTTAAAACCTTGCCAAACAAATATGAGCGTTCATCCAAAGAATTCCATACCGGATCGGTCGTGGCCCGGGTTAACAACGTCCGCCACCGGCGCCGTCAACCTGCAGGGCGCTGTTGGAAATTCAGCTACTGTGGGTCGAAGTCAAAGAAGAAGAAGAAGAAGAAGAAGAGGTGGAAAGCGGGTTCTTCGGCAGAAAGAGAAGAGGAAAACACAGAGCCTAGAACTGAATGTGGGGACTTTGAATGTTGGGACTATGACAGGAAAATCTCGGGAGTTGGTTGACATGATGATTAGGAGAAAGGTTGATATATTGTGTGTCCAGGAGACCAGGTGGAAAGGCAGTAAGGCTAGAAGTTTAGGGGGAGGGTTTAAATTATTTTACCATGGTGTAGATGGGAAGAGAAATGGAGTCGGGGTTATTTTAAAAGAAGAGTTGGCTAAGAATGTCTTGGAGGTGAAAAGAGTATCAGATCGAGTGATGAGGCTGAAATTTGAAATTGAGGGTGTTATGTGTAATGTGATTAGTGGCTATGCCCCACAGGTAGGATGTGACCTAGAGGTGAAAGAGAAATTCTGGAAGGAGCTAGATGATGTAGTTCTGAGCATCCCAGACAGAGAGAGAGTCGTAATTGGTGCAGATTGTAATGGACATGTTGGTGAAGGTAATAAGGGCGATGAAGAAGTGATGGGTAAGTACGGTATCCAGGAAAGGAACTTGGAGGGACATATGGTGGTAGACTTTGCAACAAGGATGCAAATGGCTGTAGTGAACACTTTTTTCCAGAAGAGGCACGAACATAGGGTGACCTACAAGAGCGGAGGTAGAAGCACACAGGTGGATTACATCTTGTGCAGACGATGTAATCTGAAGGAGGTTACCAACTGTAAGGTAGTGGTAGGGGAGAGTGTGGCTAGACAGCATAGGATGGTGGTGTGTAAGATGACTCTGGTGGTGGGGAGGAAAATTAGGAAGACAAAGGCAGAGAAGAGAACCATGTGGTGGAAGCTGAGACAGGACGAGTGTTGTGCAGCTTTTCGGGAAGAGGTGATACAGGCTCTCGGTGGACGGGAAGAGCTTCCAGAAGACTGGACCACTGCAGCCAAGGTGATCAGAGAAGCAGGCAGGAGAGTACTTGGTGTATCTTCTGGCAGGAAAGGAGAGAAGGAGACTTGGTGGTGGAACCTCACAGTACAGGAAATCATACAAGGAAAACGGTTAGCTAAGAAGAAGTGGGACACAGAGGACCGAGGAGAGGCGAAAGGAATACATTGAGATGCGACACAGGGCAAAGGTAGAGGTGGCAATGGCAAAACAAGAGGCATATGATGACATGTATGGCATGTTGAACACTAAAGAAGGAGAAAAGGATCTATACAGGCTGGCCAGACAGGGGGATAGAGATGGGAAGGATGTGCAGCAGGTTAGGGTGATTAAGGATAGAGATGGAAATATGTTGACTGGTGCCAGCAGTGTGCTAGGTAGATGGAAAGAATACTTCGAGGAGTTGATGAATGAGGAAAATGATAGAGAAGGGAGAGTAGAAGAGGCAAGTGTGGTGGACCAGGAAGTGGCAATGATTAGTAAGGGGGAAGTTAGAAAGGCATTAAAGAGAATGAAAAATGGAAAGGCAGTTGGTCCTGATGACATTCCTGTGGAGGTATGGAAGCATCTAGGAGAGGTGGCTGTGGAGTTTTTGACCAGCTTGTTCAATAGAATTCTAGTGCGTGAGAAGATGCCTGAGGAATGGAGGAAAAGTGTACTGGTGCCCATTTTTAAGAACAAAGGTGATGTGCAGAGCTGTGGCAACTATAGAGGAATAAAGTTGATGAGCCACACAATGAAGTTATGGGAAAGAGTAGTGGAGGCTAGACTCAGGACAGAAGTGAGTATTTGCGAGCAACAGTATGGTTTCATGCCTAGAAAGAGTACCACAGATGCATTATTTGCCTTGAGGATGTTGATGGAAAAGTACAGAGAAGGTCAGAAGGAGCTACATTGTGTCTTTGTAGATCTAGAGAAAGCCTATGACAGAGTACCCAGAGAGGAACTGTGGTACTGCATGCGGAAGTCTGGAGTGGCAGAGAAGTATGTTAGAATAATACAGGACATGTACGAGGGCAGCAGAACAGCGGTGAGGTGTGCTGTCGGTGTGACAGAAGAATTTAAGGTGGACGTGGGACTGCATCAGGGATCAGCCCTGAGCCCCTTCCTTTTTGCAGTGGTGATGGATAGGCTGACAGATGAGGTTAGACTGGAATCCCCGTGGACCATGATGTTTGCAGATGACATTGTGATCTGCAGTGAAAGCAGGGAGCAGCTGGAGGAACAGTTAGAAAGATGGAGGCATGCACTGGAAAGAAGAGGAATGAAGATTAGCCGAAGTAAAACAGAATATATGTGCATGAATGAGAGGGGTGGTGGGGGAAGAATGAGGCTACAGGGAGAAGAGATGGCAAGGGTAGAGGACTTTAAATACTTGGGGTCAACCGTCCAGAGCAATGGTGAGTGTGGTCAGGAAGTGAAGAAACGGGTCCAAGCAGGTTGGAACGGGTGGAGGAAGGTGTCAGGTGTGTTATGTGACAGAAGAGTCTCTGCTAGGATGAAGGGCAAAGTTTATAAGACAGTGGTGAGGCCAGCCATGATGTATGGATTAGAGACAGTGGCACTGAATAGAAAACAGGAAGCAGAGCTGGAGGTGGCGGAAATGAAGATGTTGAGGTTCGCTCTCGGAGTGACCAGGTTGGATAAAATTAGAAATGAGCTCATCAGAGGGACAGCCAAGGTTCGATGTTTTGGAGACAAAGTTAGAGAGAGCAGACTTCAATGGTTTGGACACGTCCAGAGGAGAGAGAGTGAGTATATTGGTAGAAGGATGATGAGGATGGAGCTGCCAGGCAAGAGAGCTAGAGGAAGACCAAAGAGAAGGTTGATGGATGTCGTGAGGGAAGACATGATGGCAGTTGGTGTTCGAGAGGAGGATGCAGGAGATAGGCTCTCATGGAAAAGGATGACGCGCTGTGGCGACCCCTAACGGGACAAGCCGAAAGGAAAAGAAGAAGAAGAAGATCTATCTATGCTAGCGACATTTAGTAACCAGTCGAACAATTAAATACTCTTCCACAAGATGGCAATTAACTTATGTATTCACTTTTTATGACATTTGTTTGGTGGTTTGCAGTGAGATTTGTTAAATACAGTATGTGCCTTGGCTCAGTAATGGTTGGGAAACACTGATTTATAGTTGTCATTGATGCAAGTGTAATTAACAATTCCCCACTTGGTAGCGAAACTACTCTCACTCTGCTTTCATTTGCTTGTGTATTGGAATGCATAGGGAGGAAAAATGTCCTGCGGTTTAATGACGATATTCACTAAAATGTAATATTACACATAATAGAAAACAACCAGGACTTTATTACCTGTCGTCGAAGCCTCCATTGGGTGGTCCGAAGGCCTGATCGAAGATGTCTGCCTGTGGTGCGGCAGCCTGCATGCTGACTGCATCACTAACGTCAATGAGTGGCTCGGGATCGTCGTCGTCATCCTCGCCATCCTCCTCATCGGGGATGACCACCACTAGCTTGACATGCTTGGCCAGGGAGGCCGCATGCAGAAAGTTGGGCGGCGACTGCCGATGGGAGGAGAGAAATACATTATGAACGTGCCTATTAATCAGAGGTGGGAAAAGTGCTCACAGTTTGTACTCAAGTACAGACACTTGTGTAAATTTGAGATATGAGCACTAGAGGGTGGCAGCGAACTCAACTCACTTCATAACAAGCAGCAGTTTGGCAGATAGTTTTTAGTTCTTCAAAAAAAGTTGTTTAATGACGCTCCCAGTTGAAGATTGTCAAACAACAAAAATACACATTTAGTATTTTAAACAACCACATAGAATTGCCTTAGGAAAGTCCACTTGGTTTAATGCTAACACACAATGCTAAACCATAGTAGGGCTAACAAAACTAACAATGTTGCGGTGTTATAACCCGTTAAGCAATAGAATACAACAGTGCAGCAACACATGTAGACAAAACACATACGTCTTTATCCTGTGCGAAAAACATTACTGTAGCTTACTGAGTCAGTTGTGAAACGCTCGTTTTTGGTGATTGTATGTATTATACTGCCTCCTGGTGGGCGAGGCACATACCAGAAGGAGCAGCACAATGTGGGACAGGAATGGAGTAATGGCGTTTTCATTTATTTCAGAGGTGAAAGATGATTGGAGATACGAGTGTGGTCACTGAATCAATTGAAGTCAACGCACCACTGTACTTGTAAAATCTCAGAAACCATGTATTTGTACTTGATTACTTCGCACCACTGCTCGTAATAAATACAGAATGTGTTCATTGGTATTTTTATACATCCCAGTTTGATGATTACAGGAATTATGTGAAACATATGAGCTGTCCATTATGTGAGTAAACAGTGACAAAGTCTTACATCAGGCAGTCTGGGGATCTGGATGAGCCTCTTGAAGTACATCATCTCTCTGGCTCTGTTGAAGAAGGTCTTGAGGCTGTGGGCCAAAAAGGCGGAAAAGGAGGCAACCATCACCAGTCAGTCATGCTTTATTTTATAGGGTGTCTTCCGAGTGAGTTTGCATCGCATTAATAGAAGAAGAAAAAAAAAAGTTACTGCATTAGTGATTGGGGAGCAATTAAGTTTATACGTTATTGGGGAATGTTTGCATAGGTTTTCGTTTGAATAGTTATATAGAAAATTATTCTTTCAGCTGATAGACTGGAAGTAGAATGCAGGCATTTTACTATCAATCTATCAATAATTAATTACCTGTTAAATTTCTGTGTTTCTTTGTGGTGTACCGTGAGATTTTTCTTAACGTGTTCGGGAAACGCATTGTGTTCTATGGAATTTTGATGAATATATTTTTCAACATAGACAATACGTAAATAAATAAAGAAAGAAAGAAATAAAAGAAGCCTATCTAATTTTGCTTACCTAGTTACATAGATTACTCAAATCACCTTGTCTTTCACAGTGTCATACATGAGGTGAATAGTCACGTGACAATGGGGCTAGGGGGATGGGCGTAGTGGTCGACTGGGTGAGGCGGACTTATGTTGTACACTTTCTTTTATTTGATACGGTGACTTGACACCATTTGTAGCCTGAGGACATGGCTGAACATCCAGTATGTACCTCTGGAACTGGTCCCGGAACCGATCCCGATGGCCTTGTAAAGTGTCAGCGGGTAGACCTGAAATCCACCAAACATTCATTCATTTACAACATTCAACCCTGGTATATTTAATCCGACATTTTACGTGTCCTTACATGCGTGAAGCTTGAACAGCAGCTTAACCATAAAGTGGTAGAGTTGACTGCAGTCCTGGATAACCTGGATGAGCGGTGACAGGCGACACTGGCCAGACGTGAGCGTGGAGATGGCGATGGATGAGTTAAGCTGTCGCAGCACTGAGGGGGATATCAGAACATTGATACACTTATTTAAACCTAAATGAAGTTAAGTACTCTAAGCGACAACTGTATATACAATAATCACACCTTAAGTCATCTTAAAAAAACAAGTCTTGTAATAAGATGACAAATCTGTGTCATTGGTTTTTGCCATTTTTAATCAGAAATAGAAAAACAAATTGTAATCTAACCATGATTTTCAAAGTGTGGTTCGAGTGTAGTATGCACTGGATGAAATTTTCAAAGTGTCTAATGTTACAGTGGCTTCAGTTTTTTTGAAAGGCATCGCAGCATTAACAGGATTTTTATTGTTATTAGTTCAGTGTGTCCCCGCTGACGTGCACTGCTTACAGTAACAATAAGCGTGTGAACAGAGAGGAGCTAGTTTACAACAGCAGAGTCAGCGTTGCCAAATTTGCGATTTCGTCACTATATTTTTAGGAAAATGGATTCAAAGCAATAAAAAAAGGGCAAATGTTAAGGGGAAAAAATAAAAGCAAAACTTGTTTTGAATAATGTCATTGTCATTTATTTTTTATATAAGCAAGTGGGAAACTTTTTTATAAAATCCAAAATCTGATTTTTCAAAATTTTATTTTAAGGCCATGTTGACCAGCTTTCGATTGAGATTAAAAATTTAAATGAATTTGCATAAAATCTGGTTGCTTTAACCAGGATTTTACTTAAACATGACGGACTTTCAATAGATTCCCTATTATATATAGACTAAAGTAAAATTTTGCACATTTCTAGTGCATTCTCATTAATTCCAGAAAAATACCCATGGAAAGTTGGTAGTTGTGACAAGATCCTGGGCGTCTTCCATTCCATTACAGATGGACGGAAGGAAATTTACTTAATGTCCTCTAATTGGATGGCATTTCCTCATCAGATGCAGCTAATTTAGGGTAATACAAAAGGAAACAAATTCAAAGGAGGCCAAATGACAGAAACTCCCTCTCTCATCAAATGTGGGGAAAAAACAGCATTACAAGTGCTTTGGTGTATGATACTTCCTTTTAAGTTTAGTACATGAATGGATACCATCACTGCTAGACTGTTATGAAGGTGCAGCTCGGGTTTCTTGTGTTTGGAGGAGCAGGGTTTTTACCTGTCTCAGCCAACTTCAACTCGACATCCATGTAATCGAACACCTCCACTGTGAGCTGGAAGCTGCCGGGGACAATTTGACAGCCTCGTTAAGAGAGAGAAGACACACACGGAGGATGTCAAGGGAATCAAGCAAACTAAATTGAGACAAAGGCCACACGTTTAAAACAGATTAAATGGACTCACACGTTGTTGATGTCCGTCCCTGCCGTGCGCTCCAGCACCTCGTCAGTGGTCTCCAAATTGGTGGGGATTTCGGCATGCTGCGGAAAATGGGAAGACGCGTGTTCAAATTCAACGTATCGCCAGATATATCACGTGAGACACAACATCCCTTCACCTTGTTGTGAAACTTCATTTTGGTGCAAAGCAGCTTGGAATAGAGAGCCACCAGCTGCCCGTATCGGTCATGCAGGTTGCCCTAGAAAGAACAAAAACATTTGCATTACAGTTAACCTACATTTATCGCAGGAGATATAGTCCAGACCCAGCAGTAATAGGTGAAAATCCCCGATAGAGAGCATAAACGTATGACAACACAATCTTATGAAGATCTTTTAAAGTATTCCCTAGTGGCTGTTCTCGCTCTCTTATTGTCAAGAAATTGGAGACTATCGTATAACATCACTGAGGAAACAAACAAGACACTGTCCCTCGCACAGTTCTCCAAAAGGGGGCAAAGCGAGAATTCAGCAGTGTATACTTAAACACCAAAATGCTCAACCAAACCATATAATTTAGTCTAACTAAACTAATTTCCATTATCCACAGACAGGCTGACGGAAATTAGCATAGATGTTGTGGTAATTTTAATATAAACCTAACAATTGCGACTAAAGTTAATCACGGACAGAGCAGCAACCCATACAAACAGAGCATACATCAATACTCACAGGCATATATTCTCTCTGCTCTGTGGGAACATTGACTATTACTGCAGTTTAGTAGGGAACGATAACACACCTATTCTGGACTGCCTATTCATTTGAACATTTCCCATATTGTTTACCATGTTTATATGGTGACCTTGAGTGCCCTGAAAGGTGCCTATAAATAAAATGAATTATTATTATTAACTGCCTCTTCTTGCTCTTAATTATGCTGCATTTACATCCTGTAGAGCTCAGTGCTGCCTGTCATGTTGCAGCACAACATGGCACAAGGCTTGAAATATTTTTTTTTCTTTGAGGAGTAGTTTTGCTAATCATTTCTTCATTTGAGGAGCAACTTTCTCATTTTGAGGAGCAATTTTTTGCAGGTTAAACGCACAGGGAACCGAAGCAAGGGTTTTATTAAACAAAAATACAATATAACGGGGTAGTTGCCTATAGGGCTGCAGCTATCGAATATTTTAGTACTCGAGTATCCTACTGAAAATTCCATCGAACAATCGATTATTTGGATAAACTATATTTTTGCTTGGTTAAAGTGCAATTGTCACCTTCGTAATAAACAAGCCCCACATTCAACGATACTCCTAATTAACAGATGCTCCCCAGGTCTATCGTTATGTTAGTAAGGTACACTAACGTTAATCTCACTGAATTGCACTTTTGAATGTTAATGTCACCGTCTCTTGGGTCCCACGACGCGGAATAGCAGACAGAAATGTCTGTGTTACCACGAACGAGTGCTCGCCTTGCATTTAACTATGAAATGCTCCCACACTTTCACCATTGTCTGTCTTTTTTCCCTCATCTCAATTCAGCGCTGCATCTTGCAAGCGCCGTGTTCCCACTCCATCAATAGCTTCACTTCCACATCGTACTTCCTACGCCTTGGTGGGGTAAGCACCACATTGTGTCACATACTGTACGCCCCTGAGTGCGTACGTCTCCGTGGTAAAACTGTGATTTGGAGTTTTGCTTTTCAATGATTTTTGAGGCGCAAAATGCAAATTTTAACTCGCAAACTGCGATGAGAGACCGCTTAATTCGAGCCTTGTGGTACGACACTGAGGCGTACAACTAAAGTCGGACTTGCCTGTAAACTGTATTGTAAAAACCTGTTTGAAAAAAAAAAAACAGCAGCGACACTGTGTGTGGTGAAGGACAAACCGGGATCACTGTTCTTATGGAAAAATCTAATACATTTTAATCAAAGTCATCCATCTACGATGATTGACTGTCAAGAACCTGAATTTTAAAAGACACCTAAAAGCTGTGACGAAGTCTGCTTAATATCACCTGAAAAATGTGTTCTCAATGAAACTTCCAGACCACAAGGTTTATTGAGCATTTCCAGAAGAGGAACTACCAGTAATAAAAGTGAAGCCGCATTCTCTGTGTATTTGCCGTTTTCCATGTTCAAAAAGGAGTGGGAAGACATCTTGACTCCTTTCCTTTTAATGTTTTTAATGATTAAACCCTTGTCTCTAAAAAGCACTGTGGATGTGCCTTGTGTATGAATGATACTATACAAATAAATTTGCCTACTATGAGACACAGACTTACCCAAAGCTGGCCAAGTTCCACAATAGAGCTGAAATGTCTCATGCAGTCTTGTAACACCTGTGGTGAAAGCCCATAAATACTTAAATATTTAATGTACTTTTTTTTTTGTTTTTTTTTAAGATGAGGGGCAACAAGGGCCTTACATTGCGGTGGCCATCGCGCAGCACTTTGTGCAGCACGTGACAAAACTTCCAGCTGAGGACGGAGCTGGTGGCCAGGGGGAAACCCAGGGCGTAGGACCAGAAAGTGAAGGCCCCCTTCTCCCGATGACTGCCCAGGATGATGCCTGATGAGTTCTCTGTTAAGCACGCTCAAACGATCACCAAAAAGATTCAACTGCAGAGGGAACTGATGGGTTCTCTCCAATTGCCTTGTGAACAGTTTTAATGTGCTTTACTGCTTATCCATTTCCTGCTGCATACAGTACTAGTTGAGAGGAAGGAATCTAATACTTCCTGACATTAAGATTTGGACTATTGGTTTGGTGTTTAAAAAAAAAAAAAAAAAAAAGGATACGTCGTGCATGCTTCTCCTTCACAGGTGCTTCGGTGGAGTTGATGGCTTTGCTAATGCTGCTCAGCTGAAAAGGGAAGAGAAAAAAAAAGATCAGACAATTGCACAGAAATTTTATTATTCAGTTAGGTTATGGTTAAGGCTTAGCTTGGACACTGGCATTTTCTATGAAAAATTGTAAGCTGTACACTGGAAAAACTACAGCACGTCGTTAGGTCTATTTTAGGAGGCCTTTGGCCCCACTGAAAGGTTCTTAAGTCCCCCCAAAATGATTTGGTTGTGTTTTTATTATTTTATTTTTTTTTTAACCCCAAACAAATCTTGAACAAGTGGAGATAAACAGACAAAAATGTTTTTTGGAATTGATCCACCCCAAAAAAACCACAAAGTGAAAAGAAAGAAGAAAAAAAATAATAATAATAAAAAAAAAATAATAAAAATAAAAAAGAATTGGGGAAAAAAAATAAAAAATAAAAAAAGAAAATCTGCAGGTGCCGGACCGCGAGTATGCGGGATTCCACTGTACCTGCCTGCTGCTATTAGCGTACCCGAGTTGTACACATGGCTGACTAAAGGTAAATTAGCAGGAGGAAAAGAATGTGAAGGATTCAAGAAAGTAAGTCTTCATCACATCTGGCAGTAACGATTAGTCAGATCCGGCCCACAGCTAACAGCAGAAAGTCTCAAGCTACTACATACTAGCTTGTCACTTAGTCTAAAATGCATTGTGAAGCTGTGGTTGTCTACATAAAGATGGAGGTTATAGAGAGAACGTTTTGCATTAATTCCCACCATGAAATAGGAGCGGAGCTCATTCACTTATAGTAGTCATCAGTGGATAATAGATAATAGAAAAAGAATAATCACTGCTTCACCAATATTGAACTGAATTAGGAAGGATGAGAAGAGAGAAAAACAAGGGAGTGACAACTGGAAATCTGAGTCTAAAGGATTTCACAGAATAAAGCCATTTGTGATGCAGTCTAGGTATCATATGGAACTCAATACGGATATTGACATTTCAGTCAAGGTGCATCGTATAAAACGTGAAATTTTATTTAGGAGAGTAATGATTGTAAATTGGCGAGAGCTACGAGATAAGCCAAATGAACCTGTCCCAGATATTTTCAAGACTACATTAATATTACTTTATTTAAGTGATTCATACTTTTATTCAACCATTTTTGTCACATAAGAACCCAAAATGTAATCTCTGCGATTTAAAAAATATTTTGAAGCAGTTATTGTGTTGTAAGCCAGTCATGCCATTAGCCTCGATATTGATCAGTAGTTAATTAAATACGTTTCAATATATGAAAGGGAAGAATAGTCTTGCAGGACGGTCAAAAGACACTTCAGCATCTGAGTCGCAACAGAGTGATAGATCGATTTGTCACCCTCAAAAACAGACGGCATTCATTGATGCTTCCACCCATCAAGTAACTGGCGATTGCAGCTTTTCATTTGATTTTGATGACATTGTTTACTCTTCAAAGGGAAATTATTCTCTATACATTTTTTGTTAAATAATGGGGTTAGCTGACTTTGTGGCAGTCACTTTTTTTTGTGGTTAATGTTGTAAACATACTTCCTGCGTTTGTGTACTGTGTTAAAAAGTGAAATATCAACATTACAAATCTAACGGTGACTGAACTTTTACAAAGTATGGTATTGTTTTAAAATCTGTCCAAAAATGTTAAAAAGCAATTTCTCAGTCTTAGCTGTTTGTGAAATTGTGTGCTTTTGCACTACAATCGCTCACAACCTGTGCATCTCCTCTTGCCCTGTCCATAAAACCCCTGACGCCCCTGCTGTTGAGCATGGTTTATTTTCTACTGAAGCCATTATAAACTGCCCAAAAAATACTTGGAGGGAAAAAAGAAAAATGTGTGCTAGTTTTCACATCACAAGTATGTTACTGTATTTTACCTCACATTGCAATATATATCGCAGGGTTACAAAAATTTTTTTTTTTTTTTTTTTTTTTTTAAACGGCACAGTGACCGACTGGTTAGAGCGTCTGCCTCACAGTTCTGAGGACCGGGGTTCAATCCCCGGCCCCACCTGTGTGGAGTTTGCATGTTCTCCCCACGCCTGCGTGGGTTTTCTCCGGGCACTCCGGTTTCCTCCCACATCCCAAAAACATGCACGGTAGGTTAACTCTAAATTTCCCGTAGGTGTGAATGTGAGTGCGAATGGTTGTTCGTTTATATGTACCCTTGATTGGCTGGCAACCAGTTCAGGGTGTACCCGCCTCCTGACCGATGATGGCTGGGATAGGCTGCAGCACTCCCGCGACCCTTGTGAGGATAAGCGGCTCAGAAAATGGATGGAAAAAAGTTTGGGTTTTTTTTTCCTCCCCATCATGCAACCCTAGCTAACATAGTAGGAAAGTCATAATTACAGCAAATATCTGTATGAAAAACACTTTGACAATAAATAGAAAAAACGCAAACCCTGTACAAAGGTGAGAAGAGTTGGCTCCCTACTCTGTATTAAATACAGAATATACAAACAGCACCATCCAAACTACTAATGTTCTCAGGCTGGACTGCTGAATCCAACCCCTTTGTCAGCGCAAATTAATATCAGCTGGTTCAGTCCTAATTGATGGCGTACAAAAAGGTCCCATTGCCAAAGTGTGAGTCAAGACATCTCATGATGGGTAAGAGCAGAGAGCTCTCTCAAGACAATCGCAAACTAATTGTTGCAAAACATAATGGCATTGGTTACAGGCGGATATCTAAGCTTCTGAACGTTCCAGTGAACACGGTTGGGGCCATAAGACATAACGTAATTTCTCGTGTATAATGCACATTTTTTACCCCAAAAATTGTCAAGTCAATAGTACGCATTATATTGCTGCTATATTGCAGCAATTTGCTAAAATCATTGAAGTTAATTTTTTCCTCATCGATCTATGATGACTGCCATCGCCACTTACAAGTTATGTGAGTTGTTTGTTTATATGTGCCCTCCGATTGGCTGGCGACCAGTTAATGTTGTACCCCGCCTTTCGCCCAAAGATACCCGGATATGTTCCAGAACGCCCGCAACTAGAGTTGGGCATCGTTTGAATTTGAGCGATTCCAGTTCCTTATTTCGATTCTGGTTCTAAACGATTCTTGATTCAGATTATTTTAGGGAGCCGGGTAAAAAAGGTTTGTATGGTTTAAATAAAGGGTGTCCAAATTACGAACATCCATTTTCTTAGCAGCCCGCAGCATAGGCTAAAATGAACATCTGACTCTGGGTTCTTTATAACCAGTAGCAATATCAAACCATCCATCCATCCATCCATCCATTTTCTGAGCCGCTTCTCCTCACTAGGGTCGCGGGCATGCTGGAGCCTATCCCAGCTATCATCGGGCAGGAGGCGGGGTACACCCTGAACTGGTTGCCAGCCAATCGCAGGGCACATACAAACAAACAACCATTCGCACTCACAGTCACACCTACGGGCAATTTAGAGTCTCCAATTAAATTATGTTTTTGGGATGTGGGAGGAAACCGGAGTGCCCGGAGAAAACCCACGCAGGCACGTGGAGAACATGCAAACTCCACACAGGCGGGGCCGGGGATTGACCCCGCTCCTCAGAACTGTGAGGCTGACGCTCTAAACAGTCGGCCACCGTGCCACGCAATATCAAACCCATGAACTAAAAGGCAATGTGTATGGAACTAACCCAATTGACTTAATATTCATTAATTAACGTTTCAGCTAAAAGTTAAATATAGCATTGTTAAAATAGTTATCTGGGACTGTTTTATCACGTCAAATGGTTTATATATATATGTTATGTTAAGTTTTAACTTGACTTCCTGTTTTAAGCTTGTAGCCTTTTATTTTGAAGAGTACGCACGGGAATTCAGCATTTTGGCACGAAAAGTAACTTCACACGACACCAGTGAATTTTTAAAACGAAAGTAATGGAACCAAGTGCAAGAAAACGATTCCTTTACCTACCAACCGATGGGGCACAAGGTTAGTGTTTGTGATACTGCGAGACAAAGTTTGTGAATTTTGTCCCAATTCATTGTGATGTAAAGCTGCTGGTTTGACCTTTGGTGAAGTTTTAGCTCAATGTTAAGTTTTTTTCCCCCGTAATCGGCTCTTACATTGGTTTGAAGACTAAAATAAACGCTAAAAACAATCAGTGCAAAAGTGCAACCAATCATTTACCTTGTTAGCTGCCTCAATGTTGGGATAGACGTATTTTATTGTTTCACTCACCTAATTGACTTTAATGAAGCTCCGCGCGGTGTGCGCTGAGGCTCTGAGGGGGAGGAAGCACGTCAGACTTCTACACATCGTGAACGCCTCCTTTGCACAATATAATCTTATTCCAAGTGTTGCGCTGAGGAGAGTGGTCATTAATTTTAACAAAGTTAAGACACACTTTTTCGTCGTTGGGCACAAGCACGTCTTCATGTGCGTTGTTCTTCGTTGGTTTTCCCCACTCTCTTCTTCAGGGTTGCCGGACTGTAGGCATGGAAACTGGAAACCGAAATGTTTAAATTTGAACGATTCCGGGACAACCGGAAAGTTAGTACCGGTTCCAATCGATTCTCGATGCCCAACCCCACCCGCGACCCTAGTGAGGATAAGCGGTACGGAAAATGAATGAATGGTTTAAGCGGGGATACACACACACACACTGACAATCAGGCCAAATTTCAGCATTTTTCCTCTCTTCCAATGAAAGTCAGCAAAGGCCTGATTATAGGGTTTCTCCAAAAATGATATTGGGCTATAACCTGTGGTGACAATCATTCAGTGCTATGAAAAAGTATAGGCCCCCTTCTCAAATTCTTAGATTTTTGCATAGTTCCCCACTTTGTTTAAGGTCAAACAAATCAAAATAGAAAAATATAACCCAAATGAATATAAATGGCAATTTCATTTATTAAGGGGGAAGGGGGGGGGGAAAAAAAAAAAAAAAAAAAAGTTCAGTTACCTGGCCCTGTGTGAAAAATAAATTACCCCCCTTCTTGAATCATTCATTAATTATGGCCAATCACAACTTTTGGTTAATTTTCACTGATCACACCCAAGCCTGATTACCTCCAGACCTGTTCAATCAAGAAATCACTTAAACAGAATCTGTCCATCCATCCATTTTCTGAGCTGCTTCTCCTCACTTGGGTTGCGGGCGTGCTGGAGCCAATCTGTCTGACAAAATTAAGTCGGACAAAAGATTTGTAAAAAATCTGCAACAAAATGACACGATCCAAACACATTCAAGAATAGTCCAGAAATAAAGTAATTGACATCTATCAGTCTGGAAAGGGTTACAAAAGCCATTTCTAAAGCTTTAAGATTCAAGTGAACTATAGGGAGAGCCATTAACCTCGCATGGAGAAATTATGGAACAGGGGTGAACCTTCCCAGGACTGGCTGGCCTACAACGATTACCCCAAGAGAACAGCAATGACTCATCCGGGAGGCCACAAAGGAACTCAGGACAACCTCTAAAGATGACCTCTGACTAAAAAGAACAAAGGCTTGCCTTTTGCAAAAAAACATCGGAATGCTTCCCAATACTTTAGGTAGAATAAGGACTGATGAGATGAAAGTTGAGCTTTTTGAAAAGTGTGTGTGTGTGCGCGTGTGTGTGTGTGTCGTTACATCTGGCGTAAATGTAGCACAGCATTTCAGAAAAAGATCATACCAAGAGTGAAACATTGTGGTGGTAATGTTATGGTCTTGGGCTGCTTTGCTCCTTCAGAACCTGGACAACTTGCTGTGATTGATGGAACCCAAATTGTTGGTGGAGATTTGTGCGGTGTGGTGATTAACTGCTAAAAATGCTGATTTGCATGATACGACACATACTTGAGTCAAACAGGTCTGATGCCCAGGCCGTGAGATATGCTCTTCAAAGCAATGTGTGGATGGTAAGCCATTGGAGACTGAATGCCCTCCACAACCGGTCCAGCAGGACAAACAAGAGTCAACCATGAAAGGGTGACAGGAAGGAAGGAGGAGACACACCAAATTTTGCTTGTAACATTTGTCTTGCAACATCACAGTTACGTTGATTAACTAGAAATCTATGGTTGTAGACCACCAGAATGGGCATCCACCAATTGTTAGGATACAATAACGCTATTAAACTGTCTTTTGTGTAACATTGAATGTGGAAAATGATAAAACATCACTTTAAACAGAAAACAATAAAGCAAAACCTCCCTCAGCCTTGTCTTATTTCAAACTGTGACCATTGTAAAATTATTTAATAAGAGGAAAGAGAGGGAAAAAAAACAGCTGCACGCACAGTTTCCAAGTTGTGATAATTAGTGACAATCATTTTATTCTTATGTTCTGTTCCTGCTCTTTAACTCAACACACTGTGTGTGTGTGTCTTTGTGTGCAAGCAAAATGACATCTACATCAGCCTGGTATTATATAAAACCCTCATCCAGGCAAGGTATTAATCCACGTGGCTTTAATCTCTGCTTTTCCTCTCTCTCTCTTCCCCAGCAAATGTTCATCCTTAAAAGTTTAACCATTCCCATTACTGTGCAAAAGTTATAGAACAAATACATAAAATAATCAATGGGTGGTTAGACAACATCTTTTCGTTGCCCCTGAATTCTGAACGTTCCATATTTTCATCCATTTTTAGTTGTGGTTGATGGCCATGTGGCCCAAAACCTTAGTAAAGGGGTTGTCAAACTGTATGAGTCCAGGGTTTCCCAGCTCCAGGGGAGACATTTTTACAAGGGTTCTCTGATAATCCTAACGGCAATTAAACATAACTATCATGTTAACCCTCAAAACGCCGTAAGAATTATTTCTTCTTTAAAACGTCTAACTCTAAACACACGTGATGTGTTAAATAGCAAGAAACTTGACCATACCCAATCATCATGTCACAAAGCTTCATAAGCAAACCTCTTT
Organism: Phyllopteryx taeniolatus; assembly: GCF_024500385.1. NCBI lineage: Eukaryota > Metazoa > Chordata > Actinopteri > Syngnathiformes > Syngnathidae > Phyllopteryx > Phyllopteryx taeniolatus. The sequence continues at coordinate 12,850,008 of NC_084504.1, read as the reverse complement.
CAGTGATGTCACATTGAATCACGCTTCAAGGAGAAACCTGTTTTAAGACTGGAAAGAGGCACTTCAAGGAAAAAAGCAGGGAAACTTCAGCCCTGCATCTCAAGACAATGTCCAGCACAGACCAACACAACAGAAAAAAGAAACATTTATTTGGCTTGGAAAAAGACAGTTGAATGCTTTACTGTATTTCATCTTGATCTTGGAACTGATGTTTTAATTAGCTGAAAACGGCTACATTTATCCATCGCTGTTAGCTAGAAATGCTGCATGCATTCAGGGATATCAGATTTATGTAATGTTGAATCACAATCACATCAGGGGATTTCACTTGACCCAAAGCTAAGGTTGGAAGGAGTGATTGGTTTATTACGTTTTCTTTATTGGTGCACTCGTCCTCATTGTTAGCATAAAAGCACAAATGCCCAAGTAATGAACTTACTGTTACCCAATCCAAAAAAAGAGCTGTTTCGTGTTTTCCAAAAACGTTTAAATATGACTTGGGCAACTATGCTATTAGGCTAACGATATGCAAGTATGGCCTTACAAACTACAACATAATTTATGGCAAAATATTTTGCACACCCCAGTTTGAGAATGACCACTTTAGTCCATATTCGTGCATTAAGAACAGTGGGGCTTCTGTGGCAGTAAGTCAGTGTTGAGAGGGTTAATACAACAGGAGACCCCTCCCTTTGACTTGCCAATGACGCAAATTGTATGGTCACGCTCGCTCGTTTACACGGGGCGTGTTTGGCAGGGTGGTGCGCAGGCTGGTGTGACAATAAGGGGCTTGTTGGTTGGGGGAGGGAAAGAGGCTAAATACATGGGTTGCAAGTTGGGGAGGAAGGAGGTTATTTGTGTGAGTGTGTGTGTGGTGCGGGGGGGGGGGGGGGGGGGGTGCTTGGCACACAGAGCCTGGCTCAGACACCTCGACAGATGGCGCTGAGCAGCGAAGCTACGCGGAAACGGAGAGTGATTTCAACCACTTGGAGAGCTGAAAATAAAAATAAGTGAACAGTAGAGTAGGGCAAACCCATTGTTTATGAGGCAAGCGTGCCACACTGCAGCATCACTCACACTATTGTGAAGCTACCCTCGCCTCTCTGCCGTTGCCATGATGACCACAGATCACTGACTAAATGGCTCAAAATATCTAAAAACAAAAACTTTTTAATTTTGTCCCTCTATATCGTGTATTGTCATCAGGGATGCACAATAATTATCACACCGAGCCCAATATTGGAAAAAAATGACACCGATCGGTCTGATATAAAAAAAATATATATTTAGAGCAGTATCATTCAGCGGCGCGCTGGTTGCCAGGAGCAGCCACTAGCCAAGCGGCTGCTGTTGCATTGGCTCATGACAGTCATGGACATTTTGACCAAAAATGGTTATTATCCGCAATGAATTAGCATATGATTGCCAGCACTTACTGAAATTATGATCACCGACAGTGAGTTTGTAACTATGACGCTGGCGGCAAGACCCAGTGGCCTACGAAGCAGCAGACTCGCTTGCAGCTTAAGCAGACAGATGAGCAAGCAGGTGCGGTTTGGCCGCAGGTGGAAACACGGTTATTGCGATGGGTTAACACCTGCAAACTCTACCCATCTTCCTTTCCAATGTTCGCTCACCGGCTTGCTCACCACCAACACTCCCCTCTTCGCCCAGCCACAAATTCAAATGTCTTTATGGAAACATCAGCATGAATGATCGGCCGTTCTTGTATTGCTTAAAATAAAAACATGAATATTTGAATATTTCTAATTTAGTTACTTTCAAAATCAAGTAATCAGTAAAGTAACCAAGTTACTTTTTCAAGGTAACTGTGGCAACACTGGTCCCTACCCACCTTTTCATGTATTGGCCTTGAGAACATAAAACAAGAATGTATTTCAATGTCAGAAAACCCTACAGCTGAGTCGTGGTCACTAATGGCACAAGTCCACACATTATGGAGACCTCACAGATAAAAAGTTCAAATATTTCATTTGACAGAGTCATTTAGCAAAAACATTCCACAGGAGCATGCTCGACTGTCATGGTACGTACCTCCTGGAACAGCCGAGAGGACAAGTGATAGTTAAGGCTTTCCCTCCCTAATCCCCTCCGCCCACCCAACCCCACCATGAGCATCACAGGCCCGCCATAAGGTGGGTTGCCAACTCAAATTATTGTCACCATCCACTCACCCCGCGTTTCTTCATGCCCTCCATCCTTGCCATTTCCGGTACTTTGTCATCTGTGCTCTTTAGCAGCAGGTCTGCTTGCAAACCACGTGGATGTTGTACAGGTCAGAGTTGGGAGTGCCTATTAAAAATTTAAAAACACTCCCGCTCGCTGGATGAAAACTCTTGAGATACGATAGCACGGCTCCTTATCAGCTTAAATCAACAACAGCAGGAGTGCTGGCTCACAAACAGCTCTGACCTGCACACCGATTAGCTCAACATGCATGGCAACTAGGGGTTAAATGAATTTTTTGTAGTCAACTATAAAATGTAATAAAAGTCAAGTCAAAGTCGATTAATCGATAACGTCCTTAATATTTCCATCCATCCATTTTCTTTACCGCTTATCCTCACTAGGGTCGTGCGCGTTCTTAATTTTTTCAGCAAATTTCAGCAGTCCCCAACCCTACAGACATACAGGTATTTTGATGGACCCGCAAAGAAACAAAAACAAAATTATTAAAAATAAAGCTCACCATTACGCTGAATTTGGTAATTGTAATTAGTGGGAGCACTCAGCCTTGCGTATGTTTTTCTCTTCAACAAGCCACCTGGTCTCATCTTGTCTTACATATCACAAAACAGAAAACAACACCTGTCACTTTATGACACAACTGTCATTGTGTGCTGTAAGATGGGACATTGTAGTCAGGCACCAAAAATGTAAGCATTTCTCGGTTTCCATTTCTCTGTGACTGTAGTTGTGATGCTGTATTTGCCGCTGAGCTGGGACATTGATGGATGGGTGTTGGGTCGGTTGGGTTGTTTCCATACGCATTGCCTTTTGGCTCGTGGGTTTGATGTTGTTGCTGGTTGTGAGGAGCCCCGGGTCGAGTGTTCATTTTGGTCTGTACTACAGGCTGCTGGGGGGGTGGATGTTCATAGTTTGGGCGCCCTTTATTTGAGCCATGCAGGCTTTTTTTTTTGGCCCGGCTCCCTGTGGGAGTCGGGGTCAGGGGTCGCTCGGATTTGGGAAATGCCCGGCCCTACTTCCCCCCTCTTCTCTGACGTCTGCCGGCCGGTCAGGCCGGACACACAGGAGTATAGCTTATTACTTCACACACACTGCACATTTTTTAATACCCACACTGTACATACGCCATACATTGGGCACACTCATATGTCATTCAGGGTCCCCTGGGGGACTGGCACCAGGTATGGTGGGGCGGGGGCCGGGCGCTGACACATCTGTGTCGGTATGATTTCGCCCCCCCCCCCCCTACTGCTCTGCCGGTCCTCCAGTTTTTAATGAATCATACGCCCGTCTGTGGGGAGGACACTTGGTCGGGTGTCCCAGCACTCCGGCCTTCTCTCTGGCCCGCCATACTTCTCTCCCGGAGATTTTTAATGCACTACACACATTCACATATCCTTTGGGGAGCTGGCCGGCCTGGGTGGGGGTGACGGTGGCGGGTCATTATTGCCCTGTGACCCACCAGTTTCTCCAATTTGAATGCACTACACCCCACCACACACAATCACGGTACAGGGCTAATGGTTATCAGTCAGGGCCCTGGTAACCATAATAATAGGGTGGGTGGTGGGTTTACACTTTTCTCTCGGTTGGACTCCTGGCCGGGCGGTGTGTTTGGGATCATTTTCATGATGAAAGAGCCAGACACGTTTCATTTTCACTGCCCTTGATGATGGAAGGAGGTTTTCATTCCAAATCTCACAATGCATGGCCCCATTCATTCTTTCCTTTACACTGATCAGTCATCCTGATCCCTTTGCAGAAAAACATTCATCTCAAGTGGTGTAGTTTCAAAGATATAGATGTTTAAAGTCATGGGGTATCTCTAACTAGTTGAATGTTTGTTAACCTATAGATCTAATAAGGAGGTTTAGAACAAAAATGTTTTGTTCTCGTCTTTTCCTTCCATTTCCAACCAAAAGTCAAAATTTGAAGAACCAAAGGAAAATTTATGGGTGATTTTAGATGGAATGAACCCTATTCTGCCGGACAATTGGCCGGTAACCAGTCCAGGGTGCACTCCACCACCTCTCGCCCAAAGTCAGCAGAAGACGACCCCCCCCCCCCCCCAAAAAAAAAAATGTTTATTCTTTTTTTAATGGGACAGTGACACATTGCTGATTTTGTATTTATTTATTTGTCCAATGTGTGTTTTCAGTTATATAATTTGAACGTTTTGGAAACAACAAACGTGTCATAAAAGTGTATATTGAGAGGTCTGCTCATGTTATGTGTTGACACATTACCACTGTGGGAGAGAAACTATCCACACAAACAGCAAGTTAACTCAACATTGCCCCTTTTAATTAACAGGACAAGGCCAAAGGCATTAAGTGTGTGCTGTTCTCCACTCTACTCCCACTCAGAGACTGTTTATCTACAACCTTCATGCCCCCCACCCCCCTTCGCCTCACCTCATGGGTGCCCACTCGGGCAACAAGACCAAGGGAAAGCAAATACTGCACTCTCTCACTCACACACACAAAGTATATAGAGAATAGTGTGTGTGTGTGCTGTTTCACCTTGAGATGAGCATAGAGCAGTACAGCAGAGGATCGTAGCTGCATGAATCAGCAACTTGATCACAAGACAACGCAGGATACCTCCTACACACTCTACAGGGGTGCCCTGACTTGCAATTTTAATTTGTTCTGTGACAATGCTCCTAACTCAAAAGACTATCATATTTCCAAAATTAAATGGAAATGCCATTAATCCATTCCAGCCCAATACATACATACGTGACAACACGAAGAAGACAGTCACAACTGCGTAGTAAGTTGCAGTAATTTTGAGTTTTTCGCAGAGGATAAAGAATATGCCTGTGAGTATTACATCTGTCGACAAGTGTTGCTGCAGTGTTCAAATATCTGCTGCATTGTGTGTTAACATTAAGCTAGCAGACTTTCCAAAGGCAAAGTTGTGGTTGTTTTAAATATGCAACGTTTAATTCGTTTTGTTTTATGCTTAGATAAACTTCAACTGGGAGGGGTAATAAACAGCTTGCAGCATTTTTTTAAAATTATTTTATTGTTCACTATTTGCCAAACCATCTAGTGCTCATATCTAAAATTTTTGCTTGGGAAAAAATAAATAAATTTTTAAAAAGTAATTGGCCGAGCAATTGCTAGTATTCAAGTCAAGGTACCACTGTACTTTTACCACACATTAAAGAACACTTATGCCCAGCAATACCTATAAAATGCCACTATGTAAAAGTATGGCTGTGGAAACACTTTCCTGTTCCCTCTCCATTACACATCTGTGATTGCTGAGTAGCTTTACTTAATTTTTGTTTTATAGTGTTTAATTTCTCATTGTACTTAAATGTGAAAGTCACCTAAACACTATCTGTACAGTTTAATGAAGCTTTGATTATACCTAGAATGAATTAAACCACATTTTATCCACATCAGATCACGTTCCACTCCCGACTTTTGTCGACCTCGTGTTAGACGAATGTGGGGAGTGACAGAGAGACCACCACCAACACCAAACAATCCTAATTTGGAGCAGCCCCAACGTGTATAAACACACACACACACTATATCGGCATTTTGTCATTACCTATTTTTCTCTCTTGCAAGTCTTAAAAAGCACGTAAGTAATATTTTGCATCATCCCCCTATCACACAAACAATGTCAACTAAACATCCGTGGTGGAGATAAAAATTCAAAGTCTTTCCTTCAGTCATCAACACACTCGCAAGTACAGCTGGAACATAATGGAGATGCAGGCTGTACCACATCTTGAAACTGTGACAAATGACTAAAGCGAACAGTGCTGGCCAAACAGGACCAACAAGATCAGTTGGACAACTTTAGAGGAGAACTGTCTTTTTTTTTTTGAGTCATTTAAAATACAAGCGAGCCCTCCATGTTGGGTCAAGTATGACAGAGGTGAACCCTCCAATATGGGTCAATTAAGAGACGTGAATCCTCCATTTTGGGTAGAGTAAAAGAAATGTCAGCCTTAATTTTTTTATTAATTCAAACACAGGTGAATCCTTCACTTTGGGTTAATTAGGACACAGATGTACCCTCCATTTTGAGTTCAAATAAAAGACATTTTTCGCCCCTAAATTTGTAAAGAAACAAGAGTGAGCCCCCGTTTTGGATCAATTAGTACACAGTTAATTCTATATTTGGGGTTAATGTAAACGCAGGTGAGCCCTCCATTTTGGGTCACTTAAGACACAGGTGACGCCTCCATTTTGGGTTACCAAGAGCACAGCTGAGTCCTACCTTTTTGGGTCAACTGCAATTTGCAACGCAGGTGAACCCTCCATTTCGGGCCAGCTAAATCGCATGTTAGTCCTCCATTGTGGCTCAATTAGAAGGAACGTTAGTCCAGTTAATTAAAACACAGGTGAACTCTCCATTGTGGCGTAATTGGCAAACACAAGGTCATTGTGGGCCACTGAGAGCACACACACGCATTTTTACGTTGGTTCAAAAAGCGCCAGCAAACAACCTTACAAATGTCCTTACCTGCTGCTTGTCAAAGTGTTCCCTCTCGGCTCCGAGGCTGGCCTCAGTCCGCCTGGTCTTGACCCGAGACGAAATGTTCATCCTCCACTTCCGATGCGGACTCAAGCGTCCCGAATCCCCATAAAAAAAATCCAACAACAGAAAAAGAGATATGAATAACGGCACACGGGCTCGCCTTGCAATGACCGCTCTTTCGTCGTCGTCGTCGTCGTCGCCGCCTTTAGTAAGACCGACACATTCCCAATCCGCCTCGCCGGTGATGAAGCACGGCCAAGAGGAGGAAATGTAGTCGGTCTGCCGTGTTCCGGATGATCCTCCCCCTCCAAAAGGTGGTTGAATACGTCATGACGTAATCACAATCTGCCTCCAGCATGCCACCCCCTCATTTTCATCTCACGTTTATTTTTATAGATAGTTTATTATTTCAACCCTTAAAAGTTTCCTCTCTCTCTCTCTCTCTCTCTCTCTCTCTCTCTCTCTCTCTCTCTCTCTCTATATATATATATATATTTTTTTATATTTATATTTTTTCTTTCAATTTTACATCAAGGACACATAAAGGCCCGTAATCAAATAAACACATATATATGGGTGTTTATTTGATTACGGGCCTTTATGTGTCCTTGATGTAAAATTGAAAGAAAAAATATATTTTAATAGATTTTTTTCAATAACCAGCAGTGGGCGTGTTGTCTAAAATTTCATGTTAATATTAGTATATTTTGACATTTTCTGAGCGGTTTTACGGTGGTATTTTACAGTTTTCACCCTGTCCTAACCTTATATGAAGCTCTATATTTCTACTAAAAAAATGCTAAAATGGTGTAACTTTTACCATAAATTCTTTAAAATATAATAGAATTAATGATTTCTCATCATGTATACAAAACATTTAAAATTATGTCTTTTATTTTTACTAAAATATGTCTGTCCCTTAAAGTTGCTGTCATTACCGCCACATTGACCATTTTCAGATCAATAAAGTTTATTCAAAATGTGAATCTTTAATTCCCATGTCATTTTGTCTTGTCAATCAAGCACATGCTCGGCCAGGGAGAAGTCGGACATTTTGATAACTGGAAGAGGAAGTTTTTTCCTCATTTGTACCCTAAAGTCACATTATATTTTTATTGCATGTCATTTGCAGACGACTTGTAGTGTTAATGTTTAAAGATTTTCCTGTAAAAACTTGATAATCATATAAAAATGTTGTACAGGACTAGCTAGCTAAAATAACAATTTAAGATAACTCTACCAGCATAGCACAGTTAGCTAAAAACTTTGAAATGTCATTACCATCACGTCATCACATTGTGCAGTGAGGTGGTGATGACAGAAACGAAAACCAAAAGTTCCCGAAATCAAATAAACACCCATAAATATATAAAATCTAGTCTCGCTCCATCGTACAATTGTACGCTACTGACGATGACATCATATAGGCCTATGACTAGCCCACTGGTGTCCAACTGGTGGCCCCGGGGCCAGATCCGGCCCATGAAAGGAAATCAAAATTGCTCATTGTGTTCTAGTGTAATAACATTGAGATATTTGCAAGCATTTTTTTGTTACCAATCCCCCTTTGAAAAGAAATGTAATGGTTGGTTAACTGGTTATTCATCAACGTGTTGTGTATAGTGTATGGAATTATATGATGTAATCTTTCATTTATATGGGTTCAGAGTCGTAACGGCCCTCCGAGGAAAGTCATAACTACGATGTGGCCCGTAACAACAATGAGTTTGACACCCCTGGCCTCGTCTGTCATTTTAAAAATATATAAAATTGGAGGGACGCCAACCACAAACTGCAGCGATTTTCGCAATTGCTTGTTGCTAGGCGGAATTCACAATGAAGGCCAGTTAACATATGTCCATATGCTAGCCACACACACGAGTTGCAAGGTTCTAACATGCATGTTAGCTTCATTGAAGACTCTAAATTGTGCATTTGTGTGAATGTGATTGACCAGTTACTCCACCCTATACCTTAGCGTTGGGCCCAAGCAGTTTGAGATCCCCTGCATTAGAATGTACAGGTGTACCTAATGAAGTGTCCCATGACAGACTTGTTTGCAGCGAACACGTTGGACTTGAATTTCACGTTATTTGTCGGTGTGGTGGAGCAGTTGGCATGGCATGGCATTTGTTCCCGGCGACACACGAGTCAAGCAAGTCATGCACACACACGTAAGGGGACAACCTGCCCAAACTGGCTTTGTCACATGCCCCTGCAAACTGAGTGACTGCAATGGTGTGTATCGTTATGACAGAAAGGGTATTTTTAGACCGGTTGAAGTTGCCTATAATGTGCTGCCAAATGTTTTGAAAACGTATCACCTTAATTATTTTGAATGTGATGCACTAGCAACACGGTTAAACTTAGGGGCATATTGAGAGACGTTTGCCACAGTATAAATAAAATTCACTCAGTCGACTCACTTTTTGATTGACACGTCATGGCGAGGACACAAGAACGTGCTTGCAGCGCAATACTGTCACCTAGTGGCAAATTACAGGTGTTGCGTGGTGTATAATACGATTACGCTCATATTTCAAATCCTCTTTCCATGTTGAAATTAATGGAAATGTTATTAATCAGTTCGAGCCCCCGCACCTCAAAAAACAACTAAAATGTTTTCAATGTGTTTTTGTTAATCAAGAAAAAAGCACTCTGTTATTGTACATTATAAAAAAATTACTATCATTTTAAAAAATGTGAAATAATTAAAGTTTTTACCAATTTTTGTTGTTGCTTTAATTCAACGGACATAGTGCTGCTCCTTCTGGGGTGTGTGTGTATCCTCTGCAAAGAACGACTAATATTTCTGTAACTTAATTATATACTGCCCATGTAATAAAGTTACAGTAATATTAGTCGTTCTTCCCACAGGATAAAGAATGTATTGTTTGTAGGAGTATTGTTATATTATCATTCTAAACGTATTTTCTCCACCATGTGGGTTCAAATACTCACTGCTTAAAAGGTCATAACACTGCATTTATCGATGCAAAGTGTTGCCCCATCAATGGCATTTTCCATGATGTGTTAGGATAAAGCTACAAGGGGGCATTCCTAAGGCAAAATTGTTTGGTTGTTTTAAATCCCATCTACAGAGGAATCACACTCCTCAGCCTCCCTGGTAAGGTCTATTCAGGGGTGCTGGAGATGAGGGTCCGTCGGGAAGTCGAATTTCAGATTCAGGAGGAGCAGTGTGGTTTTTGTCCTGGCCGTGGAACAGGGGACCATGGTCCTCAATCGGAAAAGGGTGGCGTTCCCTCTCCAGGTCGGGGATGAGATCTTGCCCCAAGTGGAGGAGTTCAAGTATCTTGGGGTCTTGTTCACGACTGAGGGAAGAATGGAACGAGAGATCGACAGGCGGATCGGTGCAGCATCTGCAGTGATGTGGACTTTGTATCGGTCGTTGTGGTGAAGAAGGAGCTAAGCCGAAAGGTGAAGCTCTCAATTTACCGGTAGATTTATGTTTCCACCCTCACCTATGGTCACGAGCTGTGGGTCGTGACCGAAAGAACAAGATCCCGGATACAAGCGGCCGAAAAGAGCTTCCTCCGCAGGGTGTCCGGGCTCTCCCTTAGAGATAGGGTGAGAAGCTCGGTCGTCCGGGAGTATCTCAGAGTAGAGTCGCTGCTCCTCCACATTGAGAGGAGCCAGATTAGGTGGCTGGGGCATCTGATTCGGATGCCTCCCTGGTGACGTGTTCCGGGCACGTCCCAACGGGAGGAGACCGCGGGGACGACCCATGACACGCTGGAGAGACTACGTCTCTTGGCTTGCCTGGGAACGCCTCAGGATCCCCTCAGAAGAGCTGGAGGAAGTGGCTGTGGAAAGGGAAGTCTCGGCTTCCCTGCTAAAGCTACTGCCCCCGCGACCCCACCTCGGATAAGCGGAAGAAGATGGATGGATAGATAGTAGCAGTAATACTGTCGATGGACTGCAATTCCTTTTTGTTGCGTTATTTTTTACTTATTAAGGAAAATTCCCTACATGTGTGCCTGTCTGCATATGCACAATTTTATAGGCTTTTGGTCGTACACCAGTTTCAGCTTTGTGCGCATGTACACTTTTGGTAAGAATCCTACGTACTCTTTGATAAGTGAGTTGTACATCAAGCAAGAATGGGAAATAATTCTACCTACAAAGCTTCAACAATTAGTGTCCTCAGTTCCTAAATGCTTATTAAGTGTTGTTAAAAGGAAAGGTGATGTTACACAGTGGTAAACATGCCCCTGTCCCAGCTGGTTTGGAATGTGTTGCAGGCATCAAATCCAAAATGAGTGGATATTTGCAAAAAAAAAAAAAAAAAAACGTTTATCAGCTTCAACATTAAATATTGTGTCAATGTAGTTGACTATAGGTTGAAAAGGATTTGAAAATCATCGCATTTTCACACAACATAACGAGGGCTTAGTCATTGTATGACATAAAAAAAAAAAAAAAAAGCAGAAGCGACTCGGGGCTTCCTGTGCAAATTGACACGAAAGTGACTGAAAGAGGCGCAAACATTTCTCTTTAAAGCACGCGCACTCTTACTCCTCAGGGCTTTTCTTTTCCTCACTCAACATGCATTGCAACTTCACCACGACCCTTCTGGTCCGCACGCTTCCCACCCTCCTGTCCTTGGAGTTTATCTTTGGGGCACTGAGCAACGGGCTGGCCCTGTGGATCTTCTGCTTCCACCTGCGGCCCTGGAAGAGTAGCACGGTGCTCCTGTTCAACCTGGCCATGGCTGACTTCCTGCTCAACATGATTCTGCCCTTCCGCGCCAACTACTACAGCTCGGGGGTCAAGTGGCACTTCGGCCAGACCTTGTGCAACGTGTCACAGTTCATGCTGGCGCTCAACCGCACCGGGAGCACGCTCTTCCTCATGGCCATCGCGGTGGACCGCTACGTCCGCGTGGTGCACCCCCACAGCCGCGTCAACTCCTTGAGCCCTTCAAAGGCCATGTGTGGGGCAGCCGCCCTGTGGTTGTTCACCGTGTGCTTGACGGCCAATACCCTCACCCTGCAAAACCTCCGCTCAGACTACTGCGAGAGCTTCCTGGTGGAGACCTCGGCCAAGGGCAACCGGCTGTGGCACAAGTTCAATTTCCTGTTCTCCTGCTGGATGCCGCTCCTGGTGATCCTCTTCTGTACGGTGCGTATCGTGGCCCAACTGCGGGGGCGGCAGCTGAGCCAGCATGGCAAGATTAAGAAGGCGTTGTGGTTCATTACTGTGGTGGTTGTACTCTTCGCCGTCTGTTTCCTGCCAAGTAACATCACACAGCTCATCATCTGGATCAAAACCCAGGAGGCCATCCAGACCCTGCCAGAGTCAGAGGTGTGTGAAGCCATGGACAACCTCACCGTGGTGTTCTACATGACCGTCAGCCTCACGTATCTCAACAGCGCCCTGGACCCAGTGGTCTACTACTTCTCCAGCCCCACTATCAAGAACATCTGCAGGAAGTCCCTGCACCTGCCCCTTGCAGACACCACCGAAATCATAGAGAAGAGGACCCGGGAGACCGGATCACACTCATGCAGCCAGATTTAGAGTGACCGAGGCGGCACATTTCCTAAAAAATAGTGCTTTTTTTGGTGGGGGGCAAAGGTTTAGCCTTTAATCCACCTCACATTTACATCATCAAGAAGCCATTGCATTAAAGTAGCTGCAAAATTGGTGAATTAAAATGTATCTATTCATTTTGCATTTAATTTTTTTCATCTTTTATCTCATTCAAGACCCCGTAAAGTGAATTCATAGATTTGGTTGTAAATACATTATACATGTGAGAAAATACAGTGGTGCCTTGAGATGCGAGTTTAATTCGTTCTGTGACCACGCTCATAACACAAAACACTCACACCTCAAATAAACTTTTCCCATTAAAATTAATGGAAATGCCATTAATCCCTCCCAGCCCAGCAGTATTAGTCATAAAGAATATGCCTGTTATTATTGTTATATCATCTGTCTACATGTGTTGTACCACCACTTGTGTTCAAATATTAATTACTTCTAAAACTAAAACTATCAATGCTAAACGTTAGCATATAAAATGTTTTGCATTGTTTGTTAGTATTAAGCTAAGCCGACCTTACTAAGGCAAAGATATTTAATAGTTTTAAATACAAAATATATAAATCTGTTTTGTTTAGTTTGACAGAATACTTCAAATAGGAGTGGCATTAAACACATTGGAGCCTCTTTTTTGATTAATTGTTCAACGTTTGCTAAACTTCTGCTTACTGTGAAATGAGTTCACTGCCACAATGCAGTGCTCATATGTCAAGTTTGCATTCGCAAGACAAAACAAAAACAAAAATTGGTCAAATTACGGCCCGTATCGCGAAAAACTTTGTGTTAAACTGTTTTTCATTATTTCAGTTTTCCGGATTTTTTTGGTCTGTGGCTAAAACGGTGCCCAGTGACGCACTTCAGCATTGGGCGTGAGCCCCCACTCACCCACTATATAAGAACTTGAGTGCCTTTGTTTGCATCAGTGGTTATCAATTGCAAGTTATTATTACTAGGCCCAAGCCTGTTAGCTCAGGACCTACCTGGTGGCTAGCACCTGTCATCACAGTGTGGAAAGCCCCATGATGACCCGGTGGAATTGTTTTGAGGTGCATAGTTTTGCGCATTTAGGGGACACGTCCACAAAGTTTGAGAACAGAGACAATGGCTTGATTTTTCATGATTTGGAGGTCTACACTTTTTATATATTTTTAAACATTTTTTTTAATCATTCAAATTTAGCAGGATTGTAAACAACACTTTTCTGTGGTGTGGAATTTAGAAGAGCGGCACGGTGGATGACTGGTTAGCACATCTGCCACACAGTTCTGTTCAGTTCTTGTTCAAATCCTGGCCCCACCTGTGTGGAGTTTGCATGTTCTCCCTGTGCCTGCGTGGGTTTTCTCCGGGCACGCCGGTTTGCTCCACATCCCAAAAAACATGCGGGGTAGGTTGATTGGAAACTCTGACTTGCCCTTAGGTCTGAATGTGAGGGCGAATGAACGTTTGTTTCTATGTGCCCTGCCATTGGCTGGCGACCAGTTCAGGGTATCTCGCCCGAAGATAGCTGGGATAGGCTCCAGCAGCCCGTGACCCTCGTGAGGATAAGCGGTAAAAGAAAATGGATGGATGGAATTTAGAAGACATTTAGTTTCTCCATACAGGGACTTTAAATAATTTGTTAATTGATTTATTGTGTAAAGAAAAACAACAACAAAAAACAAAAAAACAAATACAACAAAAAAAAAACAGGAACATAATTTTAAAACACATAAAATAAACATGACTAAAAAATAATTGGTTATTTTACTAAGTAATAATTATGGTAGTAATATTTGTTTAAGCAGTTTTCGGCCCCAAAATTGGTCAAATCAAATGTATTCATTCATTTTTTTTTAAATCCATAAATCTCATTTAATAGTTTGGCAATTTATTGTGAATAAAAAAATAAAAAAATAAGGAAATCAACTATTTTACAAATAGTTACTTCTTAAATGTCTTTTGATTAAATAACTGGTTACTAATTATTATTGGTATTATTATTATTATAGTTCGTAATAATTGTTGCATGAATTTAGGAGTGGGCGGCACGGTAAATGAATGGATGGCACATCTGTCTCACAGTTCTGAGGTTCGAATCCGGCCTGCATATCGACAGGAAGCGGAGCGGCTGGAGCTGTGGTGCGGCCGACACAACCTGGAGCTGAACACACTCAAGACTGTAGAGATGATCGTGGACTTCAGGAGGCATCCTTCGCCACAGCTGCCCCTCACGTTGTCCAGCCGCCTTGTGTCAACCGTCGAGACCTTCAAGTTCCTGGGAATTACAATCTCTCAGGACCTGAAGTGGGCGACCAACATCAACTCCGTCCTCAAAAAGGCCCAGCAGAGGATGTACTTCCTGCGGCTTCTGAGAAAGCACGGCCTGCCACCGGAGCTGCTGAGACAGTTCTACACAGCGGTAGTCGAATCAGTCCTGTGTTCTTCCATCACAGTCTGGTTTGGTGCTGCTACAAAAAAGGACAAACTCCGACTGCAACGGACAATCAAAACTGCTGAAAGGATTGTCGGTACCCCCCTACCCACCCTTGAGGACTTGCACGCTCCCAGAACTAAGACAAGGGCGTGCAAAATCCTCTCGGACCCTCCGCACCCCGGTCACCAGCTCTTCCAGCTCCTTCCCTCAGGTAGGCGCTACCGATCAATGGAAACTAGAACTAGTAGACATTCCAACAGCTTCTTCCCTCTTGCGATCAACTTATTAAACACCTAACCTATAATTCCATTACAACAGATTATCACACTACTCGTCACTTTAAACAGCATACACTCCTTGAAGTCTCAGCGCCCCTTGCACAATGGTCATTGCACCGGTCTATTGCAATATTAGTCATTCGAACTGCTCTAAGCGCTAGTGGACTCTGCATCTTTTTGCACAATTGTTTTTTGTCAATATCTCTGTCTCCAAAGTGTTCTGTAAATTGACTGTCTGTTGTACTATAGCGGCTCCAACTACCGGAGACAAATTCCTTGTGTGTTTTGGACATATTTGGCAAATAAAGATGATTCTGATTCTGATAATGCGCCACACATTTTCAATGTACCCGCACTCTTATACTACGAAGCCACGCTGTTGTAACACGTGCAGAATGTGGTTTGGCATTGTCTTGCTGAAATAATCAGGGGTGTCCATGAAAAAGACGTTGCTTGGATGGCAGCATATGTTTCTCCAAAACGTGTATGTACCTTTCAGCATTAATGGTGCCTTCACAGGTGTGTAAGTTACCCATGCCATTGGCACTAACACAGCCCCATACCATCACAGATGCTGGCATTTGAACTTTGCGTCCATAACAGTTCGTATGTTTTTTTTCCTCTTTTGCCCGGAGGACACGACGTCCGAAATTTCCCAAAACAATTTGAAATGTGGACTCATCGGACCACAGAACAGTTTTCCACTTGGCATCAGTCCATCTTAGATGAGCTCGGGCTCAGAGAAGCCGGCGGCGTTTCTGGATGTTGTTGATAATTTGCTTTTGCTTTGCATAGTAGAGTTTCAAGTTGCACTTACGGATGTCGCGCTGAACTGTATTTACTGACATTGTTTTTCTGAAGTGTTCCTGAGCCCATGTGGTGATATCCTTTACACATTGATAACTGTTTTTGATGCAGTGCCGCCTGAGGGATCGAAGGTCACGGGCATTCAATGTTGGTTTTCGGCCGTGCCGCTTACATGCAGTGATTTCTCCAGATTCTCTGAAACTGGACCGTAGAAGATGAAATCCCTAAATTCCTGGCAATTGTACGTTGAGGAACATTGTCCTTAAACTGTTCGACTATTTTCTCACTCACTTGTTCACAAAGAGGTGAACCTCGCCCCATCTTTGCTTGTGAATGACTGATCAATTCAGGGAGGCTCCTTTTGTACCCAATCATGGCACCCACCTGTTCCCAATTAGCCTGTTCACCTGTGGGATGTTCCAAACAGGTGTTTGATGAGCATTCCTCAACTTTCTCAGTCTTTTTGTCACCTGTCCCAGCTTTTTTGGAACATGTCGCAGCCATAAAATTCTAACTTCATGATTATTTGCTTAAAACAATAAAGTTTATCCGTTTGAACATTAAATATCTTGTCTTTGTAGTGTATTCAATTAAATATAGGTTGAACATGATTTGCAAATCATTGTATTCTGTTTTTATTTATGTTTAACACAACGTCCCAACTTCATTGGAATTGGGGTTGTACAATGTATTCATTTTGTATGTATTTTTTATTCATTTAGCTCAAATAATTTCTTGTAAATAAAGAAAAACTTAAACTGCAAACAATTTAGACATATTTTGTAACTATTTCAGCAAATAGAGTTAATTAATTATAAATTAATAATAACTATCATACAAAGTTATATTTGTCAAATTCATTTGCTGTTTTCCACTGTTTTTATCGTAGTTTTGAAAAAACAACTCATACCTGTATGTGTTAACTAATTTATTGTAAATAAAGAAATAAAAAATAATTTTACAAACACATTTATCATTTTGTAACTTTATTGTATTAAATAATTAGTTGATTAATTATACATGAATAATCCTCAATAATAAAACAAAAAAATATATACTTTTTTTTTTTTTTTTAAACCTCATCTACAAATGACCAGGCTCAACAGTTTGCCCAGCCCTGGTCTGCTAACTCATCCCTGCACTTGCACTGCTTCTGCAAAAACATACACTGAAATGAAGTATGAAATAAAGAGCACGTTTCCGCCAACTGTGCGTTCATCACACTTCGTTCATTCAAAAGATGGCAACTGCACGCTTCCTCCTTAGGTGGGTCACACGTCGAGAGGAAAGAAAAAAAGTGTGCATTTCATAGAAAATGTTCAATTCTAAGAATAAAGCTCACTCACACACAAGATATATTTTTGTCGAAAAAATGAAGCCTAAAAACAATAAACCACAAACAGCTTGACAAATTATGTTGACTCTCAATTTCCTTTACATTTATTCATAAACTAAGTCACTTTCCTTTTGTGTAAAAAGTTAGAATGTAATATATTAAGGACTACCTTTTACATACTATATAATGTAAAATGTAATTTTTAATTGTGAGAGTGACTCTCAGCATTGGAGTTTGCATGTTCTCCCTGTGCTTGCGTGAGTTTTCTCTGTGTACTCTGACCTCCTACCACATAAAAGAAACAAAACATGGATGTTTGGTTCATTGAAGACTAAATGTCACAGTATTTGACATCCAGTCACTGTAGTTGACATGCGGTCCACTATAATTGATACAACTTCACTGTATTTGACAGTCAACTGTATTTGACATAGTGTCCAGTTTTTGATATTGTGCACTGTATTTGATGTATGTCAACGTTTTGTTTTTTTTAATATACAATCACTGCATTTGACATACTGTCCACTGTATCTGACACATGGTCAACTGTTTTGGACATATGGTCTACTGCATTTGACATACAATCACTGTATTTGCCATAGAGTCCACTGTATTTGACATAGTCACTTCATTTAACATGATATACTGTATATCAACTCATATTTTATAGTCACTATTTGACATACGGTCACTGAATTTGACAAATCGGCCACTGTATTTGATATACTGTCACTGTATTTCACATACAGTCCACTATATTTGGCATACGGAGCACTGTATTTAATATACGATCACTGTAATTAACATATGGTGCACAGTATTTGATATTTGTCAACTGTTTTTGATTTAAAGTCAATTTATTTGCCATCTGGTCCACCGTATTTGACATAGTCTCGACTGTATTTGACATACGGTCAACTGTTTTTTATATGGTCCACTGTATTTGACATATGGTCAACTGTATTTAACATAGGGTTCACAATATTTGACATATGCAATATTTGACATATGGTAACTGTATTTGACATAGTACACTGTATATAACATGGGGTCACTGCATTTGCCAAATGGTGCACTGTATTTGATGTACGGCAACTGTTTTTGATATACTGACCAGTAACCATATTAAACATACTGTCTTTAATGTAATGTTCACAGTACTTCACATATGGTCATTGTATTTGGCATACTGTCCACTGTATTTCACATAGTTCACTGCATTTGACGTACCATCATTATTATATTTGACATATGGTCTATTCTATTTGTAATACATTGCACTGTATTTGATATATAGTCACTGTATTTGACATATGGTCACAGAATTTGACATAAGACTTTAGCAGTGCTCACCTACTGTACACAAGACTCCAAGAATGTCACTTTCAATTACAAAAGTGAACAGTAAGAACATTTATTTGAACAGGAAACAGGGACCAAAGATAAGATTACAAAATTACAGTGGGAAAAACATTAGCCAGAAACTCCATTCTGCAAGGTAAGAAGTTCCTAGAAGGGGAAAATCATTTGAATTTAAGTGAACATCAAAATCTGTGTGTGTGTGCAAGATAATGAATGGCAATAATGGTTTATTATGATTTAATAACAATCATTTTGTTACCTGGAGGCCTCCATTTGTCATGTCTCCATGTGCTGTGTGTTTCATGTACTCTTGAGCCAGCGAGTGAGCGTCATCCCGACTGAGGAGCACATCAAATTACTCATAAACAGTATGTTACATTATTTTCAAGACAACACTTTTAATACTGTGCACCAACGAAAATGTTATATATGTCTGGTCTGAACAGATGGGTGACTAATAATCAGACACAAAAGAACTAGAAAGGGTAGACATAGGAGAAACAAATAATCAGACGTGAAAGCAGCAGACAGTTTCTGAAGAGATGCAGGTGAGACTAATAAATGATACAAACAAATAAAATGATGCAACACCTAAAACCACCTGGGAAATACTCTATTACTGTCAGAATTTGATACAGTTGACCAAAAAGCTGTAGATAAAACTGTTCAGCAACTGAAACCATCAATGAGCTGTCTTGGGTCAATACCATATGACTTTTTCAAAACTATTGCAAAGTCTGTGCTCACCAATTTGCAGCGAACAATCAATTGCTCACTTCAGTCAGGCGAGTTTCCGAAACCTCTGAAAGTAGCTGCCATTAAGCCACTTCTAAAAAAGAGAACACTGGATGTTTCCATGTTAACAAACTAAAGATCCGTCTCAAACATCCCTTTCATATCAGATTCTCGACAGTGGTTTTTAATCAATCCAGCAATGACTTAAACGTAACACATGGACATTTCGACAAATTTCAATCAGGTTTCCGACCACATCACAGTACAGAATCAGCTCTTACCAAAGTGCTATATGATATAAGATCAAACAATGACTCGGGAAACGTGTCAGTTCCTGTATTGTTGGATCTCAGTACGGCGTTTGATACAGTTGACCAGGGGTGTTCAATGCGTCGATCGAAGGTAGTATTGGTAGATCGCATGACATAAAAAAAAAAAAAGACATCAGCCTATCATCCATCCCGCTGCTTGATTGATATACATATATAATCCATGATGTCTGAATTTTTCTGACACACATGCACAAACAACGCTGCTAAAAGGTAACTGCAGATGCGCAAACAATGGCGCCAAGTGTGTCAAAACTAACAAGCTAGTCAGTGAGTTACCTCCAATTTTTAATCTCGGTGTTTTCGCTTAAACTTAAGAAAGGGTATAAAAATGAGTGGGGGAGCTGGACCAAGTAAGAAGACAAAAACTTACCACTTTCATACGGAATGGGACGAAGAGTATTTTTTCACGATGACATTTTCGAAATGCATATGCCTCATCTGCCAGTCCGCCATCGCATTACCAAAGAACGGAAATGTGGAGCGGCATTTTAGGACTGTGCATGGAAAATACGACACTGACTACGCATCCCTGGCTGATTCACTCAGTGCAAGTCATCGGAGTAAACTCAGGTAATGACAAAAAAAAATTACGTTGTTAATTATGTTGTGTTGTGCAAAAATTGGCTCATGCGGTGATGCAAGGTACATACACATACATTGGTGCTGAGCTGTGTCGACGGCCCAGAATTTTAGCTCACTGGTAGCGCTCTGCGCTCTCAAACCGGAGACATGGTCGCGGCCCCCACCCCCCCAAAAAAAAGTTGTTCGCGGGAGGTTGGCTGCTTGAAAAGTAGATCTTGGGGCAAAAATGTTTGGGCACCCCTGCAGTTGACCATCACATACTGTTGAACAGGTTGGAAACGTGGGAAGGACTAAATGGAACAGTACTTCAATGGTTCAGGTCCGACCTGGAGAAAAGGAGTTATTTCGTGTAAGTGTTCAATCTCATCTAATGGCAATGATATATGGGGTCCCTCATTGTCAGTTATTGGACCCCTTATGTTCAGCCTGTATAATGCTACCTTTAGGTCAAATTCTTCATAACCTTAACGTTGACTATCATAGCTATGCAGATGACACGCAGTTATATCTAGCAGTGTCTCCAGATGACTACAGTTCAGTTGATGTGTTGTGTCGCTGTCTAGAACAAATAACTGGATGAACCAAAACTTCCTTCAATTACACCACAACAAAACCGAGGTAATTGTTTTTGGCAGTAAATAAAAGAAGATTGCTGTTAATAAATACTTGAAGTCACTCTCTTTAACACCAAGTCCAAAACCTTAGTGTGCTGACAGATTCCGACCTGACTTTCAACATAGTCATCTCAAATCAATCACTAAAACAGCCTTCTACTAGCTGAAGAACATATCCAGAGTGACGGTCTGCATGTTCCAAGCAGACCAAGAGATGCTAATCCATGCCTTTATCTCAAGTAGACTTGGCTATTGTAAAGGTCTTCTGACGGACTCCCCCAAAGGAGCAATAAACAGCTGCAGCTGGGGTTCCAACCAAAACAAAGCAATCAGAGCATATTACTCCAATTCTTGCAAAGTATACCACGATCGGTCCCTCAAAGTCCCTTTCCTGGATGCCGTACTTACCCATCACTTCTTCATCACCCCTATTTCCTTCACCAACATGTCCATTACAATCTGTACCAATCATGACTCTCTCTCTGTCTGGGATGCGCAGAACTACTTCGTCTAGCTTCTTCCAGAATTTCTCTTTCACCTCTAGGTCACATCCTACCTGTGGGGCATAGCCACTAATCACATTATACATAACACCCTCAATTTCAAGTTTCAGCCTCATCACTCGATCTGACACTCTTTTCACCTCCAAGACATTCTTAGCCAACTCTTCTTTTAAAATAACCCCGACTCAATTTATCTTCCCATCTACACCATGGTAAAATAATTTAAACCCTGCCCCTAAACTTCTAGCCTTACTGCCTTTCCACCTGGTCTCCTGGACACACAATATATCAACCTTTCTCCTAATCATCATGTCAACCAACTCCCGAGATTTTCCCGTCATAGTCCCAATTTGGTGCTGCTGCAAAAAAGGACAAATTCCAACTGCAACGGACAATCAAAACTGCTGAAAGGATTGTCGGTACACCCCTACCCACCCTTGAGGACTTGCACGCTGCCAGAACTAAGACAAGGAAATGCAAAATTCTCTTGGACCCTCCACATCCTGGTCAGCACCTCTTCCAACTCCTTCCCTCAGCCAGGCCCTATCGATTTAATGCAAACTAAAACAAGTACAGATTCCAAAAGCTTCTTCCCTCTTGCCATTAAATTGCTCGAGGCTAAGTTACTCTCTGTAGTGTGTTTTTACGTGTCAAAAGTCTATCGTCGTACGAGAGCAGCTCCAACTACCGGAGACAAATTTCTTGTTTTTGACATACTTGGCAATTAAAGGGGTTTCTGATTCTGACCAGTAGGTCGCGTGTGAAGACAAACAGGTGAGACTAATAACAAAAAAGCAAAAGCAGTAGATCAGGTCTGAAGAGACATAGCTGAAAC
This sequence comes from Phyllopteryx taeniolatus, assembly GCF_024500385.1. NCBI lineage: Eukaryota > Metazoa > Chordata > Actinopteri > Syngnathiformes > Syngnathidae > Phyllopteryx > Phyllopteryx taeniolatus. Next base: position 12,827,929 of record NC_084504.1, on the reverse strand, counting down.
TTGTAATCAGACAAAAGCTATAGATTGGGCCTAAAGAGATACAGATGAGATAAAAAAAAAAAAAAAAATCTGACTTAAAGGTAGTATGCTGGGTCCAAAGAAACAGGTGAAATTACAAATAACACCCAAAAGCATAAGATAGGGTAGCTAGACAATGGACACTGGATTCCTAGGTAGCGTCTGAGAAGACACAGGTGAGACCTGGACCAAGATCCAAAAACAGTAGATCAGGTCAGAAGAGGCACAGATGAGACAAACTAGACCCAAAAGCAGTATGAAACACAGGTGAGACTAAAAATCTCAGGGCCCACAATTTAAACAATTTCAAGTATTTCTGTTTCTTTACACATAATTTGGGCTTCCAACTCATGAAACCCACAAAATCAGGAATTAAAAACATTTGAATACTGTGTACTGTGTGCAGGCCGTAAATGTTTTAAACTGTGTGTCACACACTAATCATCTACTAAACTCAAGGCACCTGCACAGGTTTCCCCAGGTGTCATTAAATTGCTTTAGTTCAATATTGGGTTCAATATGGGAAGACTGCAGACTTGACAACTGGCCAGAAGACCATCATTGATACCCTCCATAGGATGGGTAAGCCACAAACGTTCATAGCTAAGGAGGCTGGCTGTTCACAGAGTGCTGTGTCCAAGCATATCAATGTAAAGTCTAGTGGAATGACCGTGGGCTTCAGCGGATTATCAAACAGAGAAGATTAAAGAATCCAGCAGAGTGGAATGAGGCGGGAGTCACAGCTTCAAAAACCACCACATTCATACAACTGTCAGGTTCCTCGGGTCAAACTACTTCTGAGCCTGAGCCAACGTAGGAAGCGTCTCAACTGGGCCAAGGAGAAGAAGGACTGGACTGTTGGCCAGTGGTCCAAAGTCCTCTTTTCTGATGAAAGTAAAGTGTGCCTTTCATTCAGGAATCAAGGTCCAAGGGTTTGGAGGAAGACGGGTGAAGAACAGAACCCAAGCTGCTTGAGGTCCAGTGTGAAAAATCCACAGTCAGTCATGATTTGGGGTGCAATGTCCAGTGCAGCTGTTGGTAATCTCTGCGTTCTTAAATCCAAGGTCACCGCAACAGTCTACCAGAATGTTTTAGAGGATCTGTATGGCGATGCAGATTTAATCTTCTAGCATGACCTGGCCCCTGCCCATACTCCCAGAAGTACCAAAACCTGGTTTGATGCCCATGCCATCACAGTGCTTGACTGGCCAGCCAAGTCGCCGGATCTAAACCCCATTGAGAATCTATGGGGTATTATCAAGAGAAAAATGAGGGGCACCAGACCCAAAAACAAAGAAGAACTGACAGCAAGCCTCAAGGAAACCTGGGCTTCCATTACTCCCAGGCAATGCTACAGGCTGACTACATCAATGTCACAGCGCAAAGGGTTTCCCACCCAGGTATAGAAGATTAACATATTGTTTTGAAAGTACCATATTTCGATTGATTTAATGTGACCCTTATTTCTTTTTTTTCTACAGAAACTGAGAAGTGAATGGTGATTTCTTCACAGTATTCAAATTTTTGGAATTCCTGATTTTGTGGGTTTTATGATCTGGAAGCCCCAAGTATATAAAAATAAACAAATAAATGCTTGAAATTGTTCAAATTGTGGGCCCTGAATCTATAATCTATGAAAGTTTTACTTTTTTAATGGAATTATGGAAATAAATAAACCTTTCCATGATATTCAACTTTTTTGGAAAGGGTCTATATTTGCGTATGTTTTAATAATGTACTGTTTAAAACACTATTCAAAGTGTCTGCCTTGGTTTCTCCCACCATGTAAGCAGGCGGTTAACCATATGGGGATTACTCAATCACAAAAGAGGAAATATCTGGTTGAGCAATACACACTACATAGTGGTTGTCATGGCAACATGGTTAAACAACAAGAGACACCATGAAGCCTGAAGAACAAGTACTGACCAGTTGTGGTTGATCAGGTCTTTGATAAGGTCCTTCACCTTGTCCGTTTGGCGGCTGGTAACCATGAACTTCTTCAGGTGCGTGAAGTGATTGGTCTTCACTAGCTTGCTGTGTTGACCGTGCTGGATCATGTATGTCAACACGGTCTCTCTGACCTGAAAAGTCAGAAGATACAGTAATTGCGTGTCACATGTGCAATTTCCCCCCAAATAAAATAATCTCCAAGCCCCTTTTTTACATTTTTTATTATTTAAGGGTAATGTTGCAGTATGAGTTTTAAATGATATACAGTTTTGGGATTCCCAATTTAGATTTTTTTTTGGGGCGGCTTCAATTACTTGCGTTTTTTTGTTATTTATCACATAACTGAGTCTATATAATGTATTCTGACTATTACCAGCTAAATAGCAATAATGCTCTTATCACGTGTCTTCACCGCCTGAGAATCTTCTCGCCATCTGACTGGTTGACAGCTTTTAGTTTCCTCTTTCACAGCTTTATTCACGCAGAAGATGAATATGCACAAATCGCCAGTGTTCATTAAAAACAACAGCTGGCACTTGTTGCTCGGCAACAGTAAGGGATAAAAAGTCAATTCAATAATAGTAATTATGATGTGAAAACTCACCTGTGAAGGGATACCGGCGAATTCTCCTGTGTTCAAGAGCTCCTCTTGCTGATCCAGTACAATGAGTGGGTCATGCACAGAAAGGAAGCCCTGCACACACCAAGAAGCAATTTCACCAATAGCAATTGACTTGCCAGACTAACAGTAAAAACTAGACTTTACACCGATCTGATCGGCTTCATCGGTATCGGCAATTAGCATTTTATGCTGATCGGTTTTAATGTCATAATTGGCCGATCCGATCAATAAGGTCATTGATCGGCTCCGCAAAAGACATTTACTCTGCGTGGCCATCGTGTACAGTATATTTGAATCCAAAAGCTAGTTTATTTTTAGCTTTGTCGTGTGTCTTTTGACATAGTACTGTAAATATCTGACCGCCAATAAAGTTATTAAAAAATAAAAAAAAACATGTCAGCGGTGTGGGACAGACAACACGTCTGAGAAAGACAACACATAATGCCTGGATCAGACGACAAGACAAATTTGCTCTTTCACGATTGCACTTTGTCAGACTACTGCAATGAAATCTTGTATCCTATACCACCGTACGCGTATTTTACAATCACAGGGCTTCATCTTGTCAAATCAAACGCGACCGGATACACAACAACATGGATCGCATATCGTGTGTGTTATAAGAACAAAATGGGGGAAAACGTGCCGTGGTGATCACCAATGCTCGGGAGAGGACATTCATTTAAGGATTGCTTGAGGTATGTTCACATACTTTTAATAGGATACGGCTCACAAGCAGGCAACAAAACGTTATGTAGCCGAGCAAACTAGTGCTAGTACGAACGAAAAAAATAAATAAAAAGACAAATAAAAAACCTGAGCCAAAAGCAATAGGTTGGGTCTGAAGAGACACAGGTGAGACTAATAATCAGGGGTGGAGCCAGAGGGGAGGCCGGGGTAGCACTGGACCCCTCTGAAATTTGATTGAACCCCCCAGGTGCCCCCCCCCCCCCAGATGATTGATCTATCACGGCACCTGCATGTCTTGTCGAAAGGAACCGTTTGCATTTTGAAATCAGTGACGCCTTTTGACTGCTAAATCCCTCCTGTACAGTAGTTGGCGGTATGTACCACAAAGAGTTGTAATCCACATATATGAGAGAAAAGAAGAAGAATCGCCACAGAAGAAAATGATTCTCTAATGCTTTTAGAGGAATGAAACTAGCAGACAATCGGCCAGCTAGCTGTTTCATGCTCTGTTGGCTGAAATGAAATATAACGTGAAGGAGGGTGGGGGATTATCGTTCACGTTTTTGCCCTTTGTTATGTCTCTAAATGTTTGTTTATTTTAAAAGCTTTAAAACTGACACTGCTACAGTGTCAAAAGTGTTGCTGTTGCATTTTGTTTCCTTCTATGCAGCATCTTATTTCATGCATTATGTACTGCACAACAGGCTAGCTAAAAACACTTCAGAAAAAAAACTAGTGGAGTGCTTTCAAAGAAAACGTCAGGGATTGAGGGCATCACAAAAGTGCTGTTAATGACCTTCACAAGTGTAACTTGTTTAAAAAGCATAAATATTGTAATTCAAGTTAATTCTGCCTTTATATTTTAGAGTTTGATTTCTGAAATTTCACCAGTATCACCAGTTTAGCTTGTTTAAAATAGTTATAGCTTACCTGTATTTCAGGTGAATTCTGCTTTTTATTTAAGTATTTTGTCAGTTTTATTTTATTTTATTCAAGAAGTCTGCCTTTTTATTTACTTAATAAAAAGTGTGCCTTTTTATTTCATATTTGATATATATAAAACTGATTTCATCAGTGCATAAAGGCTTTTGTATTACTGGGTATTTTTTTGTGAAATAAATTTGAGTTGCTAAGGAATGTCAAAAATTTGGGTTGTAACTTAATGACCAAGTTAGATTTTGTGTCCTGAGGCAAAACCAGTTGGTAACCACTGAGTAGCTGAAAGTTTGAATATTAATATTATGTGTGTGAGTGGATTACTCTGGGATTATTGAAAAATTGTTGCAGTTGTGTTTCTGTGTATATTGTGTTGTAAACGTTTTTTAACTTTAATTTATGCACACAAACCTCATCTTCTGTGTGCTTAGTATGTACATTGCAACATTTAGAGATTCTGATTGCAATTCATTGTCATAGTCTGTGGACCCCCTGAAATAGCCTTGGCCACCTCCCGGCCACCCCAAGGATAAAAGTCTAGCTCCGCCATTACTAATACTACTACTAATAATCAGACCCAAACGCAGTAAGTCTGGACCAGAGAGACTAAGATGAGACTGAAAATCAGACCCAAAAGCGGTAAATAGTAGGAGGTAACGGTATCTAAATTTCACGGCTCGGTTTTATCTCGGTCTTAATCTCACGGTACAATAATTATTGCGATATTGTGGGAAAGTTCACAGTATTGCAGGAAGGTTCACGGTAAAGGCGCAGCGGAGAGGCGAATGAAGCAGAACCGAAATACGTCTATTTTTCTTGCTGGCCGAGTCCTTCTCCAAAGGATTTAGTACTTTCTCTGCGTTTTCCCACGTTTTTTCGTGAAAAGGACATCTTTAAATAATATATTGCTGTGCACTTCTATCCCAGCCCATCCAATTTTTATTTCACATTCGTAAACCTCCAACATCTGGGTAACTGCCCAAAATTTTTTCCCACAGTAGCTTGTGACTTGCTTAAAACTTGAAGGTTATCACTTGAGACTTACTCCCACCTCTGCCTTTTGGATAAACGTACTGAATAGAATCACTTGAAGAATTGATTTGTTTCTTAGTTCAGTTTAGCCGAGCCGTGAGCTTGTGCTACACCAGAAACTCACTACATGTGTTTCTGGTTTGTAAGCTTTCTGATGATACCGACCTTTTGAAGGCAGGATAAAGATAAAGATAAAGAAAGTTCGAAACTCAGATTAAAAAAAAATCTATAATATCAATAATAATAATAATCATCAATAATAAAAAATCTTGACCACAATTGAAAGATTTATAACTGTCTCAATATATATCACAGGAAAATAACACATCACTGGAATCGTCCTTTAAAAGATCTCTGATCATGCTAGTCTCCATCGATCCATACATTTTCTACCGCTTATCTGAGGTCGGGTCGCGGGGCCAGTAGCTTTAGCAGGGAAGCCGAGACTTCCCTCTCCACAGCCACGTCATCCAGTTCTTCCGGGGGGATCTCGAGGCGTTCCCAGGCCAGCCGGAAGACAGAGTCTCTCCAGCGTGTCCTGGGTCATCCCCGGGATCTCCTCCCGGTGGGACATGCCCGGAACACCTCACCAGGGAGGCGTCCGGGAGGCATCCTAATCAGATGCCCGAGCCACCTCAACTGGCTCCTCTCGATGTGGAGGAGCAGTGGCTCTACTCTGAGATCCTCCCGGATGACAGAGCTTCTCACCTTATCTCTAAGGGAGAGCCAGGACACCCTGCGGAGGAAACTCATTTCGGCTGCTTGTATCCGGGATCTGTTCTTTCGGTCACGACCCACAGCTCGTGACCATAGGTGAGGATAGGAACGTAGATCGACCGATAAATCGAGAACTTTGCCTATCGGCTTAGCTCCTTCTTCACCACAATGGACCGATACAAAGTCTGCATCACTGCAGACACTGCACCGATCCACCTGTTGAGCTCTCGTTACATTCTTCCCTCACTCGTGAACAATACCCAAAGATACTTGAATTCCTCCACTTGGTGCAGGAGGATCTCATCCCCGACCTGGAGAGGGCACTCCACCCTTTTCCGACTGAGGCCAAATTTGGTGTAAATGAATTCGTCTTTTTAGGTTTTACACAACTACAGTACGTACTTCAAGTACATCCCAGTGAGGTCGGGAAAAATGACCACCAAGCAATAACCTCTGATGCTCATTTGAGAACCAGACCAAAACTTTTATGTGGACCCCTGGGAATAATTACAGAGTTACATAAAAACAAAGACTCCTAAAATGACAAAATAAACACACCAGATATCAATGAGATACTTATTTCTTGTATGTAATGTAAAGTACTTCGCATTGGTCACCTGAACCTGCTGATCTCTTTTGCTGGCACAAGGGATGAGCAGGAGCGTTCCCAGGGCGAAGGCCAACAGATTGAACTGGGCGAAGCCTTTGGCGATTCCTATCAGATCCATGTTTAACAACAGTGGACACCTTGGGGTCAATAGAAAGGAAATTAAAAAATACAAATCTACATCCACACAGTAGATATAAAGACACAAGAAGAGGGTATACTTTAGAAGGAGAACAAAATTCCTGTAGAGTGTAGCTTGTTGATCCACACTCAATGGTAAAGAGGCTGCTAACGAAACAGAACATATACATTACTATTCTATACTAGCATTATATGAACTAAACTACATGACACTGAAAGAATACCTGAGACAAAAGGTGCTAGTAGCATACTCTTCCAGGCCCTGGAGAAACTAGAAATCTGGAGACGAGAGAGTGCGAAAACTCATGAAGCCTGCCAGATGTCTTTTTATTGTATACATTTTTTTTTATTTTTTTTTTTAATTCCGACATACTACCTCCCACAGGACTGGCATGGCAACCACTGTTTCGAGCACCTTTTGAAGATCGCTAATCTAAGGATAGAGGAGCATACATTGTATTCTTAAAAAAGTGTATTTCCTCAAATAACGCATTGTCCAGTTAGTAAAAAAAAAATTATAAAAAAAAAAAGGGTAATAAGTATCTAATTTTACAGGCACTATCGTACGGAATAAATAGTAAACTCAGAGATGGGGTCTGGTCTGGTCTGAAGGGACACTGGTGAGAGCAAAGGTTGGATCAGAAGAGATGCAGGTGAGAAAACAGAGCCAAAAGCAGTAGTTAGGGTCTAAAGAGACACAGGTGATGCTTGTAACGAGACCCAAAAGCAGCAGGTCATGTCTGGAAAGAGACAGGTGAGAGTAATAAGACCCAAAAGTAGTAGACTAAGTCTGAAGAGACTCAGACAAGACATATAAGCAGACCCGAAAGCAGTAAGTCAGGTCAAAAGATAGGGTAGACTTGCATCATTCAAAAGCAGCAATACAGGTCTAAAAGAAATTAAAAAATCTGAGCCGAAAGCAATAGGTTGGATCTGAAGAGACACGGGTGAGACGAATAATCAGTACAAAAAGTGATATGACTAATAATCAGCCCATAAAGTAGTTGGTCAGTTCTGTAGAAACACAGGTGAGACTAGAAATTAGACAGGATCACTAGGGTAGGGCTCATTACACACCAGGCCAATTATCAGACCAAAACGTCGTACATTGGGTTTGAGAGTAAAAATCAGACACAAAAGCAGTAGATCGTGTCAAATGAGACACAGGTGGCGCTCAAAATCAGTCAGGAAAAAAGAGGGGTAATTTGGAGGGGTGGGGTCCCCAATAAACGCCTGCTTTCTAAAAGGAAAATAAATACTGTATGTGTAAGTACGCTATCTTAAATCTGAATGTTCTGACCAAGTTGAAGCAAAGCATCTTCTGAAGAAGACTGTTCCACAGCTGAGGGTCATACACTTTGTACTCCAGGCACAGGTCTGCCACCAAGCACACCGCCTGAAAACACAAAACCTTGTAACTGTTTTCTTTATAATTAATGTAATTGTATTTAACTAATCAATTTTTGAAAATATATATAATACTTTATTGTAATACTATCTTTAAATTCAATTACAAATAGTTGATTTAATCATTGATAATTAACCTGTAAACTATTCATTAATGACAAATTAAATTGAAAAAACTATCGGTACATGAAAAATTATTTATTAGACTTTTATTTTAACATTTGCAACAAATATATCAACCTATTATTTGATGAATACAAAACTGTTGAATGTATATGTAAAATGGTTGGCTTTACTGGTGTGTGTTTATTTTATTATAATCAATCGATTTAATTCAATAAATGAAGACAGTACATTTATTGAATTTATTGAGGAACATTGTCCTTAAACTGTTGGACTATTTTCTCACGTACTTGTTCACAAAGAGGTGAACCTCGCCCCATCTTTGCTTGTGAATGACTGAGCAATTCAGGGAAGCTCCTTTTATACCCAATCATGGCACCCACCTGTTCCCAATTAGTCTGTTCACCAGGTGTTTGATGAGCATTCCTCAACTTTCTTAGTCTTTTTCCCCACCTCTCCCAGATTTTTTGGAACGTGTTGCAGCCATAAAATTCTAAGTTAATGATTATTTGCTAAAAACAATCAAGTTTATCAGTTTGAACATTAAATATCTTGTCTTTGTAGTGTATTCAATTAAATATAGGTTGAACATGATTTGCAAATCATTGTATTCTGTTTTTATTTATGTTTAACACAACATCCCAACTTCATTGGAATTGGGGTTGTATATGCATGGACCTATGTTCGTGGAAAAAAAATTATGCAACAAATTCTTATTGACGAAACAAAGGAAGGGGCTCCCAACCCAAATGTACCTGTGGCTCATGGCTGTGGTTCTTCCACAGACCTTTGATCAAGCCCTCTTTGGGGCTGCGGAGGAACGACCGCACCGTGTAGGGAATGTTCAGCGCCTCCAGCCGGGACACAAAGACGTAGCATTTCAGGTGGTAGCTGTAGATACGTATGAAATTATAAATTACAGTTTCTGTCGAAATTGCATGTGAAAGCTGAATAGCTCAACTTGACTGAAATGCTGGGGAATTAATTCAAGTGGAAGAATTGGTGAATGTGCGATTGATAAAAACTGAAAAAAAGATGTACATTTTCAAAATGTCTCCATGAATTTGGCAATTTAGTCATTGAAAATGTGTAATATTGAAAAATTTGGGAATTTAGTCAATGTGATGATGTCCTGAATGAGCTGAACATTGCTAAATTGGATTCGTTTAAAATTGTTAAAGAAAAGGGAAGGAGGTAAATATGTAAAATATCTCAGAATTGGAAACAATGAAATTTCATTTTTTTGGGAATGTCATTAATAGCTCCACAGATGTCCTGAGTGAGCTGAATATTTATGTTTAACACCTCAACTGACGGCAGCGGCTCATGAATGAGGCCCATTTAGTTCCAGTGCACCCCGGCTATTTGTGGGGGATAGGGACCGGGCTGGAAATCAGGTCATTCGAATTTCTCGAGCTTATCTACGCCACTAGCAAAGATCTCCTCCTACCACTCTGCTCCCAAGCCAGCGTTGTCAACATAACAAACGCGTGCTCTCACAAATGGGTCTTCTACACAGGAGCAACCAATCAGAGGAAAGGCGGCGGTCTTAGCCAAATATGGACAAAGCGGACACAAAACTGGGTCAAACAGACGTAGCTGTGAGAGGAGCCTTCTCTGGACACTCATATGACAAAACAAAGGTGTTTATTTAAATGAAATTGACACTTTTATATTAAGTCATGTTACAGAGTCACTGTATGGAGGTCTGAATAGCCAAAATATGGGACCTTTAAAGTTGGAATGTTCTCAATTGGTGAAGAAAATGTGGAAGTAGAAGGTCAATATGAAAATGTTTGCATTCATTTGGGAACGTCATAGAAAATGTGGAATAACAAAAAATATTTGAAATTTTGAGATTGTGAAAAATAGCTCCCAAAACACTGAGTCTGCTGTCATTAAACCGTGGGGTGGCTTACTCCAGTTCTGCTATGGGGATCTTCAACTGGGCCTCCAGGGTGGCGCCGTCGGCGAGCCGGACGAGGCAAAGGAGCGCTCGGGTTCGATGGCAGAAGGTGAGACGAGGCCCGGATTTGCTGAGAGGCTACCGGCGGGAGAACATAAGACCACAGACAGCACTTCCATGGGTGCTTTGCTCCTACCGCTAAGAATGACTCACCCAGGTCTCACCAGACAAGATAGAGCTGAGAAGGCACACAGCATTGGTTGTAGGTTGAGACTGCAGCATGTACACCACCCTGACAGCAACGAATAGAATGGGTGTTAAAAGATGTAGGTCATTTTTTAAGTAAATATTTCATTTTGAATGTCAATGAATTGAAGATTTTATGTTTCATTGAAATTATCATGAAAATATCCTTTATTCCTTAAGATGTCAAATTATTAATGTTGAACTTTCATAAAAAAGATTCAAGCTGTTATATAGTATTGAATATTTCGTTTTCATTTTATCATATGTATTATTTTGTTTATTTGACAATCTTTCCATTATTGGAGAATTTACTGCTAGCAGTTTGTAGTTTTATTTTAAATATCATTCAAATTGTTCATTTCCTAAAAGGAAAACAAACCATTGTAGTTACACAAAAAAAGAAAAGATTTAAGATGGTAAGTACAGTCCCCTCCAAAAGTATTGGAATGGCAAGGTCAATTCCTTTGTTGTTGTTGTTGCATACTGAAGACATTTGGGTTTCAGACCAAAAGATGAAGATGGTTTTATTTCATGGTATTTACATCTAGATGTGTGAAACAACTCAGGACAGAGCACCTTTTGTTTGAAGCCACCTACCTTTCAAATGAACAAAGGTATTGGAACAGACATTATTAAATAAAATGTAATATTTGGTGGCATAACCCTTACTTGCAATAACTGCATCAAGCCCATTGATTTCACCAGAATGTTGCATTTTTATTTTAAATGATTTTCCAGGCTTTTTCTGTAGCCTCTTTCAGTTCTTGTGTGTTTCGCCCTTCAGTCTCCTCTTCAGGAGGTAAAATGCATGCTCTATTGGGTTAAGGTCCGGCGATGGAGTTGGCCAGTCTAAAATATTACACCTTTTCCCCCTGATGAAGTCGTTTGTTGTGTTGGCAGTATGTTTTGCGTCATTGTCTTGTTGCATGATGAAGCTTCTCCCGATTAGTTTGGGTGCATTTTTCTGTAAATTGTCAGAAGAAAATGGTTTTGTAGACTTCAGAATTCATTCTGCTGCTACCATCATGAGTTACATCATCAATATATACAAGAGAGCCCCTTCCAGAAGCAGCCATGCAAGCCCAAGTCATGACATTACCTCCACCATGCTTCACAGATGAGCTTATGTGTTTTGGATCATAGACAGATCCTTTCTTTCTCCATACTTTGGCCTTTCCATCACTTTGCTAGAGGTAAATCTTGGTCTCATCAGTCCATAAAACTTCTGTGGCTCATCTCTGTACTTCTTTGCAAAATCCAATCTGGCCTTTCAATTCTTTTTGCTGATGAGTGGTTTGAATCTTGTGGTATGGCCTGTATATTTCTTTTCTCGAAGTCTCCTTCGAACAGTGGATTGTGGTACCTTCACCCCTGCTATGTGGAGGCTGGCAGTGATGTCACTGACTGCTGTCTTTGGGTGTTTCTTCACAGCTCTCACAATGTTTCTGGCATCAACTGCTGTTGATACCCTTGGCCGACCTGTTCGACATCTGTTGCTCAGTACACCGGTACTTTCTTTTTTCATCAGGACATTCCAAATTGTTATATTGGCTATGCCCAGTGTTTGTGCAATAGCTCTGATCAATTTTCCCTCTTTTCTCAGCTACAAAATGGTTTGCTTTTCTCCCATAGACAGCTCTCTGATCTTCATGTTTGCTTTACAACAAATGCAGTTTTCACAGGTGAAACCCAAATCCAAAAACAAGCGCTATCTAATGTTTAAGCAATCAATCTAAAAGGCAACACCTGAGCAACTAGAAACACCCATCAGTCACATGTTCCGATACTTTTGATCACTTGAAAAGTGGGTGGGTTCAAACAAAAGGTACTCTGTCCTCAGTTGTTTAACATATCTAGTTTTATATACTATGAGATAAAAGCTGGAATTCTAAACTTTTGTCTTATTTTGTCTCTTTTGATCTGAAACCCAAATGTCTTCACCTTGACGTTCCAATACTTTTGGAAGGGACTGTATATTTTGTTTTATCTGGAATATAATCCTTAATGTACCCAAAATAAAACAAATTATTGATCATGCACTTTCTTAAAAATAAAAGCTTTATGATGGCCCACGATTTCAGGTGAACACGGTACCAGGAGAAAATATTATTTGAGAAAACCTACTTCATTAAGTCTGCGTCATCCTTGAAGTTGTTGACACATTCCTGGTGGCCGATATCCTTTTGAAGTAGAAAATAGCAGAAGTAATGAAGACTCTTGTGACGAAACATATCCTGTCCAGTATGTACAGTATGTCAGCTGGTGGAAACAAACCTTCGCTGATACAGAACCCGTTCTGCAGATCCACTTTTCCAACAGTGTGTTGTGGATTTTCAGAAGATCCACTTGGTTGATGGTGGCTATTTCCTTCACCACAGCGTGTATGTCTGAAACATGATGAATTTAAGACTTTTGAGGGGGGATCTACAACTTTTTGTTAAAAAAAATATTTTCACCCAAGACAATACGAGAGGAGATGACAAAATGCTGATTAAGCCAGTTGCTGTATTCTTCAATAGTTTATTTTTTTTATATTTCGTGAATGCCCGATTCATTTCCCGCGCTGGCCCAGTTGGTGGCGCAGTGAAAAGGATGTACAAGGAAATGACGGCACGGAAATGAGGCAGCTTGCCGAGCAATGGGCGGAGCGTAGTTGTAAAACGCTCACTAAAAATATTTCGCGTCGTTGTAGCATAAAATAGTCATACAATAATTACTGTGTAAACGAAAACAATAACAAAAATTGCCGCAAATGAACATCTACCTCTTTTCGAGGACCCATTCCCCTTCCCCACATCAGTGACACTGCTCTGGCGCAATGGCCGTCTCGTCACACCACATTCGTCACAGTTTTTGTCGAATTTGTGTCTATTTTCGCTTGGAAACGCCACTCCATGTTGGACAAAGCCTACGGACAGTCGTCAGGCCCTTCTGAGTTGCATTACGCCGCAAAAGGACTATTACCGGAAGCGAACAAACACTGCAGCGCTGGAGTTCATGGTTCCACACACAGTGGATGGAATCCATCCATCCATTTTCTTATCCTGGTTTGGGTCGCGGGGCGCTGGAGCCTATCCCAGCTGACTTCAAGCGAAAGGCGGACTACACCCTGAACTGGTCGCCAGTCAGTTGCAGGGCACATATAGACACGGACAACCATTCACGCTCACATTCACACCGTCACTGAGTGGGAACTGAACCCACGTTGCCCGCACCAAAGTCAGCCGAGTGTACCACCATCAGTGACCCCTGGATGGAATCTTGTACACAAAATGGCAAGCGTAACCGTAGCGCTCAACAAGAAATAGAGCTACCCAGTTCCATTTTCTTCCACTGACTACTGGTAAGCACAGCTATTTCAAATACCCGGCATTCACCACCTATGTCATGTGGCCCAAGCTCCCATGCATTACACAGCAACCAAACACCACGACATATACAGTACATGCAGATACTAGATTATGGCTCCTATATATACAGTACTATTCAATATTTATTTTTTATTTTTTTTTTAATCTTTTCGGCATTCGTTTTTTTGCTTCATTTTACATGTAAAAAAAAAAATCCTAAAATGAAGACAAACTATTGATGTTGCACCTTCCTGAAAAGAAAAAAATTGAGCTGTTATATATTATTCAATGTTTTATGTTTCATTTTAAAGGTCATTACAATCGTTCATCTCCTAAAAAGTTAAACTATGAATGTTGCTGATGCCACTATGTGTCGATAGTAGATAGATGCCCCAACCTGAACACTCACTACCTGGAGTGGCTGATATTTGCAGTGTGGGTTTAAAGAGTGTAAATTATTAGCAAGGCAAAAAAAAAAAAAAGTTGTTCTTGATCCTTGGGCTATTTTGACAAAAGCATGTCACAGAGATGTTATAAAGATATCTGGGAACTGTTTAATTGAAATTGTGGAAAAGTTGCATAATATGTCGACTCACCAGGATAGGTATACCCTCCTGAGTCCCTGAAGCGCTGCTCCACGCTGCTGTGCTCATACAGGGCCATGATGAGTCTTTCCGGAGCACCGCTGAGCTTGAGGTGCTCGGGTGTGTTGAGCCGAGTGTTCATCAAGGCGTTTTCCGTGGCCGAGCGCAAGAGCTGCAGCTGGCCCTTGCACAGGAAGGCCTTCACTCGGATCTGCGTCGCATCCTGCAGGTTTCCAAAACCACCAGTCGATGATCAACTTGATAGGGGAATAATTGTCAGCTAGGGCCAGGCGATTTATCGATTTTATCCATATAAAATCCTTGAAAACATTTAAATACCATTGCAAAATGATTAGGTTCTCTGATTCTGCTATTTATACCACAGGTATACTGTATGTTTGAGTAACATGAACATTTGTTTTATTCGATAAACTACTGACAAATTCCGAATACAGTGGTATCTCAACTTACGAGTGACCCGACTGCAAGTTTTTTAAAATACGAGCCGTCACTCTGCCAATTTTCTTGTCTTGAGTTGTGGGTGACAAACGCTAGATGTTTCCAGCAAACTTCACAACAACTAGCAGTTTGGCAGATCGTGAACAATTCTTCAAAACCGAGGCCAAATGTTTGCTTAAAGCCGTTTATTGCCACTCCCAGTTTAAGTTTACTTTAAAATTAAACATAAAACTGAAAGAATGACACGTTGCTCATACAGAATCACATTAACTTTGTCTTACTTTCTCCGGGTACTCCGGTTTCCTCCCACATCCCCAAAACATGCACGGTAGGTTTATTGAAGACTCTAAATTGCCTGTAGGTATGAACGGTTGTTTGTTTATAGTGTATGTGCCCTGCGATTGGCTGGCAACCAGTTCAAGGTGTATCCCCCCTTTTGTCCGAAGATAGCTGGGATAGGCTCCAGCCAGCCTGCGATCCTAGTGAGGATAAGCACTATGGAAAATGGATGGGTTTCTTCTGCATTAACTGACTGGGACAAGATCTGAGGAGGACCACTCCCCAGGAGGCGTTGCTGTGGTGGATTCTGGACCGACCAGGACAGGTTGAATTTTGTCAATTGTGGGCCTTTTTTGTGATTAGGAGCTATGTAAGAAAAAAAGCATGACTTAACACTGTAATTATTATTCCTCTGGAAGTTGACGCAAGTTAATGATGGAAAACAGCCTTGATATCAGGAGAAATACAGTAAAGCAAATCCCAGATATGAATAATGACAGTCATTTGTTTTTGATATAAGTGAATCCAATTTTTGTGAGAAAAATAAAATCAAATAAAAATAAAAATCTGATTTGATTTTAAGGTCATATCGCCCAGCCATTTGTGAAGAAATACCTACGTCAAGGTTAGGATTAGCAAGCCATGTTTCTCCAATGGCCAAGCAGAACCGAAGTGACTGCATCTTCTCAAAACCTGCAGACAAGGTGACATTTTATCTGCATCCTCAACAATACAGACACCTCACATGTGGGTCAGACCTGGAGGCAGCTCCTGGGAGATCTTGTGGGCTGTGGCAGCTGCCCATTCATGGTTCTGGATGCAGCGGATGTACGTCATGATGGTCACGGCCACCTTCTGGGTGTCCTTATTCAACCCTGGAGCCTGAGCCCTCTTCCTTTGCTCCAGGAGGGGCTTCATCTTTGTATTGAAGACGTGGTTGACCGCCAACATGTAGAGCTTGTCCAGGGTCACCTGTGGGGGGAGAGGGGTAGAAGTTCTCCTTTTACATCGGACCAAGTTTGGGGCTGGCTTTTAGACTCATGTGCAGTACCTTCATCAGTTTGCTGATTAGAAGAAGACTTGGGAAGGTCTCCTCAGTGAGCTCTGGAGCTAAAACACATGAAATAGAGAGGGTTTAATTTACCATACTGTATGTGTAGTGTTTCCTCGCTATGTGTAGAGTTGTTTGTCATAGAAATCCCCGCTATATTGCGGAAACCTGAGCTAGTTTTCTATGGCTTTCGACATCTGTTTATTTTAATATAAATACTGTACTTGATTAAAAACATATCCAGTAAAATTATTAAAATGCAGAGAAAGGCAATATGTATTCAAAAGCTTTTTTTGTTTATATGCACCATATACAGTGGTGCCTTGACTTACGAGTGATTCAACTTTGAAGTTCTCCAAAATGTATTCATTTATTCAATTTTAATTAAAATAATTTAACTGAAAATATAGTCAATTGTAACACCACCCTGGCAGAAGACAGCAGAAGAATGCACAAGACAAAAAAAACAAGTTACGTAACACAAACTCCGATTCTTTTTTTCTTATGCTTATGATGGAGCATTTTAGAGCAATTCCACTTTTAAATGCGCTTTCTTGCACTGTACATTTTTATTTTTTCTGTATTTTATTTCTCTCTATTTTTAAATGCTTTCAATCATGTAAAGCACATTGTGTATTAAATGCATGATATAAATAAATTTGGTTTGCTTTGCTTTCCAGAGAAGTTGAGATGTTCTTCTTTCCAATTGTCTGGCCCTAATTACTGGAACATTGTATCAAATAATAAAACTCTCCTTATTCATCTCAATATCATTGTTCAAAACGTTAGTGAGGGATACTGTCCATGTTCACTGCAACTATTTTTAGCCTGTTGAGAACCTTTTATTCACCATGTGCTATGATGTAATGTAAATCGCAATTCTAATGAAGTTGGGACATTGTGTAAAACGTAAATAAAAACAGAATACAATAATTTGCAAATCACGTGTGCTTCGCGGTTCCGCTGGGACCACAACCAGGACCACGACCCGCAGCACCTCAACGCGAAAATACAAAAGACCAGTGCAACAAATACGACACTGGCTGATCTGATGAGCAAAAATGTTGCTTAAACGTAAGCGTAGCAATAGAGGATGTCCGATCCAGAGGTAGGTAGCGTAGCAAAATACAGTACTCAAGTAAGAGTACTGTTACTTGACAACAATGTGACTCCAGTAAAAAGTAGTCCTCCAAAAAAATACTTGAGTAAGAGTCAAAAGTACACAGTGAAATAATTACTCAAGTACTGGAGAGAAAAAAAAAAGCAATTTACTGCACGGTGATTTCTTAAGTTATAAGTGAGCTGAAATATCCCCGCTTGGGCAGACAGTGCCAGACAAATACTACAATCCATAAAAGCTGTTATTTTTGTTCGTCTAAATGTAAACAAGAGTAGCTCGCCGTTGCCTTCATGGTAACGACGACCTTCCCAAAATTGTGGCCACCTAGGCACAACGATCAGCCGGGCTGTCTTATCTAGCTTTAATACCTATGCCCGGGAAGCCCAATAGAAGACGTTGTGTGAGGTCATGTGACTTTCTTTTGTCGTTTGATTGGTGAACTAGACTTAAACGTCACTAGCGCTTAAATTAGATTGGCGCAAACAGCGCCCAATGCGGAAGTCTAAGTGGTAGTATCGCGCACTTAAAGTATAAAAGTAAAAGTAATGCAAGAGGAAAAAAATCCATGAAGGACAAAAGCTAAGGCCGCATCCCAGGGTCCTATTGCGCACTTCCTCACCCCCCCCCCCAAAAAAAATGTAAGGCCATAATGCCAATAATGTTATATTAAAATGTTACGTTGAAGGGTACACCTGTTTCAGTTGCATATATGCCCATTGAAAATGATCATATTTAGTAGGCCTTCAATGGAAGTACATTAAAGAACCATGTGTACTACTGAGCATTAACGCATTTCAGGGAGCGGAATATATGACGACGAGTTAACTAAAGTACTGTAATAATCCCAAAAGTCAAACTTCAGAGGCATTTTATCAATAACCTTTATTGGAAGGTAAGTGTGCATCCAAACTTTGCTGCAGGGATCTATCAGGGCCACAAATGTATGATGACAAAGCTGGCCAAAAGTGATTAGTGTATTCAGGGCAGGCTTAATAAAACATTACACAGTAGACACAGTAAGTGCTGTCAAAATATGATTAATCCAAGTGATGAAGAATAATAAAATTTACAAAAAAATAAATAAAAAAAAAAACTCAATCTTGATAGATACCTTCAGGTATTACATTTGGTTTGAGTTCCCTGCCACGGACATCTTCAGGGCTAGGCTATTGATCTGCTCTTTATGTCCTAGTGTCATGATTTGTCTCATGAAAATGTAAGGAGTAGAAGTAAAAAGTAGGCTGAAAAATAAACACTCAAGTAAAGTACTGATAACCAATATTTCTCCTTAAGTAGGGTAATTAAGTATTTGTAGTTCGTTACTTGACACCTCTGATAGCAATAGGTATAATACTAACTTAAACTCAAGAAAGATGGCGGTTTTTTTTTCCTGAAAAGTAGTGGTTTTGGTTGACACAAGGATTCCGGACGACAGCAGCGACGATATGCTTTACGTTTTATTAGTCTAAGTCTGAGCCAGTTCACAGCTGATACACAGTTAAGTACATACCTATAGCAATAGACATTCATTTAGACCGCGCCATCAGCTGATTTGATGCAGTTTTCTAGGGCAGCGGACCCCAATCTTTTTTGCACTGGTTTCATGTCAAGACATATTTTGACGGACTGTCGCAGCTGCTGTGCAGCGAGACTGAGATGCCTACGCCCCATGGAGCCCGCCGCCTCGTTGACGGCCCCTGTGCGCACTCCGCTATTGTGGCCGCTCGCGAGTGGCGCTGTTTGCGGGGAACTTTCTTGTGTGCCACAGGGTCGCAGCTGAGCTCAACAAAACTGAGAAAGGACGGAATCAGTTCATGAAGTGATTCCATTCAGTTTGTTCACCCAAAAGATTTGTTCGTTCGAACGATTTGTTTGTGAAGGACAACGCTACTCAAGCCCCATCTACCGCTGCGCTCCCCGCCAAAAAAAGAGAAAATGCTTGGTGGTACGCAAATGTGCACTGATACTATAATATCTGGTGCATTTCTATATTTTCAGTGCACATGCGCACCATTTATGTGCACCCCTGATAATAAAAATAATACGGCAGTAAGTGACTCACACATGATCTTCCAGTAATGTTTGTTCTGAAATAGCAGGTGGAAAGGTAGCCTGACAGCATCCAGGGGGCTGGGTGGCAGGTTGTTCTCCAGGATGTATGCGTGTTCCACGTCCGATGGGGGAGCCAGACGCTTGTATGACTTTAAGTGCTGCAGGAGGCCCATTGCCTGCAGACCAGATTAAAAAGAATCATCTCAAATTAGGATTTTTACAAATGTATTCTTTCTTGCACTTGTCCTCAGTAGGCTGGGGGGTGACCTGGAGTCTATTCCCAGCTGACATTAGGTGAGAGAAGCGGGGCGCACCCTGGACCAGTCACCATCCAATCGCAGGGTACATAGAGACAAGCATTCTCACTGATAATCAAAATTGTCAGTCAATTTACTTGTATATTAAATCAATAAATTATTTGTTTCACCCCCCCAAAACAAAACTATTTTTTTGTTAAAAAAATGGGCCTTTATTGTAAAAAAAACCGACAACATAATACAGTGAAGCCCCGCTGTTTGCGGGTGACTAGGACCGAGCCCTATCGCGAGCAGCAAAAATCTGTGATTAATTGACGCCACCCCAAAAACTGCCTATATCTACCTATCTATCTATGTAAGGTGTTTCCTTCTGGGAGAGTTTGAAAAAAGCTTTCCTCATGCAATTAAGCCATTGTTTCAAATGGCCTTAAATCCATCGGTTTTAAGTCCACGGTTTTTATGTACCGTATGTTTTACACAACATCCTAAAGTTACTGGGATTGGGGTTTGTATATATAAATGTATATTGATACTGAATTTCTTTTGTAATTTTGTTTACACATTTGGTATCGGAATAATCCAAAAGTAATTAAAAATAATCAAGTTACATAACTTTAATATTATGGTACTTGGATTACGTGAATAACTACATTTTAAACAGGTAAATAGTAACTAACAGAATACATTTTTTAAAGTAACCCTCCCAAACCATGCTCGCGATATAGTGGGGGAACACAGTAGCGTAAATGTTTTTTTGTTTTTTTTTACCTGACTGACAGAAAAGCCTACAACAGCCTCGTCGGCAGCCTGTAAGATCTTCAACACCACCTCGATCCTCTCGTAGTTGTAAGGACTGAGCTGAGTGACAAAAAGCACACAGAAAAAAGTCAGGTGATGGAGGCGCTCACACGCACGACATTATTAAGAAAATATAGTGTCCATCAAGACAAAGCATGGTTTCTATTTTCACTCATGGAGGCACGACTTTATCACCAAGCTGCTTAAATACACTTGGCAATTAGTGTAGCCAAACACAAATACCTGGATGAGATACAGTGAAGCCCCACTATATTGTGGTTTATTGTCCACACCCCTGCTATATTAACAATTTTTAAGCGTTCATTTTTGTAATGGGTTTTTACAGTATACAGACAAGTCCTAATTTAGAGTTGCCCGCCTTCAGTGTAGTGCCGCATTTTGCCACAACAAGCCAAGCAGCACTGAGATAGAATGGAAGAGATGCAACATTACTAACAACAATAAGAAGAGCTTAATACAGTACCACCTTTCGCCATTTAGCAGAGAGTACACAGTCTATGCCTGTGAGTATTGTTGTATGCTCTGTATATATTCCTGCTCCATGTGTGTTAATGTAGCATTTGTTTGAAGGTTCATACTCACCGGAACATCTATGCTAATTTCTTTTTGTTTTTTCTGTGGCATTTTGCGTTATATGTTAGCATTTAGCTAGCAGGCTTACGTTACACAAAATTACGTGGTTTGGTTGAACATGTTGTTTAAATATACAATGCTTAATGATCTCGTTTTATGATGTGTTTGTATGTGTCGCTACTGCGTGTCTGTTAAGGTAGCAGCTGTTTGAAGGTTTATAATTAGCGTAACATCTATGCTAGTTCCGTCTATGGCGTTTCACATAATATGTAGCATTGACCTAGTGGACTTTCATTATCTGGTTTGGCTTGCTTGAACATTTTGGTGTTTAAATATGCAATACTTAATTCTCTTTCGTTTTATGCTTTGTTTATATGTGTTGCTGCTCCGTGTGAATTCAAGTAGCAGTTGTTTCAAGGTTTATAATTCTCGTAACATCAATGGTCATTTCTGTTAGCCTGTCTATGGCGTTTCCCAATATGTGTAGCATTAACCTAGTGTCTTTCGTAATCTGGTTTGGTTTGGTTGAACATTTTGGTCTTAAAATATACAATGTTTAATTATCTTTTCTTTCATGTGTCAGTTTGACTGTAAACTTCAACTGGGGAGTGACAAGCGGCTTGAAGTAAGCACGTTTTGCCTCTTATTTGGAGAAGTGTCTGAGTGAGAGTGAAAACAGGTGCTCAGGAATACTTTACAAAGTGTGTTTTATTAAGTTTAAAAGTGTTTGAAGCATATGGGTGGGGTAAAACAATTTTCTTTTAAACTACATGGTCTCTCTGGTCTGCATTTACACGTATGGCGGGTGGGTCAAGGCATATCCACCGCGATAGACGGGGGTTCACTGTATTCCCAAACCTTGAAAATGGCAGCCGACAGACTGCTGATGAGCTCCCTAGTCTGATGCAACTTGGGGATGATGGACAGGACCCGCTCCAGTGCATCCGTATGGCACAGGGGTTGGGCGTAGCCTGTTTCTTCCTCCTCCTCCTCTTGGAGCAGCAGCACAGTGATAATGTACTGGTTGATGATGCTGTCGCTGTCCAGACCGTACGTACTGAAAATTATAAGAATGAAGTGTTGGAGCACGAGAAAGCAGAGCCTGGTGAACTACAAGGCAGACATTTTAGAGACCTGCAGTACTGGAAGATGATGTCAGGAGTGATCCTCTTGTTTTTCACCAGAACAGGGATCAACATGCTCTTCAACTCGGGCTGCTGGTGAAACACAGGCTGGATGGAGATCTGCCACACCACAGGTAAACAAAACAAAGACACAAGCATAAGATGAATAGAACAAAGACTTGTATGCACAATTGCCAAAATGTTTGTGCTTTAGGATGAAATTTCAGGATAAAGCTAAAATGCACTATTACCTTTACAGATTAATTTTATTTGGCCTTCTCTAAACTTTTGAAAGCGCACATCCAACTATACAGTGTTTTGAGAACTTTTTGCACAATTTGCTGATCTTAAACAAAAAGCTGAATGGCAAAATTCACCACAGGTGTTTAATCCATGAAAATTGCCACGGATGTCCAGATGTATGCCTTTCTGTGATTTACACCCTCTCTGTTGCAATGACCCACAATGGCGAGGCTTTAAACAGGATGTTCTGAGAGGGAAGTGGCCACTGAGCTTAGGGTGCCACAGAGTCGTCAAATGTTAATTAATGACTTATTTGGTTAAATTTTAAGTTTAATTTTATGAATCAATATTTATGTATGGAAAAAGATTACAAAAACACATTCATTACAAAGGATTATTTTTGGAAGCTTGGTGTGGCAGCATAATGCTTTGGGGGTGGTTTTCTTCAGATGGAACTGGGGCCTTAGTCAAGGTGGAGGGAATTGTGAACAATTCCAAATACAGTAGTGGGTCAATGTTAGCACAAAAACTTCAGGCTTCTGTTGGAAAGTAAAAAAAAAAAAAGTCAAGTAAAGCCTACTAGAACATCTGAAGTTCAGGTGTTGACTGATGATGATGATGACGATGAGTTCAGAGTCGCAAATTTTGCTATTCAGGTCGGGGCTTGGTCTCTGATCACTGTACCTCTATTTTGGCAAGCTTGATGCCCCATTCTGCATCAGTGATGACGGACAGAAACTTGTTCTTTTCCTCGCCATGATCGTACAAGGTGCAAAGCTCCGTCCCGATCGTGGCCACAGCCTGAAACACAGCGAGACATGATTACAACTATGATCACCATTACAGGCCATGACAATAGTTGCAGCTGAAAATAATCACGTGGCTTACCAAAATTCTCTCGTAGTTTTCCCATGTGTTGTCAATAACCTTCCACAGAATTTTAAAGACCTCTTCCTTCGAGATGAGCATGCACAGCCCGATGGCCAAATCGCAATCCACCATTCTCCAGTTGAACACCTACATCAACGACAGGGCTGGTCTTTAATCCACAGAGCATTTACTTTATCAAGGGTCCTGGAACAATTCTTGCAGTAATTTAGCTGTTTTCCTAAAATTGGTGAATTATAATGTATTTATTGATTTCTTTTTAGTTATATCATTAATTTGTTAATTGATATAATAAAATAAAAAGTGCAATAAACAATGACAACATTTTTCTAATTATTTTATTTAATAATAGTGTTTAATCATAAATAAAGAAATTCCAATGAATTATTTCCTTATTAAAATGATTTTATATATTTTACGTGTATTCTTATATCATTGGATAAATTAATGCAAATAAGATTTACACAAAACAATTTGACATGTACATTTAATGATGTGGAATTATTATATTAAATAATTGGATGATTAATCATGATTCAATTAATCAAATAAAAAAATTGGAATTATGTTATTTCTGGATTTGTATTTATTCATGTAGCTCATTATATACAGTAATATGTTAATTGGTTTACTGTAAATAAAATACCAAAGTAGTAAAATAAACAGTTTTAGTCATAGATTTAATAATTTTGTATTCATTTTATTAAATCATTGGAAAATTCTATCAAATCACATTTTAATTTCATTTTATTGTATGGATTTTACTTTTGGGGGGGGGGGGCCTTTGCCCTTTTCAAAAATGAACTGTGGCCATTGAGGACAAAAGTTTGCAGAGCTCTGATTTAGACTCATGGATAATCCTGTGTATCAGTGGTGGGGCTCTCACTTTATTAAGCAGAGTCACGGCAATGGAATTCAGGGACGAGTTGGTAATCTTGTGCAGCTCGTTCAAGGACACGTTGTACTTTCTTAGCTCTTGTGCGTTGTAAAGCTGAAAAAAAAAGTTGCAGAAGAAATATCATTTTGCTGTAGTGGATATGTTGAAAGTAGGAACCTTACTACGTAGGTAGGTAGATAGATAAGTAGTAAGTACGTAGGTAGATACTGTAAGTAGTTAAGTAGGGATGGAGGAATTAGGTAGAAAGGTAGGCTGGGAAGTAATTAGGTAGTTAGTTACTTACCTACTTTCCTACCCAAGTTGGTAGGTAAGGAGTATATAAATACTGTAAGCAGGTTTGTAGGAAGTAGGTAGGTAGGTGAGTAAGAAAGTAAGTAGGTGCAGTAGCTAGGTGGTAAGGAGATGTAACTAAGTAATTTGTGAAGTAGGGAGGAACTATGTGCACATGTAGGTGGTAGATAGGTAGGCAGAGAGGGAGAAGATGGGTAGGCAAGGTGGTATTATACTTGAGAATAATTTTTTTTAAAATCAGATGTGTTTATTTACTATTTATTCTTCAACTGTGGCAGTTGGTTTGGTTATCCATTCACGATGACTTTTGAGTTTGCTACTTTGGTCTGCTGTACATGTACAGTGATTGTCACTGAAAGAGTGTCTGTATGTCTATCTTTGTTGTCGTCGTTTTTTGTTGTTGTTGTTTTTCGACTGGCAGTCTGACAACCAAATTGCCCGTTGGTGATAAATTGTTTGACTCTTTAATCTGGTAGGGAAGTAAATAGGTAGCTAGGTGGTAAAAGGAAGTAAGTACTAGGAAGTAAGGACTGGGAGGGAGGAAGTAGGTAGGAAGGCAGGTAGGGAAGTAAGTGGGTAGGTAGGGAAGGAGGGAAGCAGTATTTAAGTACAATATGTAGATTTTTAAGTATGTGGGTAGGTTAGGAAGTTATTAAATAAATAGATCGGTAGAGGATAGGTGTGTAACCATTCATTATAGTGATGTATCGATTTATATTCCTACGATCCAATTGGATCGATCTGTCCGTGGCTAGTTAGCCTTCTGTACGAAAATATATCGATTTAAATAGTTTTAAAAGGTAATCAATCGATTGTATCGATACTAGGAAATAAGGCATTGGATTTACGCATGGCAGACTTTATATGGATGCGTATGTGTGTGCCTTTTTTGCACTTTTAATGATAAAGACGTAATGCTTTACTCTATTAAGATTTGTGCGCATGCGTGTGATGTCACAGGCATGCTGCATCCACAATAGAGGCCCCATTTGATTTTGTAATGTGAAGAAATGCATAAAAAGATTGGATTTAATAAAAAAGGTCATAATTTGGCATCATGCCCTACAGTGTGAACGTAGCCTAAGAAACAAAGCCCAAAGTAGTGAAAGAGAGCATCGACCTGGCATACTGTAGAGCAGTGGCTCTCAAACTTTTTACACAAAGTACCACCATCATGACTGACCTTAAAATACAGAAGCATAGTAGGCAAAAGTGTTCATCAAAAATGAGAGAGGCTTTATTGCTAAAAAGTATTTATCTACAGTATGTTTATTATCGTAAGCCACTTTAAAATTATGCACAGTAGTAACACAACAACATTAACACTTTTACTTAAATATAGAAAAATAAAAAAACTTCTTAAATAATGATTCAATTCAAATTTCACATAAAAGGTAAATAAACCTTGTACCTAAAGAAATGTCTTTAAAACATTTGCAAAAACAATAAATGCAAGTGTATTGTGCTTAAAAGTTAAAAACAACTGTACTTTAAATTCACTCCAAGTGCGTTCTCTACACTCCAGAACATTCGAAAATTCAGAGCGTTGTTGGAGTATGCCATTCAGTTATGCAGAGCGCCACACTCTGGGAGTGCCGGAGCGCACTTCCGCCGCTCTGACTGAGGAGAAAGAGCGGCCGGAGCGTCAGGCAGGACGAGATGTTAATAGGTAGAACTGACACAATCGATATGACGGACGCACTGACTTATCCCTGCCAATGCCCAACACGCTCGTTTGTAAATTAAAAGAAAATGGAGCGCACTCTCCCTCTCTGAATACTGCACTCTCAGAGGACAGTAAGAGCGTCAGATTGAATTTCCGAACATACCCTCTAATTCAGTGATTCTTGCATGCCACTAGAGTGAGTATCACTAGTGATATTTGTACCACACTTTGAGAACCACTGCTGTAGAGTGTTTCGCTCATGACATAGGGTAAACTTGGATATCACGAGCTTCCCAGAACTACGTAACCACTATGTCACACATCGTGACTAGTCAGTGGGTAGTAATAAATATAATTACAACATTTGAGCATTATGTGTTCTGTGTTCAATTTCAATAAGATTTGTATGATTTCTATGTTGAAAAACAAATTCAAAAGTAGCAGGTAAACCTACTGTTAATCCAACCTGAAGAGATGTTTGTTTCACTTTATTCAAATAAAGTGTGAATACATTTGCTATTTTTATTATTTGCCATAATGATTGGTTATTGTTTGTTTGTTTTTTTACATAATACCCGATACCTGTACAAGAAAGGAAATTGGGAAATTTAACCTGCACTGTCCAGTATCCAGGTATTTATTTCAGTCACACTGGTTGAATTTTTGGCTAAAAGGCGACTGAAACGATTTCCAAACACTGAATCGTTTCGGTTCTAGATGAACCAATATTGTCCCTGAACCGAATAAGCAAACAAGAATCGTGATACGAATTTAATCGCTGCCAAAATGAATCATTATACCCCCAGTAGAGGATTATGATGGGTGGCCGCCCCCTACCTGTGCACTAATCTTGACGTCCATGATGTTGGAGGTAACGTGCTGCAGGCAGCTGCCATAGGAGTTGACCAGCACCCTGAGGGCCAGCTCCAGCTGACTGCACTCCTGTAACATCTGTAACATGCTAAGCAGAGGACTCAGCAGGGGTCGCAGGAAGTTGGAACCTGCACCAAGGACCAAACCAAGGTTCTGATTCAAGTGTAATGGAAGTCTGGTATGATAATGACACATTTACAGACATAACTGAAAATGGTGACGTTGACTGCACCCACCGTCTTCAAATGAGCAGTGTGAGAGGCAGGAACAGTCCAGGGGATACAGTTTGCTTTCTGCAAGGATTTAAAACAAGTAACAGCACTCAATAAAATACACAGTGAGCTGCGTTCCAGACCTACTCGAAATAAGTTGAAAATCTGCAATATAAAGAGACCATATATTGTAAAAACATTTTCAAATAATTTTAAACTCCTCATACACATTGAACACATTTGAACGTATTAATTGGGGTGTCAAATTATTTACTGCATCCCCTCTTTGAGCCGTCACCTTACTGTGATGGAGGGATTTGTGCGTCCCAATGATCCAAGGAGCTAAGTTGTCGAGGGTAGGGTCACCCAGGGAAATCAAGTCCTAGGTGAGGGACCAGACAAAGCACGCTAAAAGACCCTCTATGACGATGAAAATAAATTGACGCTGTTTTCCCTCGCCTGAATGTGGGTCACCGGGGCCCCCCTCTGGAACCAGGCCTGGAGGTGGGGTTCGATGACGAACGCCTGGTGGCTGGGCCAGCACACAAGGCCCGACCGGGCACAACCCAAAGAGGCAACGTGGGTGCCCCTTCCCATGGGCTCACCACCTGTGGGAGGGGCCAAGAGGGTCGTGTGCGCAGGGAGCTGAAGCTAAAAAAGCTGGCTCTAGGGACGTGGAATGTCACCTCTCTGGCAGGGAAAGCCCATGAGCTGGTATGCGAGGTCGAGACAAAGTCGGGCTTGCTTCAACACACAGCTTGGGCTCTGGTACCAATCCTCTTGAGAGGAGTTGAACTCTCTTCCACTCTGGAGTTGCCCATGGTGAGAGGCACCGAAAAGTTGCGGGCATACAGACTGCCCTCCGGCTCGGTGCCTGTACATTGGGGTTCACCCCGGTAGACGACAGGGTAGCCTCCCCCCACCTTCGGGTGGGAGGGTGGTTACTGACTGTTGTTTGTGCCTATACACCAAACAGCAGCTCAGAGTACCCACTCTTCTTGGAGTCCTTGGAGGGGTTGCTGGAGAACACCCCTGCTGGGGACACCCTCATTCTTCTGGTGCCTTCAATGCTCACGTGGGCAATGACAGTGAGACCTCAAAGGGTGTGATTGGGAAGAACGGTCCCTCTTGATTGGAACCCGAGCGTTGTTTTGTTATTGGACTTCTGTGCTCGTCACGCACTGTCCAAAATAAAGACCATGTTCAAACATAAGGGTGTCCATACGTGCACTTGGCACCAGGACACCCTAGGCCCCAGTTCGATGATCTACTTTGTGTTAGTGTCATCGTACTTGTGGTCACGTCTTGGCCACTCGGGTGAAGAGAGGGGAAGAGCTGTCAACTGATCATCACCTGGTGGTATCTTGGCTCCGATAGTGGGGGAAGATGCAGGTCCGACCTGGCAGACCCAAATGTATTGTGAGGGTCTTCTGGGAACATCTGGCAGAGTCCCCTGTCAGAAGGAGTTTCAACTCCCACTTCCGGCAGAACTTCACCCAGGTTCTGAGGGAGGCAGGGGACACTGAGTCCGAGTGGACCATGTTCCTCCTCTGTTGTTGAAGCGGCCGACCGGAGCTGTGGCCGTAAGGTGGTTGATGCCTTGGCAATCCCCAAACCCGTTGGTGGACACCATCGGTGAGGGATGCCGTCAAGCTGGTGCCTGTCGTGGTGGCATTCCCAGAACCCATTGGTAGACACCAGCGGTGAGGGATGTCGTCAAGCTGAAGAAGGATTCCTTTTTGGCCTGTGGGTCTCCGGAGTCACATGATGGCTACCGGCTGGCCAAGCGGAACGCAGCTTTGGTTGTCGCTGAGAAAAAAACTCAGGTGTCGGAGGAGTTCGTTGAGGCCATGGAGAACGAATTCCGGACGGCTTCAAGGAAATTCTGATCCAGCATCCGTCGTCTCAGGAGGGGGAGAAGCAGCACACTGTCGATACTGTGTATAGTGGGGACGGGGTGCTGCTCACCTCAACCCAGAAAGACTTCCTCAATTCCACCAACATGCCTTCCTATGAGGAAGCAGAATCTGGGAACTCTGAGGCGGGTTCTCCCATCTCTGGGGTAGTAGTCACCGAGGTGGTTAAAAAGCTCCTCGGTGGCCGGACCCCAGGGGTGGATGAGATCCGCCCGGAGTGCCTCTGGATGTCCTGGGGCTGTCTTGGCTGACACGCATCTACAACATCGCATGGACATCGGGGACAGTGCCTCTGGATTGGCATACCGGGGTGGTAGTCCCCCTTTTCAAGAAGTATAGAGGGATCACACTCCTCAGCCTCCCTTGTAAGGTATATTTATTGGTTCTGGAGAGGCCCTTGATAAGGGCTGTTCAGTCCCCGTACGACCGGTGTCAGAGTCTGGTTGGTATTGCCGGCAATAGGATTTGTTTCAAGTGAGGGTTGGACTCCGCCAAGGCTGCCCTTTGTCACAGATTCTGTTCATTACTTTTATGGACAGAAATTCTAGATGAGGCCGAGGTGTTTAGGAGGTCCGGTTTGGTGGCCTCAGCAATGCGTCTCTGCTTTTTGCAGATGATGTGGTTCTGATGGCTTCATCAAGTGGTGATCTTCAACTTTCACTGGAGCACAACAGAGTGTGAAGCGGCGGGGATGAAAATCAGCACTTCCAAATCTGAGGCCATGGTCCTCTGTCGGAAAAGGGTGAAGTGCCTTCTCCAGGTTGAGGAAGAGATCCTGCCCCAAGTGGAGGAGCTACTGTACTGTGGAGGTACTGTATCTTGGGGTCTTGTTCACAAGTGAGGGAAGAATGTAGCGGGAGATCAACAGGCAGGTCGGTGCAGCGTCTGGGGTGATGCAGACTCTGTCTGTCGTGGTAAAGAAGGAGCTGAGCCGAGAGGCAAAGCTCTCAATTTACCGGTCATTCCTACCCTCACCTATGGTGACGAGCTGTGGATCATGACAGAAAGAACAAGATCAAGCGGCTGAATTGAGGTTCCACTGCAGGGTGTCCAGACTCTCCCTCAGAGGTAGAATGAGAAGCGCGGTCATCTGGGAGAAAAGCTCAGAGTCGAGCCGTTGCTCCTCCTCATTGAGAGGAGCCAGATGAGGTGGTTTGAGTATTTAGTTAGGATGCCTCCTGGATGCTTCACTGATGACCACGTGTCACCGGGTGGAGGCCCCGGGGGATGACGCAGGACACACTGGAAAGACTACATCTCCCGGCTGGTCTGGGAACGCCTCGGGATCCCCCCGGAATAGCTGGACGAAGTAGCTGGGGAGAGGACAGTTTGAGCTTCTCTGCTTAAGTTCTGGATAAGCGGAATAAAATGGATGGGTGGATATTTACTCCGCTATGGTTTTTAGTTGCGTTAATCTACTTTTTAATCTAGGTACTGCTTCCTGTATGTAAGCAAATTGTCCTGAGAGAGCTGGCTTGTATTTGTGTTGCTTTGCCTCCCGCTGCTGGCGTTTTAGGGTAATTATTTTTCTTGTTAAATTCAACCCTCTGTTGTGATAGGTAGATTTGCTTCAATACAAGCAGGTTTAGGCTACCACATCAACGCCTACACAGCTAACGTTAGCAGCAAACACATAGCGAGCCATCACAGAACTCTTCGCCAAACTAAACTTGAGAACACCTCATGTATGAGTAAGTGTGAGACCAACAGGCTGACAAATCTATTGTACTTGTTGATGATGAACAATGTTATTTTTGGTGTGCTAACTTACAGCAATGTAATTGATATTTTATATGCATTATTTGAATCAGGAAAAGCAACAAGTTGTTCTTACCATTTTGAATGTGTTAACTTCAGCACTTTAGGACCTGATGTTTTATTTTATTTTCTAATATGAAGACTGACAAAAGAACAAGGCAATAGCTCTCCTGGTGGTTGAAACTAAAATTTGTAGGCAGCAGAGACTAGTCTCAAATGCAGTGGAATATAAATGGATAGGACGCCATCTGTTTAAGTGTTTAAAAACAATAAAGGACATTTAAAAAATTACTTTTCCACCACAATAATATAATACATTTAAATAAAAAATATCTCAGAGGGCTTTCTCAGGAATTTTTAGGTGAGTCTAAAAAAGAGATTAATTAGATCAATTAATTACAGATTACAATTAATCACTCATTCTTTTTAAATGCTTGACAGCACTCCTTATTAAAACAGTTGTTTTTAAATTGTTGTTTTTTAAATGTACTGTATACCCAATGAATCGGGGTTCCCTGTACAGTGGTCCCTTGAGATACGAATGACCAAACTTATGAGTTTTACAAGATACGAGCAGTCGTTCAGACGATTTTTGCTTTTACTTGTGAGCAAAAAAAGGAGATAGAGCGCTGTATGTTGGCAGTGAACTCAGCGCACTTTCCAACAAACCAGCAGTTTGACAGATAGTGAACAATTCTTCAAACAAAATACTTCTAGCTGTTTATTCCCACTCCCAGTTGAAGTTTACTGTCAAACTAAGTGTATTGTGTATTTAAAACAACCACATACTCTAACTTTGCCTTACGACAGTCTGTTTAGCTTAATGCAAACAAACAATGCATAATGCTGTAGACAGGCTAACGAATAGCTTCGGTATCCATGTTACAGCAACGGATGCAGTATTTGAACACAAATGGTGGAACAATACATGGGATAGACAATATAACAATACTCAGGCATATATTTATCTTTTGCACAAAAAAAAAGACTAATATTACTGCAGCTCACTGAATCAGTTGTAAAACTCTTCTCAAACCTGTGTATGTCTGTCTGTTTTATACTGAACACAGGTAGCCAAGGCATGCACACCAGAAGGAGCGACACAATGTCCATTGAATTGAGGCAAAACTGTGGCAGAAACATTGTTTTAATTCTATTTAATTATTTATTATACTCCTATATTTATTGAAATACAATATCATAGAGTGCTGTTTTTCCTCATTAAAAACATTACATCTTTATTTAGTAGGCTGGAACGGATTAAAAGCATTTCCATTCATTTCAATGAGGAAAGAAGATTTGAGATACAAGTGAATTGAGTTACAAGCATGGTCGCAGAACCAATTAAACTTGCATCTCAATGCACCACTGTATATGCTTTGAATTACCTTGACAAACAGGTATCAAGCAGTCGGTGATTTCATACTGGACGGGCAACACAGACACTGGGTCCAAAACAATGCAATCCTCATTAAAGACATCTTGGAAACTCCACTGAGAATATGGATCTATCTCTGAGCCCATAGCCAAATCCTGTGTTGAAAAAAAAAATTTATGTTATTCATACTCATTTTTCTTCTTACATTAAACAAGACCAAGAGTTAGCCTAACAGCAAAATTGCCTGTGATTTTACCTACTGTTACCATACAAAAAGTAAAACATTTGCTAAAAATGTTGTTTTGCTTGGTGGAACGGTGGACGACTGGTTAGCATATCCGCCTCACAGTTCTAAGGACCCGGGTTCAAATCCGGCCTCACCTGTTTGGAGTTTGTATGTTCTTACCGTCCCTGTGTGGGTTTTCTCCAGGTACTCTGGTTTCCTCCCACATCCCAAAAACATGCATGGTAGGTTAATTGAAGACTCTAAATTTCCCGTAGGTCTGAATGTGAGTGCGAATGCTTGTTCGTTTACATGTGCCCTGCGATTGGGTAGCGACCAGTTCAGGGTGTACTGCGCCTCTCGCCCAAAGATAGCTGGGATGGGCTCCAGCACGCCTGCAACCCTAGTGAGGATAAGCGGTACGGAAGATGAATTAATTAATGTGTTTTTCGTGTTTATATCCATCCATCCATCCATTTTCTGAGCCGCTTCTTCTCACTAGGGTCGCAGGGGTACTGGAGCCTATCCCAGCTATCATCGGGCAGGAGGCGGGGGAAACCCTGAACTGGTTGCCAGCCAATCGCAGGGCACATACAAACAAACAACCATCCGATTGAGCCCCGGTCCTCAGATACACAATATCACCCAACAATACGTTTGGGCCTGCCACGTCGGACCGACATCTTCCCCCGCCATCGGAGACCACCAGGTGGTGATCAGTTGACAGCTCCGCCCCTTTTTTCACCCGAGTGTCTCAGACATGCGGCCGCAAGTCCGATGACACGATCACAAAGTCGATCATCGAACTGCGACCTAGGTTGCCCTGGTGCCAGGTGCACGTGCGGACACCCTTATGCTTGAACATGGTGTTCGTTATGGACAATCCGTGATGAGCACAGAAGTCCAATAACAGACCACCGCTCGGGTTCTGATCGGCGGGGCCGTCCCTCCAGGTCTCACTGTCATTGCCCACGTGAGCATTGAAGTCCCCCAGCTGAACGATGGAGTCCACAGAGGGAGCGCTCTCCGGCACCCCCTCTAAGGACTCCAAAAAGGGTGGGTACTCTGAAATGCTGTTTGGTGCATAGGCACAAACAACAGTCAAGACCCATCCCCCCCACCCAACTCACACTGCACCCGACCCCTATGGCCCTCCCACAGGTGGGGAGCCCATGGGAAGGGGGACCCACGTTACCCTTTCGGGCTGTGCCCGGCGGTGCCCTATGGGTGCAGGCCCGGCCACCAGGCGCTCGCCTTCGAGCCCACCTCCAGGCCTGGCTCCAGAGGGGAGCCCCGGTGAGCCGCGTCCGGGCAAGGGAAACCTCAATCCATTAATATTTTTCATCATCGGAGTCTTTTAGCCGTGCTTTGTCTGGTCCCTCAAGCAACAAACTCTGACAATGGTTTTCTGAAGTGTTCCTGAGCACACGTGGTAACATCCTTTACAAAATGATGCTGGTTTTTAATGCGGTGCTACCTGAGCGATCGAAGGTCATGGGCATTCAATGTTGGTTTTCAGCCTTGTCGCTTACGAGCAGAGATTTTTTTTTATTATAATATGGACCGTGGATGATAACATTTCAAAATGCCTTGCAATTTTACGTTAAGAAATGTTCTTAAGGCGGCACGGCGGACGACTGGTTAGAGCGTCTGCCTCACAGTTCTGAGGACCGGGGTTCAATCCCCGGCCCCGCCTGTGTGGAGTTTGCATAATCTCCCCGTGCCTGCGTGGGTTTTCTCCGGGCACTCCGGTTTCCTCCCACATCCCAAAAACATGCATGGTAGGTTAATTGAAGACTCTAAATTGCCCATAGGTGTGAATGTGAGTGCGAATGGTTGTTTGTTTGTATGTGCCTTGCGATTGGCTGGCAACCGGTTCAGGGTGTACCGCGCCTCCTGCCCGATGATGGCTGGGATAGCTCCAGCATGCCCGCGACCCTAGTGAGGACAAGCGGCTCAGAAAATGGATGGATGGATGGATGGAAATGCTCTTAAACTGTTGGACTATTTGCTCACGTAGTTGTTGTGGTGAACCCCAGCTCATCCTTGGTGGTGTACAACTGAGCCTGTTGGGGATGCTTGTTTTATACCCGATCATGACATTCACCTGTTTCCAATTAACCTGTTCACCTTGGGAACATTCAAAAAATTTTTTTTTTTGAGAATTAATCAATTTTCCCAGTCTTTTGTTACTCCTGTCCCAACTTTTTGGGAATGTGTTCCAGCCGTCAAATTAAAAATGAGAGAATATTTGGAAAAGATGCAATAACGTTCATCATTGTGAACATTAAATAACTGATCTTTGTTGTGCACTCAATTGAATATAGGTTGAAAATTACAAATCATTGTATTCTGTTTTTATTTACATTTTACGTAATGTCCCAACTTCATTGGAATTGGGGTTTGTAAATATGTCCCTCTTTAAAATAAATAAATAAATAAACTTGCAGACCTTGGCTACGAAGCCGTAGTTGTCTGATAATTGGCATTGATGATAGATGTCCATGGCGAGCCGTGTTGACTTGCAAAGCTCCAAACAGTCCAGCAGCAAGTCTGTAATCATGTTTATGCAGTACATTTATGACAAACAATGAAAACATAAACCCTGAAACGTGCTAAGATTGCACAAGATTGTGCCTATGCCCTGACTAAATGGTAAAGTAGTACAGTAATTGGTCCGAGGAAGTATGTTCAAGTGATACATCTCAACTCAGAAACAAGCTTTGTATGTCTGGGAGGAGGCAAGTTTAGCCTGGGTTCTTGTTAGTGGAAGTTACGGAACATCTTCACTGCATGTGCATGTACACGTTGAAGGGAATATAGAATACTTTATATTCTAATATGTAATTCTATATGTAATAGAATATAATATAGAGTTTCAGGGTCTAACTAGCTTGGAAGAGGATGTGTATTACAGTATAATCAGATAAGGGGGTAGGGGTTTTATTGCAGGAAAACCCCCCCCATCAGGTGGTATTTGGAGACACATCTCAAGGAAGAAAGGAACTGCGGGGAGCCACTATAAACATTGAATGCAGGAATGCAGGCGACACCTGGAGCAGAAGTCTGGAGCCAGATCAAATGGTCATCATTCTGCAGGACAACGATGACGTCAGATTACGGACCAATCAGACGACAGCGATTACATACTGGCCTGTTTGAAACATTGTATAAGTCTGGGGTAGAATCAGATAGTTTCAGTTCGACTACTTTATCTGCTAAGGATAAGATGGGGTAGTTACGAACCCAGAGCTCTGCAAATGTATAGACTCCTCTGTCAGGAATAAATTGGTTGGTTTTGATACATTGTTGTGAACGAAGTTCTTTCACGAAAACGAACACGCTTGGAACCACGGGAGTTAGGAGATTTTAAAACACAGGTTCCTTTAACGTGCAGAGAGGATGTATTTTTTCCCCCCAAATCAAATAATCTGTAAGTCATTTGTTTTTTTTCGGACAATGTAGTAAGATGAGCTTGAAACAATATTTATATCTGCGAATGTGGCTCTCCTTTTGCACATGCAAGGGCATTACAGTAACTTACGTAAGTATACTGTAAAAAACAATTAAAAAACGCTTTATAGCGGGGCCTTGAACATGAACCGCGATATAGCCGGGGACCACCGTACACACATTCTCTAGGCTTTAAAAGGAATTTGAAGACAATTCTGGGTGTTTACCCGGGTGGCACACAGTGACAGCCTGGCAGGCGAGGTGGTGGATGACGGCTGGCAGGTCCTTGTCGTGGGGCAGCACCATGGGCACGTCAGCCTCCAGCATGTGGCACAGCGTCTTGGCGGCAGTGAACAGCACCTTGCCGGTGCCCGTGTTGTAGTGGTGTTCATAGAGCTCGCTAAATACCAACGCAAAAGTAAACATAGTTAGTGTAGACAATGTTGAAAAATACAGTTTAACCACTCGGGGGCGGTGGGGCACTGATACACGGGGTAGGGACAATTTTCGGAGGTTTCGCTCTCGTCTTCAGGACCGATAACTAAAACCTCTGTTTTGTCCTGGTTAAGATGAAGGAAATTCACTGCCATCCATGACTTACCAAATGGACTAAAATACTAAAATACAGTTAAGAAGGGCATCATTTGGCCATGTGTCATCAGGAGACACGGCGATGTACAGCTGCGTAACTGTGGAAGCTGATGACGTCCCCAAGGGGAAGCGTGTATACACGTTAAAAAGAATTGAACATCAAATTGACCACTGGGGCACCCCACACTCAACTGTATGTGTTCAGGAAGAATATGTATCTACACCTACAAATAAACTTTGATTTGTGAAATAGGAGCTGCACCAATTAAAAACAGTACCAGCAAGGCCAACCACGTTTTGGAGTCCTTTTAATAAAATGCTATGATCTTTGATACTGTATCAAAGGCGGCTCCTGAGTTCCAGTAGAACCAGGACTGTGAGTTTTTATGAATCAGCAATACACCTAATGTGATTTAAAACTTTTAAAAGGGCTGCCTTGGTACTGTGGTTCATCCTAAACCCAGAGTGATATTTTTCTAAAATATTGTTTCTGTTTAAGAAACAATTTAGTTTGTAAAACACCAGTTTTTCTGAAATTTTACATAAAAATGGTAGGTTGGATACAGGGCGGTAATTATTTAAAATATTGGGGTCTAAATTACTCTTCTTCAGAAGGGGCTTCACCACTGCCGCTTTGTGAGGAAGAGACCCGTTTGGAGAGAGTAATTCATAACATTTTAAATATGTTCCTCAAAGAAAGCATAAACTGTTTTTAAGAGTGATGTGGGAATTGGATCTAAAAGGGAGGTTGTTGGTTTTACAAAACTCAACCAAATGTCCTTGCATCAACCAGAGCAAAACTCTCCAGTGTTTCCTCAGATAAAAGTGGCGGTAAAGGTGTGTTGAAAATTACATTCTGAGAAAAAAAAAGGCTGGATCTGATACAATCAATTCGAACTTCCTCGCATATGGTCCCTAATGGTGTCACGGGAGCATTTATAAAATTAGTGTTGGTTCAAAGGTCTAAAGTTCAGAAAATGTACTTTTGTTTGAAAAGGAAAGGATTGTTTTTGTTATTTTTTTATTTCATTGTTTCTCCATGGTGGTGTAGGTTTAATTTTTATTGTTTTAGTTAAAAGTGTAGCCACTGAGTCTAAAGTTGACTTCGCTTTGGTGTTGAAATTATCAACAATAAACTCGCAGGGAGCAGGAAGAATGTCAGCAGGGGTGTTCTGTAAAATCTCTCATCATACCTGAGGATGGGGAGGGCTTTTTGGACATTGCCTGTCCCCAGAGCTCGCAGGGCCAGGTCGGACCAGAGCTCCTGCTCGCTACGCTGCAGCAACCTGCCCAGACGACGCAGGCCGGCCTCGGTGGAGACGGTTGTGGACGAGCCGGGGCTCCGCGTACGCTCATACGCAGCAATATGACGCTCCCTGATTTGTTTCTGGATGTTGGGGTCTTCGTAGTTGGCGGGGGTGAAGAAGATATCAAAATCCTCCTGAAGAAAACCAATGATTATCTGGGTCTGAATGTATGATTACTTTAATTAAAAAGGGGTGTTATTGTGAGAATTGATAGGTCAACCTGGTGTGTGGCATTCACCTGTAGGTGGGCGATGGCCTTGAACATGAGGAGATTACTTTCACACGCCATGCTTTTAAAAGTGTCATCTGCAGAAGACATAAAGACAAGCCTGATTAAAAAATATATACAATCTGATTCATTTTTTTTTTTTTAAATGTACGTAACTTTGAGTCTCACATATTGTCGCTGTCGGGCAGAAACCTATGTCCAAATTTGATCAATTTCATGTTTTTCACCAATCGATACTATTGGTCAGTCTGAGAGGTGGTTAGATTAGCCCAGAATTTTACTTAACCAAGAGTACTGTTACTTTCAAATAACATGACTCAAAAAGTAAAAAGTAGTTCTCCAGATAAATACTTGAGTACAAGTCAGAAAAATATTTAATGAAAAAAAATAAGTACTGAGTAACTGGTGAGATGCCATTTCTCCCATGTTTTACATCAATGAATCACTTTGAAAACTTTGTTTCTGTTTACTGTGCGGTCATGTGACGACTACATGGCTCCGTTTGATTGGTCAAATGGAGTCAAATGTCACTAGCAGTTAAGTTGGATTGGAGGAAATGAGTTAGGTGACAGGAATTCTCTGACGAACGAAAATAAATCACGCAAGCAATAATCAGTACCATGGAGGAAAATAGAAGTTGCGAGGGGAATGTACCGTAACTTCTTAACAAAAATACTTAAGTAACAGTAAAAAGTGCAAAGAAATGTTAATTAAAACAACTCTGACATTTAGAACAATTAAAAAAAAAAAAAACTTACCTAAGTAAATGTAAGTCCAGTCTCTCTGTATCTCTAATGCAACCTGCTCCAAGTTATGTAGCTGTGCCACTGTTATTTCAGAAATGAGTAAATGTTGTACTTACGATTGTGTATGACACGCTGGTGTTTCAGTAACTCCACCATCTCCTGGGCAATGACCATCTTCTGTTTCTTGTGCTAGTACAGACACGCATATTGGCTAAACTCTTAAAACTCAAGTACAGTAGTCAAAATGATATAGCGAGGGAACACTTTTATATCAAATCAATGTCATTAATCCGTTTCACCTCCCCAAAAAAACAAAATTTTTGTTACATTTTTGATAAATAAAAATTAGTACACACTCTCTCTCTCTCTCCATCTCTCTCCTACGCCTTTCCCCACTTAGCTGCAGGGACGGCTGCCTTTGTCTTTAGCTTCCAGGAATTCCTGTTCGCAGAATTCTCTGCCTTCACGTTGTAGTGAAGCAAATCCTGATGTACATTTTCTTCCCATCTCTTCTTTGGCCTTCCTCTTGGTCTTTTTCCTTCGACCTGCATATTAATAGCCTCCCTAACAGGGTCATCTTCCTCCATCCTCATGACATCCATACCACCTCATCCTGAAATCCTTCACCTTCTCATTGATATCATTCACCCCTAGCGCCGTCCTGATGTGCACACATCTTTCTTTATCCTTCAGTGTCACTCCCTTGATTCATCTTAGCATCCTCATTTCTTTTGCCTCTTAGATCCTCGCCTCCTTTTTCTCCATTGTCCATACTTCTGCCCCATACAACAGCACCGGTTATATAACTGTGTTGTATAGCTTTACTTTTAGTCTTCTGGGCATTTTCTTGTCTCCAGTAAGACTTGACAATTCTCTACACCTTACCCACACTGCTGTCACTCTTGCTCTTACCACTGTTTAAAAAAATGTATATATATATATATTTTTTTTTTTTTAATAATGTGAGCGCATGTAAAGAAATAAACTGATTTCATTAAGTGATATTACTGCACACACCTATATTTTTGCATTGGATGAGTGCCTTTAAGGGGCGTGGCCTAGTCTGTGACTTCAGGAGCTGAGCCGGTTAGCCAATGAATCGCCATTTGAGTGTCTGGTGTGAGTTGTGCCCTACAGCCACTCCTTGCCAGTGGTCTCATTTTGAAGCTTGCTCATATCTTAAAGGTCGTCAACACAAAGCACCCCCCCCCCCCCCCCCCCCCCCGCACACACACGCACAAAACATTGACTAAGCATCAGCTTGTAACTTTAAAAACATACCCGCAAGTCAAGGTACCACTGTATGAGCAATTGAAGGTCTCGTACCAAACCAACTTTTTCTAGTGTTTGGAATGTAATATTGGCGCTATGGTGCCTCAATAAACATGTGAAATATGATTTAAAATCATCCACGCATTCCTGAGTTCCAGACTTTTTTTTGCCTAGAGGCCTCAAATCAGGTTATTCGAATTTCTCCATCTTCTCAATGTCACTAGCTAAGATCTCTGCCTACCACACCGGTCCCGAGCCAGCGCTGTCAACAAAACAAACACGTGTGCTCTCACAAGTGGGTCTTCTACATGGAGTCAACCAATCAGAGGAAAAGGGGCGGTCTTAGCCAAATATGGACAACGTAGATAAAAAAAAACTGGGTCACACAGCCTTTTCAGGACAATCATATGACATATTTTAAATGCAATTGACACTTTTATACTAAGTCCATGTTGGAGAGTCACTCGATGGAGGTCTAAATTGCCAAAATATGGGACCTTTAAAAACATTTCAGGGTGGGGCCTGTATTATTCTAAAAAAATGTATCTTCCCGGCAGGTAGCAAATAGCAAGGGTTCACTGTATATTAAGTAATCTTAACTCACGTCATGAGAGATGTGGTCTTTGTCCTCCAACTTCAGCATGGCCCAGGAAGTGAGACGCTCCATCACACAGGAAATCTCTTTACAGGGCAAACTCTTTAGTGTGGCGACACACGTGTTGCTCTGGAATTATTATTATTTTTTATTTAATTAAAAAAACAGAAGATTGTCATGGCCAGGAAACAAAATAAATTCCTGCGTACGGAAACACTTACCTGGCCATGGCTAATCAGCTCGATGAGATACAAATAGTAGATATGTGATGTCGGAAGTTTGTACACTTCCGCTAGAGTCAGGGCGTCCTGCAGACAATTCGGAGAGTCCTGCTTCAAGATGTATCGAACTACCGTCTGCAAAACAGAAGATAGTTAAAGGTGGAAAAAAAAATTAATACAGTGAATCCACTATATTGTAGCTTTTTAAGCAATCTTTTTTGTTTGTTTTTTTACTGGTTTTAACTAGGGCTGTCCCGATCTGATTAATTGGGGTCAATCACGTTATTTTTAGCTGCTCAAGATCGGGTGTAAAAGATCGGTTTTATACGGTGGCCGACATGGGCGCTGCAAACGACCATATGATGCAAATGCAGGAATGACACAACACTAAAAATACACGAGCACATGAAAGAAGAGCAAAATAAAAATGCTGCAAATAAAAAATGCTGCAATCACAAAAAATAACAGCAAGACAAAAATGCTGCGAGATAAAAATGCTCCAATAACAGAAAACAACTGCAAAGGAAAAATGCTGCAAACAAAAAAAAAATCCCAAAACAACTGCATGAGAGAACTGCTGCAGATTCACACTATACAATGGAAGTGTGCCAGGACACTGGGGGGCGGGGGGCAGCCACGTCAGATCAGGGGGTGCCTTTCATAGATACTAGATACCCCAGCGCCCTGTATCAGTCCGACTAACAGCCGTGCTTACATGGCGGCCATGTTGGGCAGGTCGTCGTTCCCATAGAAGGCAATGGATGGAAACTTAAATTAGTCGTAACTTGCTCATTTCTCAACTGATTTTTAGTGAGGGTTACTGTTTTGCCAACGCCAAAACGTATGCGATCAATACGCAACATTTGATAAAAAGAGCCCCCCCCCCAAAATATATATATATCGGTATGCAGCACATTGTACCGGCATCCTTGGTCTTTTAGTTTTCTCGCCGTCCACACGTTGAATGCGCTGATGATTTTGACCTCGTGAGTTTAAAGTCACCTTCGGCATGGAGCTAAAAAATCTGTCATCCCGGAGATTGTGCCCCCGAGTGGCCTAGTGGACTTCCGCTGTGTGACGTGAACTTGCAGCATTTCTCTGGCGGTTATTTTGGGATTTGTTTTCTTTGTTGAACTTGCAGCATTTTTCTTTTGCAGTTGTTTTCTGTAATTATAGCATTTGTTATCTTACAGCATTTTTTTTTGCTGTTTTCTGTGAGTGCAGCATTTTTTATCTTGCCTTGTTTTTTTGCCGTTGTTTTATGTGCTTTTGTGTTTTTCGTCTTGCATCATTCCTGCTATGCAGTATATGGCCATTTGCAGCGCATTTGCTCCTGTCGACCACCTTAGTTTTATCAATTTTCTGACATTTTAAAGG
Source organism: Phyllopteryx taeniolatus (assembly GCF_024500385.1). Taxonomy (NCBI): domain Eukaryota; kingdom Metazoa; phylum Chordata; class Actinopteri; order Syngnathiformes; family Syngnathidae; genus Phyllopteryx; species Phyllopteryx taeniolatus. Next base: position 12,785,726 of record NC_084504.1, on the reverse strand, counting down.
TTACAAAGTGACAAAATAATCAAAATTGCCCATAAGTGTGACTGTGAGTGCGAATGGTTGTTTGTTTGCATGTGCCCTGCGATTGGCTGGCAACCGGTTCAGGGTGTACCCCGCCTCCTGCCCGATGATAGCTGGGATAGGCTCCAGCACGCCCGCGACCCTAGTGAGGAGAAGCGGCTCAGAAAATGGATGGATGGATGGATGACACACAGTGTGTGTGTGTGTGTGTGTGTATGCATGCGTCTGCCCTTTGCAACACGGCGGGTTGTGGGTGGTCATTATAGCTCAAAGTTTAGGTTATGTTGGCTTTTAGGCTCCGGGTCCGGACGATCACTGACTGTGCGCAGCCCAGACAGATACGAGGAGAAACGTAGCAGGGGAAAGATAGCGACTCGGCGTGGAAGTTGAGTTAAAGATGGAGAAAGGTTATTATGAAACAAAACAAAGGTTTTGAAAAAACATAACCTCTACGGTTCAGTTGTTAAGATTTGTTAAATTAAAATACTGTATGTAAAATGGCTTGCTTTGGCTGAACAGAAAAGGGGAAACACTTTTTTTTTTTTTTTTTCTGAGGTTCAGCACTTTATTTGAACACGTATAACTTTCTCTTTTTACTTACTTGCTCCAATTTTGAAATGCAGCCCTACTTTTATTTAGTAAATGAGAGAACATTTACACAGTTGTGCTCATATGTTTGATTACCAGGGCAGAATTTGTAAGAGGTGTACAATTAAATAAACATTTAAGCAGTCTTGTGGGATTTTCATTTTCTTGGACTCAGACTGGCTGCTGGTAACATCACGCATTCTCGGCTGACCACGTTTAGTTTAGTTTTCAACCACTAGGGGGGCGCGACCTCCGCGATGGCACCTTGCGTCCTGCATCTTGGAAGGCTTCTGATAGTGGATCAAGATCCTGGTCATTGAGTAGAAAATAAAACTCCTCCTGGATCTGCTTCAGGAACAACGGAGTTATGTGGCCATTGTGAAGGGAACGCAAGACAAGCTGTCGACTCGCAACATAACAACCGGCATTACTGCTATTTAGGGTTATTCACAGCACATCATCCTTGCAAAAAAAATAAGAAATTGCGTTCAAATAGATTGACAGTTGTTTTTAAAAAGTGTATTTTACTAAGTTTAAATGTGTTTAAAGCATGTGGAAGGGATAAAACTATGTAAAAACAATCTTTCGTATATGGTGTCCAAATTTTCACCTATTGCAGTTGGGTCTGGAATGTATCCCCTGCAATTGACAGCTGTTCAATGCATTTTACCATAATTTGATTTGGGTTCGAGAGGTTGTAACTGCGGATCCCGTAGGCACGCAGAAGTTTTCGGATTTCCATCAGACGGTAGCTCTCCTTTAAAAGTTCCTGCCTGTGTTAGAGCCATAAATCAGACAAATGCAAGTGATGATTTTTAAAATAGCAATTAAACGACTGTTAAATTAGTATCACGTGCCCATCCCTTGGGAGAGTAGTGATGACATACTTGGGTCCTTCAATCTCCAGGTACTGCAGAACCATCTCCTCCACCACGTTACTCCAGGGGAAGGCGGCTTTCTGCATGATCTCTAGCACGGCGTCTACCATTAGCTGCGGGGAATAGTTTTCATGTTTCATAAGTTAAGATGTCAATGTAAGCAACAAATTTCTTGTGTAATGTGACTTACATCCATATCTGCCATGCATCCCAGCACTGCCACTGCTCTGGCTTCCCATGCTGTGAAACGTGTTGTGGTTTTGGAGCTACAACGTTCTAGCATATCCTGGTTTTATAAAATTAAACAAAGACATTTATTTGAATGGTACTTCACATCAAGCTGGACTGTGCTTGTGCTTTTGTTTTTACCTTAATGTACTGTAGAAGGAGCTGATCCAAAAGAATGTCATGCTCCTTAGCATAAGGCAGAACGTTGTTTTCCACAGTGGCGGAGATCAGCACTGGAGCCGCCACTTTATCCAGCATGAGGAACGCCACACTGGGTACCTTTCCCTAAAAGTTACATAAAAAAAAGTTGCAACTGTAAACAGGAAAAAAAAACACCTCATTTTACAGGAATAAAGTAACAGAAGCATAGCTGTAGACTCTCAACAGCTGTGTGCAACTACTACTACAAGTGTCATAGAATTTTACCAGTTAACTTCTACTCCTTCACTGGTAATAGTAGTAGCAACACACATCTATCTAACTATTGCACAGTTTTGCATCACTAGTAACAAGTTGTATGCCAAAAGTTGTCCTACTGGTGGACATAAATGTCTTACAGTAGTGGAAAAAGATGATACTGGTGCGTTCTAATTGTTCTGTTTCACTAGTGAGAACACAGAGTACTTGTACAGAGACCTGAAGATGGATATCAAGGCTACAGAATAAATGCTCAAAAGGTTTCCCCTAATCCTGCATTACAGCACTAAGTGCTCTCCAGGTAGCAGGCAACTCTGCCACCTCGGGTGTGTGAGCAGTATTGGCCAATCAAACACAAACCTTCTCAAAGAGGGAAAGGGAAAGTCTGCAGTTGTATTTGGTGTGAAGGTCCAGCAGCTGACGTAAATTGGACACCAGGGTCCTTAGGTTCTCTACTTCTTCTGAGCTGTAATTGTCATCCTGAGAAAGACAAGACAAATAGCAGACTACATGATGATTTGGATGGCCGAGAGCAGGGGTGAAAAAAGTATGGCCCATTCCATCCTTTAATCCCGCCTACCAAGTCTGTAGATTATCAAGAGTCCTGTAATAATTTTTGATTTAGACATTTTTCACACCTAAAAATATTTAATTAAAACGTTTTTATTCAGGAGGCACGGTTAGCACATCTGCCTCACAGTACTGAGGACCCGGGTTCAAATCCGGCCTCGCCTGTGTGGAGTTTGCATGTTCTCCCCGTGGCGGCATGAGTTTTCTCCAGGTACTCTAGTTTCCTCCCACATCCCCAAAACACGCATGGTCGGTTAAGTGAAGACTCCAAATTGCCCATAGGTGGGAATGTGAGTCTTAATGGTTGTGCCCTGCAATTGGCTAGTGATCAGTTCAGGGGCTTTTACCCTCAAAATATTTCATTTCCCCATTGTTGCCACCCATTCAGTCCACACTAGTAGCCTGCTGCAGCTTTCTCCCTACAATCTAAACTAGATGAGGAAAAACTGGCTTGGTTTTTGTTTTTTTTTTTGTTTTGTTTTTTTAAATGGGGAATTAAAATAAAAACAGGACTTTTGTCATTAATGTGCAAACAAAAACACACAACTCAGTATGACAGGAAAAATGGTCAAATGACATTGATAACTTTGGATTCCTCTGGATGACTATATTAACAAAATAATTTATCTACTCATAAAACAAAATAAATTCCATATTACCACAATGTGATGGTACAGTGTTTAAAATAAAGCATTTTGATCCGAATAATAATTTTCCTAGGAATCCATTTTTACAATTGTGTACTGTATTACAAAAGAACACATTCGTTCCCATTTACGCAGTGACCCTGAAGGCACCTCTTGCACTCATGCAGCTACTACGTGCCAACATCGCAGCAGACCCTCCGATGTGACTATCGCGCACACGTACATCACAATGACATGCTCAAACAAAATATCGTGCAGCCACAGTACTGACATTTAATATTTTTTCTTTATTTTATTAATTTGTTTAAACATTTTTTTCTAAATAAAATAAAAATATTTGTCAAATGAACACGTTAATAAGTACAATTGAAAATATTATTTAAAATTAGTACAAATTTTGAAATCTATTTTAAAAAATTAATAATTGGCAGATTTATTATAAATTAATGATAAGTAATATAATCAAAATGAGAATGAAATCTTATTTATTATTTGTAAAATACTTTATACAATACAGGGTATTTTTTTTCTTCCCTTTTTTTCTACCTCGTTGACAAATGACTTTGACCATGGCTCTGCTTTAAAGTTAAAAATTGTCCCTCGGCGCAAATGTTTGCCCACCCCTATAGGCGCTGGGTTAGTGTGTTTAAAAAAAAAACTTACAGATTTCATCCATGACCATAAAGATGGCAGTCCGAGCTCTGCCAAGGCTAGCCCATTGATTGGCCAAGTGCCCTGAAAAAACACATCTTTTGAGGTTAACAACTTCAAGATTGAAATTGGGGGAAAACATTTTTTCACTCTACCTTTTCAATCAGCTCCAGATTGCGTGCCCTCTGCTCTATCCATCTCGCCAGGATTTTCTAAAGCCAAGTAAAACAGTTTAGCACTAGTTTGTTTTTTTCTGGTCAATGTAAGAGAAGTATACTAAACTATACTACCTGTCCTGGTGGAAACGCTTTCCGGACAAAAGGAAGAAACACTGTCCTAAACCAGGGACACAGGTCTTGGGATGGCAGATCCTCTGGAATGGCATCCAGGACGGCCTCCAGACTGCTCTCATCAAAGCTGCCTGCAATCTGGCCCTTTAAAAAGAAATCACCACAAATCTTATCTCACTCACCCTTCACAGGAATACAGGGATCTCGTTTGATGTGCATCTGAGACGCATAAAGTACTATCAATCTGCGTCATCTGACGCAGAGCTATGGCTTAGTACTCTGCCGTGGTGCTGCAAATGCGGCGTATTAATATTTTTCTTTTTTTTTGGAGGAGACAGGACTAGAGTGAGACTAATTTGGTCGCTTATGCGCCCTAATTTCTGAATGGTGCAGCAGAGAGAGAGAGCGAGAGAGAGAGGATTTATACATTCTCTTCTATTATGTTTTATGACTATACAGCTGAAGGAATTCAACTCGTATCTCAAGGCACCACTGTATATAAAAAATATCCAACTTTATTCTCGTAAAATTAAAACTTTTTCGAGATGAATCTGATTTATCAAAAATGTAATACATTTTTCTTGAAAACACAAAATATTTTTTCCGTGAAATGCAAGACATTTTCCTCAAAAATATCCAGCTGTATTTGCGTAAAAGCATGACTTTTTCTCAAAATTGTACAACTTTTGCCACAAAAAGTTCTCTTTTTAAACTGCTAGATTTTTATAAAAAAAATAAACTTTTTCTGGAAAATCAGACTTTCTTCTTCAAAATCAATATTGATAAGATTGCAACTTTTTCTCAATAGTTCAAGACCATCTTGAAACTATTCTACTATTTCAACAATTTTTTTTCAAAATCGAAACGACACATTCCTGGAGAAGGTGGTCTTTTCGTTACCTCATATTTCAGCCAGAGGAGTTGAGCCCCCCTCAAGTCGCCATCTCTCAGGTGGGTCAGAATGTCTCCTAATGTGTCCGTGCTGTTCAGGAACTCAATCCAGGCGATGCCGCTGTGCGTGACAGAAACGTACCACAATCACTGCAAATATACCTCAATGCGGTAGATTTTGCTACAAAATGCAAGAGTGTACTTGAATTTTTCGTGGCCGTGAAGGCTGCAAAACGTTGCCAGTCTGGCTAAAGCCTCGTAGATCTGTAAGGACGAGTACCGCGTGGCGGCGTAGCTTAGCATCTTCTCCGCCGTCTCGAAGGTCGGCCACGGAGCCTTGAGGCAGTAATCCACCACATACTGCTCGTCCTGGACCAGGTGTAAACAGCGATGGGAGTATATTTTTCAGGTATCTGTACTACACTTCGGGATTTATTTTTCTGACAACCTTTTACTTTTACTCCCTAGTTCCTACATTTGAAAACCTATACTTTCCATCGTAATGTTGCTGCTGCTCATGTCTTAACTGAAACATGTAAGGAGCACATAACTCCAGAGTGTTATCTACTGTTTCTCTTGACTCAACGGTACTCACAGCAATCTTCATCAGGTTGATTCTGGCCTCCTCCACGAGTTCGGACCACACGTCTTGTCCGTAGCCGCCCACTGACGCCGAGGCTAGCTGCTCCAGCACGAAGTCCAGCTTCACCTTGTAAACCAGCTGAACAAAAAGCAGCATTGTTAGGAGGTTTTAATTTGATCAGTGTTTCCACATACTTTACATTCACCAAAAAAATCTCACGGCACATCACCAGATGAGAATGTGACAAAAAGTGGATAGACAGGTTAATTGTTCTGCCTGTCACTATATTTTTCTGGTATAGATAGATTAATAAATATACATTATTTGTAGTAAATACATAATTTTTAAATCAATGAAGTGAAATTGGTGAAGTTCCCATGGAACACCCATTGGGAATCACTGGGTTAGAGAACCCCACCCATCATTAGCTTGTTTTGACTCAATACAAGTACAGCAGTACCTTGACTTACGAGATGAAGTCGTTCCGTGACCAAGTTTGTAACTCAATTTACTCATATCAAATCAATTTTACCCATTGAGATTTTTTGAAATGCCATTAATCTGTTCACAGCACAATTTTTTTGTTACTTTTTTTTTTTTAATTAAGAAAAATAGCAGTATTGGACAAAAATAAGATAATGCAAAGAAAATTGGTTCTAAAAAGTGTAATTACTGTACATAATGTATTCGTGTGTTGGATGTGTGCCTATAAGGGGAATGGCCTAGTAAGTGACATCAGCAACTGGAGTCGGGTTAATCTGCGTGTGAGCGTCTGGGGGTGAGTTGTGGCCTCATTTTGAATATGTGTGTTTGACAGTTTGTCCTGTTCAATAAACAGTTAATAGTGCCTTCCTGTGTCTTTTCTTTCATGGATTCTTAAAAACATTTTTTGTGGGTTTCCTCATGATACATTCGTATCCATATGGGACTCACATACACGCATAATCACTGCCACTAAATTGAAAAAAAATATATGAAAAAAAACATTGCAAACCAAGAAGAAAACAAATTTCAAAAACAACCAACCACGACTCCTTCCAATCATACGTTTTCACCAGGATGAATACACCTCCAAAATTGTGTGAGTTTTTGATTGTCGTGAAGCTTTCAAGATGGCAAAAACAAACATATCGTACCTCTAAATCCAGCTCAAATAGAGCGGCAAATTTTTCAGCCTCTTCAAATCTGTGTTTGTGAAGAAGTCTACTCAGCCTGGCGGGAGAGGATCAAAGTGAGCTGCAATCAAATTATTCAATGATAAATTAAGGCATGTCAGTAAAAAAGGACCTACGTACTTGTTTTCTGGCAAAGCCTCCGTGAGGCATCGGATGACGAGGGAGGAAACACATTCTTTTCTACTGCTCCAGCCACAATGAAGGAAACGTACAGTATGAAGTAGCATTGACCAGAAGTATTGCCTAGTAAATAGCATGCTAGGAAATATTACCTTTCTGATGTAGTATGAATCACCTCCACAAAATAAATGGTGTCCTGAAACAGAAGGCATAACGTATTGACAAGTGCAGATATGTACAGTAAGTCTTTTTTGGTAACCCATACACCAAAAGGAGGAGCAGACAAAAACAGGAGAACATACACAGGAAGTTAAGTGCAGCGGTTAGACTCCAGCCCTGACTCAATAATTTTGTTTAGTGTGACCATAGCTGCAGTCATTTATTATTTTAAAAAAGGCATATTTGTTTTGCTTTACAGTGGTTCACTTCTTTTTAACCTTTTATGACTATTAAGAATGTGAAACTAGGGTATCTGCATTTTTAAGGAAGGCCACTTTAATCAAATGTAACACAACTAATTCCCTAAATATGTGTAATCTTTGATTTACTATTTAGAAATTGAATAAAATATTAAATTAAATATTAAAATAAATCTTTAATTTAAAATGTATACATTTATACATTTATAAATAATGCATCACAATAAATATGGAAACTAAATATTTAATTATAGAGTTAAATATTAAATTAAAATATTTTATTTAATAATTAACTAAGAACAAGTGTGTGTGTGTGTATATATATATATATATATATATATATATATATATATATACACACACACACATATATATGAATTGTATAATTATATGTATAATCATTTAACTTTAATAATTTTATTATTTAAATTGTACATATATCATACTGTATATGTAAAATATTTGTTTTATTTCACTTTACTTTAAATTGAAATACATATTCATATATTTTAGAAACATCAATTAAAATAGGAAATATTAGATACATTAGTATTGTAAAGTTACTTGATTTAAATATGATGTATTATGCATACGTATATCTATATTAATTTAAGTAATTTAAATACATAAAATATTTATCTATTTTACAAGATTTTTTGCAATATTTTTGATGGACGACAAAGATTTACAAAATCTTCCAAAGAAACTTTTGCCTGTACAATTAGGTTTTATTAATGCAAAAGTTTGACTGAGGCACAAATTAATTCCAAAATTTCCTATGGGAAAACGGTTCCAGAATTGTGATCCCTGTAACAAGTGCAGACTCCTCACCATTCTTATTTTTGTCTGGACAAGACAGGACACTGAGAAGACATCCAGGCAGTGGCAAATAGACAAAGAGGGCAAACATCGGATCCGTAGTGAGTTAATCTAAAAAAAAATAAATAAATACATTTTGAAGTTGAGGACACTGAGCAGCACGAAGGCTTTAATGTTAAACTGACGCTGCTACCTGACTCTTGTCTTGTTTTTCCAGGGTGATCATCTTCACGCAGTCCTCCGCTTGACTGTAATCGACAGTGCTCAGTTAACAAGGCCACCTAAAATGTACTCTAACATTTACAGGTGAACCTAATTTGACCTTCTGTAAAACTTGGAAAGCACACGTCCACCTTTAGTTTTCCACAACTTGCTTTTGTCTAATATGAAGCTGACCGGCAAACTTCACAACTGGTGATTGATCAATGAAAATTTCCAAGGACGTCCAGTTCTATGCCTTTCTGTGATCCCTCCAGTCTCTCCATATCTCTGTTACAAAGTGCTGATGACACAAAGCGCAGTGGCTACCTCCTTCTGAGAACACCCAGTGTGAAGCCTTGCTAGTGTCACAGAATGTCATCAGCAGTTTGTAACAGAAATACAGAGAGACAGGAAGAGTCTCAGAAAGGCATAAAAGTGGACACACTTGGAAAATAAAACAAACACAGTATGTGAATTTTGCCATTCAGCTCCTTGTTAGAAAACAGTAAGTTGTGCAAAAAGTATTGAAACACTGAACATGTGCACAAGTTCAAATTAAGTTCACCTGTAAAGGTTATAGTAGGATCATCCTGAAATTTCACCCAAAGCCCAATATCCCAAACATTTGTTTATTTTGTTTGCTCTTGTAGGATGGATTTTAAAGCGACATCAATTGAACTTACCTGCCCGCCAAGGCCGCTGAGCCGCATTCAGTGATTAATTCAAAGTCGAGAAGAGAAACGTTCGGCCAGACGTGAACCATGATCATGAAATGCACTTCCCAAAGACTCAGGACTTCCTGGAGTACATAAAGTAATAGATTAAAAAAAGACCGTGCAGGTCCCTGTAAAATCAAAATATTCAGTATACATCTTCTAAATTTGACACATCACAGAGAAGAGTGTTGATAACAACCCTGCCAAATTGGAATCACGAAGAAGAAAAATAAATTAAAATAATAATAATAATAAACAAAATAATAAAATATAAAAAAATATAAAACGAGGCTTCAAAATCAAAATGATGAAACACTGTCAGCGCTGAATGCACTGAAACCCCTGCCAGCTCACCTGTCAATAGTAAATCACATACCACTTCAATGACTTGGACGCTACATCATCTAGCATCTGCCTTATGCCTATGCATACCCACATTTGAGCTGTGAAAATGTAGTCGCTAAGGAATATATTCCACCATGATATCAGTTGTGTCACTGATGGTGTAGTGGTACTTTTGTGCAGGCAGCGTGGGTTCAGTTCCCACTCAGTGACTGTGCGAACGTGAGTGTGTATGGTTGTCCGTCTCTATATGTGCCCTGCGACTGACTGGCAACCAGTTCAGGTTGTAGTCTGCCTTTCGCCCGAAGTCAGCTGGGATAGGCTGCAGCGCCCCGTCACCCTAACTAGGATAAGCGTTGTTGAAAATGGATGGATGGATGATATCAGGTTTTTTTTTCTTTTAAATTCCACCCTCCTTGCTCTTCAACTTGCCCCCTTGTCTGTGATGAAACGGTCTGAATGACTACAGGCCTGTCGCCCTGACATCTGTGGTCATGAAATCCTTTGAAC